>NC_081546.1:12815112-12920866 GCF_901000735.1 Corylus avellana | reverse complement strand
AACCTAAGTCCAAATCGGAATAGGATTCGCCCAGAATTGCGTTCCTATCTTGCGGGGCAATTTTGGCAATGCGGCACTCCGAATTAGGAAAATGCTATTTCACAATGATTTGTAGAAATTTGAGTTAGCTTTCCAGTGCCGCTTGAATCACCTCAATCGGATATTTGAGCTGAAAGTTATGGCCAAAATACCGAGACGTATGCAGAATCCCAAATTGAATCAAATCCGATTTTGACTCCAATTTGAGAAATTCCGAATTAATCCTTTCCTTTATTTGATTAAATTTAACCATGATATTGGTTAAGCTTAATCATATCTTCTAGATCTTCCCAATTTGCCCTTCAAGCTTGGAATTTTTCCAGAAACGCTTTATTTTCTTCCAAAAGCCTATAAAACAAAGAAAATACAAAAAGGAAGTAAAATGGCCTAATTAACCAAAACTAAAGGATTAAAACATGCAAGTTAAGGGATGAAAATATGAATATTCTAGCACATATCACACCCCCAAACTTACATATTGCTAGTCCCTTAGCAATACAAAACTAAAAACAAGAATGGAAAAACAGAAAACAAAAGATAAATCCATCTTTCGTGGGATGTACGATTGCATTTAGCGTATGCAACAAGCCTTTTAAACCCATAGGCATCCCTAGAAGACGAGTGAAGTCTCGTGAGGGTTTAATAGAAATGATACCCACAAACATTTTTAGCACTATGTCATTGACAAACACAATTTTCATACAAACATATGGTTCTCATATCATGAGCAGGTTTAACAAAGTAAACACCACAATCAAATCATCAAGCCAACCACAAATCATTCAACTCAAAGGTGGAAATTTGAGACAACACAAGCTCCAAATGTGCAAAGTGAGTCTAACACAAAGTTAAGAGGCTTCAATTTTTCTCAAAGTTTGGTGTACCTCAAAATTCATAGGAATTTACACAAATGGAAACACCAAAGGCTTAGATCAAGACATGCATTTTTTTTTTTATATATATATTTTTTATTTTCATTTTTTTTGTGTAGGCTGTGCAATGTTCTGCTCCCTTAAGCTTTCTAATTGACCTATGTAACGAGTATTGGGCCAGTGACTCCCAAACCAAATGGTTTTAGGGCACTAGATGTAAAACATCCCTAAGGCTTAATTACTCAAGTCAAAAAGGCTACGAAGCCAAACTAGCATACAGTCAACCAAGTTGAATTTCTCATCTTTTTACGCGAACACTCAATGCTTAGTGAGGCATGAGATCCGGTTACTCAATGAAAAGCTCAAACTGATGATGACAATTTTTTTTTTTTTTTAATTTTTTTATCTTCAAGCCAAGGTTTCATCAACACTTCATCCTACAAATCACAAGGCACACCCTAATCAATCCAAATCTCATACCTCACAAACTTTATGCTAGTGTGCTTGTGATAATCAACTCAGACATGTGAAGTCTCTCTAATCCACCAAATGAGTCAAAGGACTCGGATTTCTAATGACATGTAGTGTTCAAAAAGTTAAACACACTAATGACATGCAAACCACAGTTATGATGTAACTCATGACCAATCAACAACATAGCACAATTTTTTTTTTTTTTTTTTAAACAAAACAAACAGATAAAAACAAACAAAAAGACACAAACAAACAAAAAGACAATGTGTTTGTCCACACCCCCAAACTTAAATGACACATTGTCCCCAATGTAGCAAGAGACACAATACCGTAGGATGCGGAAACTCGAGTGTGCAAAGGCCAGGGCGTCCCCCGGACTTGAACACCAAAACACCTGTCAAAATCTAGCAGCAATATTTTCTCATAGAAACAAATATCAAAAGATTAATTGCTGATAGAAATAAAAAGAAAATGACACAAAATGAAATGACAAAAAGGAAAAGAAATCAAAATAAAGTGCTGAAAATAAAAAGAAAGAAAGAATACCACACTTTCCTCGATCATTTGGGTGTCCAACCAATCCCTTCCATCCTTTCTTCTTAAGAATTTGATATCCCTTTGGAAGGATGTTTTGCCGTCTCAGGTAGCCTAGTTGCTTGCTTCGAAAGATCTTCTTAGGAACATGGTTCCTAGATTTGTGACCTTGTGTGCATAGATCTTTGAGAATTTCAGCATGAGACGGCTCTTTGAGACATTGAAGAATTGAAGGTTGGGGTTCATGAATTGTCTCAAGAGGGATTTTGATGAAGGAGTGAGCTTCAGTACTCACTCCCTTGTCATTGGACAGATTTGGAGTTGATGGGGGCTCAATGTGATCAACCTGCTCCTCTTTTTCTTTCTCCTCATGGTTACCCACAATGAAAGGCTTAGCTGCTAATGAGGGTGAGTTAGGGAATGATATCTCAGTGGTTTCCCCATTTTCAATTCGCATCTTAGGAGTGGAGTCCAATAAGGCACCAGCTTGCTCAAGTAACTTGTCAAGGTCTAGGTCACATCCAAATTGAGCAAAGCACTTTCCCAATGGGTCCTCTAGACTTGTCTCATCAACAGTCTCCTCAACAATTTTCTCTCTCCTAATTGGGGTGGTGGCTTTGACATGCTCATGATAAGGATTGCTAGAATCATCCTCATCAATCCTGTAGTGCCTTTCAGCCATCAACTGACTTTGAAGCTCTTCTTCCTCTATTCTAGTGAGTTCAGCAACTAAATAACCAAGCTGTCCTTCCAACTTTTCAATTGCTTGAGTGTTGGCCATGGCTGCATTCTTCACTTCATTTATGGCTTGGGAGTTGACCATGGTGGCATTTTTAAGCTCTTGCAAGGTTTGGCCATTAGACTGTATGAACTCTTTGAGGGTGTTTTCCAATGATAAATCTTGTGGAGGATAATTGCAGGGTGAAGGGGTAGAGGATTGGTTGTCGAACTGCGGATATTCAGGATGGTGCAGTTCATCAAATTGGGGAGCATAATTTCCCGTAGCATTAGCTTGCCACGAGAAATTAGAATGGTTGCTCCAATCGAGGGTGTAGCAATTGAAATTTGATTCAGACCCCAAACTGGAGAAATTGGTGTTCATCTGCTCATGTGAAAAATTGGAAAATTGTCCCCAAGATGGACAATTACTTGAATTATGATAAGGGTTAGAGCAGTATGAACATGGTCCATGTGGGTGAAAATGATGAGGATGGTTGGAAAAAGCGGGTGTCCTACAACTAAGGGTAGCATTAAAATTACCTAAAGGAAAATTCATGCTTATCCTCACTCTTTAAACAAAGAACACTTCCACATGAAACATTAACCAAAAAATTTTTTGGATTTTTTTGGATTTTTTTTTTTTTTTTGTTTTTTTTTTTTTAAAAAAAAATAATAAACAAAAATACCAAAAATTAAAAACAAAAAAATCAAAACAAAAACTCACAAAACGGACCAAACATAAGTTTGGCAAAATTCAAGGTGCTGGCCCGTTTTGGTGTAGTCTGTGAAGGTGCACTCGAGCGCAAGTGATGTGCGATCGAGCGTACATGGGCGCGGGGTGTGCGCTCGCGCGCACCTACGGAAGTGTCGAGCGCAAGCACGCGGGATGCTTGCTGCGTTAGGCTCGAATGCGCTCGAGTGTAGGTGATGTGCGATCAAGTGCTTTGGCACGGACTAGTTCCTTCGGCAGAGCTGCAACAGAAACAACAAAAACAAACAACTTTTTCTCTTTTTTTTTTTTTAATTTTTTTATTTTTATTAGTAACTATAAACAGAAACAAATAAAAAAAAAATAAAAATAAAAGGCAACAAACTGTAAAAAGAAAATAACTAGCAGAAAAATAAAATCAATTTAAACAAAAATCAATTTTCACAAACAAACAAATCCCCGGCAACGGCGCCAAAATTTGATGTACAAATTTAATTGTACTCGCAAGCGCACGAGTCGTGTGCAATATAGTGTGTGTGCAAGTGCGAGGTCGATCCACAGGGAATTGTGTTTGTGAAATTTAATTTCTATCTAAATCAATTATATCTTAACCCAGTTCCGAATGATTTTGACTTTGAAAATAAACTAACATAAACTAAATAAAATAAAAATAATCAAAAGATAAACGACTAAGGTTTTAGAATTCACCTCACCAAATCAAAGTATACATTCTTATGTTTTCATTCATGCATCCGACAAACAATTAAACCCCATATATATGTTCTATTGTTTTTTTATAAACCAATTGAATCATTCGATGAATCCATCTCTATTACAAATCACAACGAATATCCAATTGAGATCAAATCATCCATTGTATCCGTAAATCACAATGGATATAAGTCTCAATCAAATCATTTGATGTATCCGTTGGATGAAACACAACGAATATCCAACATTTTCATGATTTATAAACAACAATCAATCACAATTTTGTCACACAATTGAACTGAAACGAACATACATTACATTAAATGACGGATTTGTACGAACGAAACATAAAAATATAAAACTAATCAATGGTGAGGCTTCATCTTCAACCTTAGTTGAAGAATTAGCCTCTCATGATAAAAGAAATCATAAAGAAACTAAATTACTTCATTAAAATTAAAAACTTACAAAAGAATTCGAATTTCAAGCTACAAAAACCCAGAAAACACGGAAAGCAACCAAGAACGGCGCCCCCGGCGCGTCTTCGTCTGATCTCCCCTCAATTGTGAGGCTTAGAGGTCTATTTATAGGGCTTAGGAGAGTCCTAGAAGCCCTAGTAATCCTAGGAATTTCGGAGATTTAAGTCCAAGCCCAATTAGGTTAAAGAAAACCTAAGCCCAAATCGGAATAGGATTCGCCCAGAATTGCTGTCCTATCTTGCGGCGTGATTTGGGCCTTGTGGCGCTCCGAATTGGGAAAATGCTATTTCACAATGAATTGTAGTAGTTTGAGTTAGCTTTCCAATGCCGCTTGAATCACTTCAATCGGATATCTGAGATGAAAGTTATGGCCAAAATACCGAGACGTATTCAGAATCCAATTTTGCATCCAATCCGATTTGACTTCAAATTGAGAAATTCCGAATTAATCCTTTCCTTTATTTGATTAAACTTTAACTATGATTGGTTAAGCTTAATCATATCTTCTAGATCTTTCCAATTTCCCCTTTAAGCTTGGAATTTTTCCAGAAACGCTTTATTTTCTTCCAAAACCCTATAAAACAAAGAAAATACTAAAAGGAAGTAAAATGGCCTAATTAACCAAAACTAAAGGATTAAAACATGCAAGTTAAGGGATGAAAATATGAATATTCTAGCACTTATCAGTGAGATAATAGCAGGCAACACCTCTTTAAGCCTGTTTGCCAACACCTTTGAAATCAGCTTATAAAGGACATTACACAGGCTAATGGGGCAATAATCCGATACAGACAAAGGGTTATTAGACTTTGGTATTAGTGCTATATACGTAGAACTTAACTCTTTATTCATAACTCCAGAATTTAGAGAAAAAAGTACAGCATTACAAACCTCCGGTCCAAGCAAATTCCAATTTTTTTGGAAAAAACAAGCATTAAACCCATCCGATCCCGGGGCCTTTAAAGGGGCCATTTGATGGAGAGCGGTACTGACATCAGCTTCTGTAAAAGGTCTCAGCAGCCCCATATTCATGTCATCCGTGATTCGTCGGTCAACTGCCCCCAAACATTCCTCCATACAATCCGGCCTACTAGAGGTAAATAAACCTCTGAAATAATCAACAAAAGCACCTCCAATTTCTTCTTGAGACTCCATCCAGTTCCCTGCCAAATCACACACCATACGGATTGAATTGGACTTCCTCCGCTGATTTGCACATGCGTGAAAGAACCGTGTATTTTTGTCTCCATTCCTTAGCCACTCCACCTTCGCCCGTTGTTTCCACTTGAGCTTCTCTTGCTCCATTAGGAACTGCACCTTCTGTTTTATATTTGCAATTTCAGCCCCATACTCCGGTCCCTCCTTAGCTTGTAGGCCAGCCAACCGAGAACTCAACTTTTTAATTTATGTTTCAGGTTCTTTCTTTTTTTCCTGCCACCTTTTCAGCTCCACTTCACACCTCAGTTTTTTAAACGGCCCCCATCACCTGCTTCATTCGTGTCGTTTACTCCATGCATAATTAATAGTTTCTGCATAGGTCCCATCCAACACCCATGATGCTTCATGTATGAATCTACGTTTTGGCCTTCGTTTTCACCATTGTGCATGGAACACCACAAAAAGAGGTAAATGGTCAGAGCAACATGAACCCTCCACCAAAATTTCTGCCTGGGGAAAAATGGAAATCCAGCCATCATTTGCCACCGCTCTATCCAAGCGTTCTTGTATAAAAGCTTCGCCCTCCCAACCATTATTCCATGTATATTTGGGTCCCCTAAACCCCAAATCCACTAACTCACAATCTGCCAACGTAGAGTGGAATTCATCCATTAAAACTCTCTTTCTGCTATTCCCACCCCATTTCTCAGATAAATAAAGGATTTCGTTGAAATCCCCCACACATATCCAAGGCTTAGGATCCATATTTGCGAGATGTCGAAGAAGACCCCAGGCTTCTTTCCGTTTACTAGCATTTGGGTGACCGTAAAATCCCGTAAATTTCCACCAACCCATTGAAAGTTTGGTGCTTACTTTCGCATTAATATGGCGCGAACTGTAGTTTTGAATCTCCACCTCAACATTCTCCATCCATAGAAGCGCCAACCCCCCACTTTTTCCAACACAATCAACAACAAGCATATTGGGAAAACCCAACCTTCTCCGAATCCGCTCCATTTTGGTTTTCCTTAAAATTGTTTCCATGAGGAAAACCATTTCGGGTTTCTTTACCTTCACCAACCGGCAAAGGTCACAAACTGTTCGAGGGTTCTCAAGCCCCCAGCAGTTCCAACTCATAATGCTCATTTCAGTCGGCGGGGCTGGGTGCCAGCCATTGCCACTCCCAATCCAAGCTCATTTTGTTTAGTTTCTTCTGCAAACTCCACCTGTGAAAAATTTTGCCCCTTCTTCCCCGATATAGCTCCCCCCACCTTAGCATCGCCCGTCTTTCGTTTCCCCAACTGTTCCACAGGAGGAGACGTTCTAGCCAGGGAGACACCATGGGCTCTCCTCTTCCAAGATATTGTTTTTGTTTCCTTTCCTGGACCAGTTCTCTCACCCAAAAACATGTTGGCCATATTTTTTTCCACATCAGCAATAGTTGGGCCAGGACATGCACTACCCCTTCCCCCCAACTCCATGTTGCATTCCACTCCAATTCCTCCTTTAGGAGACAATGCCACCTCATCGAAGATTCTGCCTTTTGAAGCCCCATCCAGTTTTGGCGTCTTCCCATTTAAAACCGAATCCTCTCTCCTAGCTTCCCAAATTGGTGATGAATGAGTAACGTCTCCAGCATTGAATGGCGTTATTCCTCTCCTAGTTGCAACGGATCCTTGCCCAAAATAAATATTGTCTCCATGATTTCCGAAATCAGCATCAAAGTAGTCATAATGACATGCCTTTCCCCTTTCCGCTGGATCTTTCCCCCTAGGATCAATATTCGCCGTTGGATCTACTAGTCTATTTTCTTCCTCCATCTTCGCCGACGTTCCATAGAAAGCTCCGCTATCTTCACCGGAGGTTGTCTTTGTCCCCTCTCCGACCATACTGCTTATTCCAGTCCCCTTTTTGTTGCCAGAAGTGGACAGGTCAGTCTCCACTCTCTCAGACATTGCCTCTGCTCCCGCTTGGACACGCCGGCCAGGCAGTGGTACCCTCAACCACGGACCATATTCAGTCGCATTCCCCAATACTCCAGGTCCAGGTTTTTTCATACATCCTGCCTTGCCATGGACTACAACGCCACAGTGAAAGCAAAAACGTGGAATTCGTTCATACTGGAAATGAATCCATACCGATGAACCCTCAATTTTTAGCCTCCGACCTCTTGCCAGTGGCTTGGTTAAATCAAATCTGATTTTAACACGTAAAAACTTTCCCCATCCAATACCATCTTCGTCAGTATCAACTTCCTCCACAAAACCTACCGTGGATCCAATCTGTTTCCCAACCTCAGTTCCCATACATGCAAGGGGAATCTTGTACATGCGTACCCAAAAAGCCACCTTCATAAAGTCAATCTTCTCCAATGGTGTAACACCATCGAACTCTGCCATTGAAAACACATTCCCTTCGATCACCCAAGGACATCCCTCTAGAATTCAAGTTTTGTCCCAGTAATGCTCAAAATCGATTGGAAACATATTCTCCCCCACGACCCTGAGGGTTAGTCTTCCCGTTGGCTTCCACCACCGTATTAATTGTGATCTGATTATCTCTTTTCCAATGAACCTTTCGGTGAGTAGTTTCCCCACTAAACAAGATTGTCCTCTAGAAACAATCCCGGATAATGCTTCACTCTTAATCTCCACCTCCACCTCCTCCTCCTCCATCAGGGAGAGGTTTCCCCATAATCTGGACAGATCCTCCTCCATCGGAACTTTCCGCCGTGTGTTAACACCTAAAATTGTATCACCACCTTCCACAGCCGTCTAGACTAGGAAATAGTTTCCTTCTCCTCTAGGGTTTTAGAAACCTAGAGAGACCGATTTGAAGGCATTTGAAAAGAAGGCTTCGGCTATTATATATGATATATGATATGATTTGATTTGTATTATTTGTTTCCTTATTTGATTTGAACGTTGATAATACTTAATTTATTAAATAATTTATATATGGAAAACTCTTGAAATATAATTTTAAAAATCTTGAAATATAATTATATGTCATTAATTACATATATTTAATGACTGATTTTTTAAGTAAGAATCATGTCACTCTTAAAAAACCAGTTCACAAATCATGTCGCAGGCGTCATGTGTTGCTTGGTTTATGCTACAACCGTATAGAAGCTATTCTCTTCCTTTATTATTTTATAAATTTCCATAATAGGCTTAGTCTTACTTTTGCTCAAAGTTTTCTTATTATTATAAATACAGCAGGCCTAACATGTAATAGGGAGTTGAATTTTGTTATGATCAGTTTATCAATGAGAAATAATGAGAGGTTGACTTTTCTTTCATGTTTTTGCCTTGAATCCTTGATAGAATCTAAGTTTTGAGAAAAAATTCTGATTTTCTTGTTGTTGTCTTTGCGACACATGACCCCGCACTGCATCACTAGTTATTATAATTAGAACATAACCCATGCTATGCGCGAGATTCTTTATTATAATTTAATTTCAAAACTTAAACACATCTTATCTAACTTTTCATTATAAGTAAAAATAGGTGTGTAAAAATAGATACTAAAGGTTATATACCAGTAAATTACTGAACATGTATTTTTTATTTTATTTTTTTTGGAAATGTACCAAACGTCTACTTAAAAAAAAAAAAAAAAAAAAAGCAAGAATGACACTTGAATTCTGATGATCAGAATATAAATAGAAAATTGTAGCAAACTCTGATATTGTTAATGTGATACTTATTATATTGTAATACAAAAAAAAAAAAAAAAAAAACCCATAAAGTTCTAATAATTTCCAAAAAAAAAATACTGAGTAAAATAAACAAAATCTTCTCTCTTCTTTGTAATACAAAGTAAAACACACATTTCACTCAATATTTAATGCAATCAAATAAATTTCTTTCAACACTTCTAAAAAATGCTAGAAAATTCGAGTAAATCACAAAAAGAAAAAAAAAATCTAATAAAATATTTAAATGAATTAAAACATAAAATCTTATTGGTGTGATAGTTATTATATTTCAATACAATGAAACTTTCTAGAGAAACAAACATAAAAATAATTACTTTACGGTGTGAAAAATTTATACATAGATACACAAAGATAAATCCCAAAATGATATGATAAGCGTTCTACAAAAATGAAGAAATATCTATGTATCTATTTATACATAGATACCCTAGCAGGCTAGCATATAACTCACGCTATGCGCAGAATTCTTTATTATATTTGATTTTAAAACTTAAACGCATCTTCATTTTTTTTAATTTTTTATTAATTACACCCTAAAATAGTCATGTTAAAAAATCAATCATCACTCTTTCAATAAAAAGACATGCTAAAGGTTAGATTTAAATACAAATAAAATTTACATAATTCTGACCATTTGAAAAAAAAAATTAATAAATAAAATTAGGAATACAAAATAAAACAAAATCTTTCAATCAAAATTTAATGCAATCAAATAAATCATCTATCTTATTTCAATACAAATAAAACCTATATAATTCCGAATATTAAAAAAAAAAAAAAGCAAAATAATATTGCTTTCAAAAGTAGAGGAAAAAAAAAAAGAAAAAAAAACTTATAAATATATATGCTTAAACATTCAAATGAATTAAAATATCAGACCTTTAATTTTAGTTTAATTTATATAAATTAGAATATGTTAAAACATTGTTGGTAAAAAAAAAAAAAAAAAGCTTAAGAAGAATAATTACCTCCAAGTTGAATTTTGAGGCCAATAGATTATGTTTTTGTTAATGTTGGAGAATGGAGAAAGAGAAAGATAGAGATGGAGAGAAAAAAGAGGAGAGATATTAAAGTTGGAGAGTGGAGGGAGAGAGATTTTTTTTTTTTTTTTTTTTTAAATTAAGAGAGAAATGTTGAATGAGAGTGAAAGACTTGGAGAGAAAAAAGAGAGAGAGACGTGGAGAGAGAGGAAAAAAAAATGAGAGAGAGAGATATATGAACCGGTTCGAGAGAGAGAGAGATGTGGAATGAGAGTGAATGACTTGGAAAAAAAAATGAGAGAGAGGAAAAAAGAGGAGAGAGAGAGAACAAAAATATGAACCATTCAATTTTTAACTGTTCACTTTTTAAAATAATGAGTTAAAAAATCAGTTTAATCTTTAAAAAAAATTGGTTCACGTCACATGTCGCGATTTGAAGGCACTTCAAAAAAAGGCTTCAGCTATTATATATGATATATGATATGATTTGATTTGTATTATTTGTTTCCTTATTTGATTTGGACGTTGATAATACTTAATTTATTAAATAATTTATATATGGAAAACTCTTGAAATATGATTTTAAAAATCTTGAAATATAATTAAATGTCATTAATTACACTTATTTAATGACTAGTTTTTTAAGAAGAATCGTGTCACTCTTAAAAAACCGGTTCACAAATCGTGTCGCGGGCGTCATGTGTCGCTTGGTTTATGCTACAACCTTATACAAGCTATTCTCTTCCTTTATTATTTTATAAATTTCCATAATAGGCTTAGTCTTACTTTTGCTCAAAGTTTTCTTATTATTATAAATACAACAAGCCTAACGTGTAATAGGGAGTTGAATTTTGTTATGATCAGTTTGTCAATGAGAAATAATGAGAGGTTGACTTTTCTTTCATGTTTTCCCTTGAATCCTTGATAGAATCTAGGTTTTGAGAAAAAATTCTGATTTTCTTGTTGTTGTTTTTGCGACACATGACCCCGCGCTGCATCACTAGTTATTATAACTAGCACATAACCCACGCTATGCGCGAGATTCTTTATTATAATTTAATTTCTTTATTATAATTTAATTTCAAAACTTAAATGCATCTTATTTAACTTTTCATTATAAATAAAAATAGGTGTGTGAAAATGCATACTAAAGGTTATACACCAGTAAATTACTGAACATGTATTTTTTTTTTTTTTGGAAATGTACCAAACATCTACTTAATGAAAAGTATAAAACAAAAAAAAAAAATTTTTAAAAAAAAAATAGCAAGAATGATACTTGAATTCTGATGATCAAAATATTAATAGAAAATTTGTAGGAAACTCTAATATTATTGATGTGATACTTATTATATTGTAATGCAAATAAAACCCATAAAGTTCTAATAATTTCAAAAAAAAAAAAAAATACAGAGTAAAATAAATAAAATCTTCTCTCTTCTTTTTAATACAAAATAAAACACACATTTCACTCAATATTTAATGCAATCAAATAAATTTCTCTTAACACTTTTAAAAAATGCGAGAAAATTCGAGTAAATCACAAAAAGAAAAAAAAATCTAATAAAATATTTAAATGAATTAAAACATAAAATCTTATTGGTGTGATACTTATTATATTTCAATACAATGAAACTTTCTAGAGAAACAAACATAAAAATAATTAATTTATAGTGTGAAAAATTTATACATAGATACACAAAGATAAATCCAAAAATGATATGACAAGTGTTCTACAAAAGTGAAGAAATATCTATGTATCTATTTGTACATAGATATCCTAGCATATAACTCGCGCTATGCACAAGATTCTTTATTATATTTGATTTTAAAACTTAAACGCATCTTCATTTTTTTTTTATTAATTACAGGCTAAATTAGTAATGTTAAAAAATCAATCATCACTCTTTCAATAAAAAGACATGTTAAAGGTTAGATTTAAATACAAATAAATTTTATATAATTCTGACCATTTGAGAAAAAAAAAATTATGAATACAAAATAAAACAAAATCTTTCAATCAAGATTGAATGCAATCAAATAAATCATCTATCTTATTTCAATACAAATAAAACCTATATAGTTCCGAATATTAAAAATAATAATAATAATAATAATAATATTGCTTTCAAAAGTAGAGAAAAAAAAAAATCCTTAAACATTCAAATGAATTAGAAACATCAGGCCTTTAATTTTAGTTTAATTTATATAAATTAGAATATGTTAAAACATTGTTGGTCTAAAAAAAAATAATAATAAAAAAAAAAAAAAATAAATAAATAAATATGCTTAAGAAGAATAATTTCCTCCAAGTTGAATTGTGAGGCCAATAGATTATGTTTTTGTTAATCTTGGAGAGTGGAGAAAGAGAAAGATAGAGATGGAGAGAAAAAAGATGAGAGATATTAAAGTTGGAGAGTGGGGGGAGAGAGATTTTTTATTTTTTTGAAATTAAGAGAGAGATGTTGAATGAGAGTGAAAGACTTGGAGAGAAAAAAGAGAGAGAGACGTGGAGAGAGAGGGAAAAAAAAGGAGAGAGAGAGAGAGATATGAACCGGTTCAAGAGAGAGAGAGATGTGGAATGAGAGTGAATGACTTGAAAAGAGAGAGAGAGAGAGAGGGGCCTTGAGAGAGAGGAAAAAGAGAGAGAGAGAGAGAACAAAAATATAAACAGTTCAATTTTTAACTGTTCACTTTTTAAAATAATGAGTTAAAAAATCGGTTTAATCTTTTAAAAAAATTGGTTCACGCCACATGTCGCGATTTGAAGGCACTTCAAAAGAAGGCTTCGGCTATTATATATTATATATGATATGATTTGATTTGTATTATTTGATTCCTTATAGAAGTTAACACATCAGCCTGGAACAAAGACTGATGGTTTATGCCACAAACTATAAGGTTGTGGCATAAACCAAGCCTTTTGTGCACTTGAATAAGAAGTTAACACATCATCCTAGAACAAGAAATGCATATACACTCAAAACACTGGATCTTTCCTCTAAAAATCCTTCGTCTAGGACAATTTCATAGAAAAACCTCTCTTTTTCTTCTTCTTCTTTTTTATTTATTTATTTTACTATTTTTATGCCTTGATTTTTGTTTCTTTCAACTAATTGGGTGAACTCATTGTTGGTCCACAATCTCCTAATTTGGAAGGTCTGCAATTTTTCTGGGTAGAGAGAGCCTGTTCTTCCTAATTCTTTCTTCTTCCTGCACACAGGCAAAAGCAAATGCGGATTATTTTATAAATAACTGAATGTTAAGTGGAATTGACCAATTCTATCAACAGAGAAAATTTTCAATTGGATTGCACAGGAAAACAATGTGACTTGATATACAAAACCAAGAACAATAATCTCTCCAAGATCCACATATTGCCCAGGAGCACATTTTAATGTTTTCCTGGTTTTTTAAGAGTGACATGATTCTTACTTAAAAAACTAGTCATTAAATAAGTGTAATTAATGACATTTAATTATATTTCAAGATTTTTAAAATTATATTTCAAGAGTTTTCCATATATAAATTATTTAATAAATTAAGTATTATCAACGTCCAAATCAAATAAGGAAACAAATAATACAAATAAAATCATATCATGCATAATATATAATAGCCGAAGCCGCCTTTTGAAGTGCCTTCAAATCGCGACATGTGGCGTGAACCAATTTTTTTAAAAGATTAAACTGATTTTTTAACTAATTATTTTAAAAAGTGAACAGTTAAAAATTGAACTGTTCATGTTTTTGTTCTCTCTCTTTTTTTCCTCTCTGAAGGTTCCTCTCTCTCTCTCTCTCTCTCTCTCTTTTCCAAGTCATTGACTCTCATTCCACATCTCTCTCTTTTGAACCGGTCCATATCTCACTCTCTCCTTTTTTTTTTCCTCTCTCTCCAAGTCTTTCACTCTCATTCAACATCTCTCTCTCTTAATTTCAAAAAAAATAAAAATAAAAATCTCTCTCCCTCCACTCTCCAACTTTAATATCTCTCTTTTTTTTCTCCATCTCTATCTTTCTCTTTCTCCCCTCTCCAACATTAATAAAAACATAATCTATTGGCCTCAAAATTCAACTTGAAGGTAATTATTCTTCTTAAGCTTTTTTTTTTTTTTTTTTTTTTTTGTAATTTACTCGGATTTTCAAGCATATTTTTAAGTTTTTTTTTTTTTTTTATTACTATTATTTTTTTCTCTACTTTTGAAAGCAATATTATTTTGCTTTTTTTTTATTTTACTTTTTTTTATTTTAATTTTCGGAATTATATAGGTTTTATTTGTAATGAAATAAGATAGATGATTTATTTGATTGCATTAAATCTTAATTGAAAGATTTTGTTTTATTTTGTATTCATAAATTTTTTTTTTCTCAAATGGTCAAAATTATGTAAATTTTATTTGTATTCAAATCTAACCTTTAGCATGTCTTTTTATTGAAAGAGTGATGATTGATTTTTTAACATGACTATTTTAGCTTGTAATTAATAAAAAAAAAAAAAAAATGAAGATGCGGTATCTATGTATAAATAGATACATAGATATTTCTTTATTTTTGTAGAAGGCTTATCATATCATTTTTTGATTTATCTTTGTGTATTTATGTATAAATTTTTTACACTATAAATTAATTATTTTTATGTTTGTTTCTCTAGAAAGTTTCATTGTATTGAAATAGAGAAGAGAATAACTTCTATAAGGTTGTGGCATAAACCAAGTCTTTTGTGCCCTTAAATAAGAAGTTAACACATCAGCCTGGAACAAGAAATGCATATACACTCAAAACATTGGATCTTTCCTCTAAAAATCCTTCATGTAGAACAATTTCATAGAAAAACCTCTCTTTCTTTTTCTTTTTTTCCTCTCTCTATGCCTTGGTTTTTGTTTCTTTCAACTGATTGGGTTAACTCATTTTCGGTTTTTTTCCTCCTAATTTTTTTTTTCAAGGCTCTGTTTTAACGAACCGAGATTGTCTCTTTCGACTGTATAGATTTTTTCAAGACCTTATTTTTAACAATCAAAATCCTGGCAAAACTGAGAGGTCTGCAATGCCTCTTAGAAGGTCTGCAATTTTTCTGAGCAGAGGGAGCTTGTGCTTCCTAATTCTTTCTTCTTCCTGCACACGGGCAAAAGCAAATGCGGATTATTTTATAAATAGCTGAATGTTAAGTGGAATTGACCAATTCTGTCAATAGAGAAAATTTTCAATTGGATTGCACAGGAAAACAATGTGGCTTGATATACAAAACCAAGATCCACATATTGCCCAGGAGCACATTTTAATGTTAATCACAGCACATGAACTTTAACGGCCAAGCGGTGGGGTCAGCCAAGGCGGTGCTGTTGTGGGCTGGCCTGGGCGGTGCCAGTGGAGTTTTCTTAGCGGTGATAAGAGATAATTTGAAGATAGGTTTTTTAATGAAATTCACATAGATAAGGAATTTTAGAGGTTAGATCCGGTGCTTTCGCTGTATTTGCTTTTCTTGTTCGAGGTTGATGCGTCAACTTCTTATTGAAGAGCACATAAGGCTTGACAACCTTATAGAAGTCATTCCTATATATATATATATATATATATATATATATATACACTTTTATTTCTTTCCTTTTCTTTTTTCTTTTTTCTTTCTTCTTTCTTTTGCCTTTCTCTTCGCAGACTCTTCTACGCACAACAGCGTTTTTCCTTCACAGGTGTTGACAGATCGGCGGTGGTGAAAGATTGGAAACCCAGAGGCCGCGATTGGTGATGCTGCGGCTGGAGGTTGGCGGTGCTGCAACTGGAGATCCGCGATGCCGCGGGTCTGGAGTGCGACCGGCGAACGGCAATGTCGCGGGTCGTGTGTTTGGGTCTGGATTGCTTCGGCAGTCTGGTCGTGAAGGAGTGAAGCCGGCTTGGAGTTTCGGGGCTGGTGGTGCGGCGTTGAGCGGTGCCGCAGATCTGGGCTTGAGTGATGCCGTGGATCGTGCTGCGCGCTGGGTCGGCGACCTGCAACAGCGGGTCTCCGGCAGTCTTGGCTGCGCCTTACCAACCCAGCAGTCTGGGTCACGCCTTACCAGTCCAGTTTGGAGGTTCGTCGGTGACGGGTCTGCGTCGAAAAAAGAGCCAAAAATGTAGTGGTGAGGGTCCTTCTTTTTCATGTGTTTGAGGAGCTGATAATTAGAGGCTGTGAGTTGGTCGATCTCGAACTGATGGTGGTGGTGGCTAGAAAAATATTGTTTCGAAGGAATAATGTTGTACATGGAAGTGAATGTACTGATCTTAACCAAGTTTGTCAAGAAGCGAGACACTATTGAAAAATTTAGGAGAGTTACTTTAAAAGATGAGAGTGTAAGGAGTATTACACAAGAAGATGTAACGTCATTATGGAAGAAGCCTCCTACAGGTACAGTTAAGCTTAATTGGGATGTGGCTGTGGTTCAAGGATGCATAGGAATTTGTATTATTGCACGGGATCACGAAGGATTAGTCCTAGCCGCCCGTAGTACCACAATGAATATATTGGTTGAATCCAAAGGAGGATACACAGGGCGGGCGCCCTGGTGAATTTTTTTATTTTTTATTTTCTATTTTATTATTATTATTATTATTATTATTATTATTATTATTTTTAATTTCAAGCAATTTTAAGTCCAATTTTTTCACCCTTAATGCTTTAGCCCCTACAAAATATACCCCAACCTCATTATTATTATTTTTATTTTATTTTTCCTTTATGTCAATTTTATTTTTTTTTATTTTATTTTAAAAAATGAAGAAAATAAACTTAATTGCTTCACACTGCACAAGAAGAAGCTGCAATTTGAGAATTGAGAGCATTGTGAAAATTGAAAGGAAATTGAAAAGTCATTTTAGAAAAGTAAACAAAAAAAATTAAATCTCACCCTAACCCTCTGTAACCGAAACGGCCAGATCTAGGATTAGGAAAAACAAAAGAGAGCTTAGCCTTAAAGGGACTAAGCATGGCATATCAGGACTAAGTTTGACAATATTTTCACAAACCGTTATTTGCACTCTTTTTTGGGCGTTCAAGATTGTGATACGTTGTGGATTCCAAATTACTAAAAAAAAAGCAATATTGTCAAAGGGGTCTTTATTCCAAAAAAAAAGTAATATCTAGAGATATATTTTTCACATATATAATGTAGAAATAATCTTGAATATTCATTTTATAGAGATAAGTATGATGTCTTTATTTTAATATTATCCTAATTTAAATATAAAACTATTAATTAATATCTTCATATACCTATCACTGACTATTGAGCCCAAGATTTGGTAGATTTGTAGTATGAATTTATTCCCAACACATAAAATTATAAATTGTCCTAATTTTCTTTTAAACTATAAAAAATTATCATTGTCTCATAATAACAAAAATACCCTTAATAAAAATAAAAATTGAAAGAAAAAGAAAATAGTGACCCAAGACTGTGGGTCTTCACAAATTGTTTTTTTCTTTCCAAATTTAAAAGAATAGTTTTGTCTTTTTCAAAAATTGTTAAAGATGATTTTTGACTTTATGCGACACAAAAGTGGTAAGCAATCTATTATTTTGGGAGGAGCAACATTGACAATAGTAGTTCAACTGAGCATATCTACTTTTTCTAAAAAAAAAAAAATTGTGTGATGGACTAACCTATCTAAATAGCGAGACAAGCCTCAGGAAGGGCGAAAGCGGGTCCCTCCAAAAACAAAATAGTTAAGAAAATGAATTTTCGTCTTTGAATTTGTTAAAAAAAATAAATAAATAGTTTAGTGTTTTTTTTTCTTATTTTGGCCCTTAGAGAAAAAAGTTTGATACAATCAGGTTTTTTTAAAGTTAAATTTCTAATTCGGACATGGATACCAATAGTTTTTTTTTTTTTTTTTTTTCAATCGATACATATAATCTCTGTTTACATGTGTATGCACACATTTACGTAAAATAAAAGAAAACAATTTTTAAATTTAATTTCATAAAAGGAGTCATGGATAGTAAAAGTCAATTCTTTGCCTCCCTCTCCACTGAGTGGTAATTTGAAGCTACTTAATTACCTTTAAATGACCTTCTTCACTTTATACCGATAACTTTATTTTACTATGCTCCATGGCCATTTCATCAATCACTAAAGACCCTAAAGATGCTTTACTTTACACAAAAACAGAACGATTCACCTCAGATTTAGTCTGCTTTCATTCTTTTCCATTTACGGTTTAAAATTTGTCAGTCATTTAGATTTTTGTACACTTTTCACAAAATCTTTTGCATTTTAAAAGTATTCTCAAAATTCATGTGAAAAAAAAAAAAAAAAAAATTACTCTCGACATTTAAAATAAAAAATGGGGTATTTTAAAAATTTTGATAAGATTTAATGGAAAATTTAAGCAAAATGAGGTAATTAAAAGAGATTGAAAGTTTGATACCTTAATTGAGAGTTTTTAAAATTTGAGAATAATATTTAAACGGGTGAAAGTTCAAGAAAATTTTCAAAATTTTACCCCAAATTTTATAACTATTTTCACTACAAAGCCTCCACAAACTCATGTAGCATCTTTTTCTGTGTTAAATTGTCAATTACTATATCATCAACTTATTTTTTTTATTAGTAATTGTTACATCGCCATATCAGTCTGACATGCTTTTGATCAAGCACAAGCAACACTAAAATAGGAAAAATAACTCGAATTCAAAGAAGTACATGTCTATATATGAAAAGGTACACAGGTAATTATCTTTATTAGCATCGTCACAAAAGTACTGTGAATTATTTAATGCCATCAGAGAGACCTCACAGACTTCCCCAAACTCCCTCTAGAGTAATCTTGGAGTAACATATCTTTGCAAGTGAGGTGTTCATAGGTATAAGTCAATATCAACCAAAAATTCTTTTAAAAAAACCAAAATGAATAATTGCAAAATGAAGCATGAATCTAAACGTAAACACATTATAATGTCATCCAAGACCACTTCCAATATCATCTAAGAGATAAAGAATAAAAAAATAAAATAAATAAAATAAAAAACTCTTGAAATATAATTAAAAACTCTTGAAATATAATTAAATATCATTAATTATGCTAATTTAATGACTGATTTTTTAAGTAAGAACCGGTTTATTCTTAAAAAACCGGTTTAGCATTAAAATAAAAAGGGTTCATGCCACATGTCGCAATATTAATGTACTTTTGAGAGTGATTTGGCTTATATATATATATATATATTCCACACAAAAAAAAAATTGAAATTGCACTCTAATATTTATTTTAATTAATCAAAACTCCATTGACTTCTTATAATTGCATTTGACCCTGCATGAAATATCTATTGTGAAGTTAAAGTTATGAAATTACTATCACTTTAATTCACTCGCTCTTTATCCTTGAGTTTTGATTTAATCTTTTGATTATTCTTATACTCTTTAAATCAGATTTCATTTAGTTCATTTAATTTTAGTAACTTCTTATTAAAATACTCTCAAGATGATATTTCATATCTCTTTGACTAAAATCAAAGTGATTATGAATTCCATTTTAAGGATTAGTGTTTCTATAATGCTACATGTAATTACCTAACATACCAAGACTTTGACCATGAAAGATTTCACTCCTAAATGTATCAAAGTGGCCACTACAATTCCCATTTTGAGTTCACAGTTCTTTGAGAATTAATAGTTAATATTATAAGTAATCGTGATTTCAATTTATTATTATTAACAGTATTTCATAAAATAACAATTCAATTGGTCCACTTCAGTGCAGTGTAACTACATCAACATATCACTAAGAAGTCTCAATTTCCATGACATATCATCATTATACGTGACTTAAATCTTCTGCATAAATCTCATAACAAACCTAAATTATATTTAATGTAAATTAGACTGCACGTATATAATATGACATGTCCAATATTGTAATAATTTAAGATAACAAACAATTTTTTATTAAAAAAAAAAAAACACAAAAATGTCGTACAAATCAAATCGGTCTCCTGGAGAGTGCAAACTAGTCAACACCCAACTGCCCAGACTATACGTTACTTGACTAAGCAATTAATGATGATGATGTTTGTGGTCGTGGTTAGTCGGCATGCCAAGTTGCCAACAGAGGCGGGCGGAGTGATGATGATGATGATGATGATGATGAGATATTTTCTTTTTTCGTTTTCTTATAGCAAGTGTCAGCGTCCTCAGCCTCATTCTCTAATCACCTAATGTAGCTGGTCAAGCACATGCTAACCACGCCATCTTTTACGACGAAGAATTGTCTTCTGTAGTTGTTTCTTCTTGTTGTAATCCCTGGAGATATTAGTTTGCAGAAGCCGCCATGGGAGGCATCCAGTTGCTGCTCTTTCTTGCTTTCTTTTCTGCCGGAATGCACCGTATTAACTCGCTTACATATCCTCGTGATGGTAAGTACACACCATGTTTGTTGTTGTTTTTGTATTCTTTGTGCACACCATTTATATGTGTCTTCTCTCTCTCTCTCTCTCTCTCTCTCTATATATATATATATATATGTTCTTTCATTTTGATCTGTCGCCCTGATTTGTAAAATTTTTGCCTTTCTTTCTCTATAGAATTGTCTTACCAGCACGATGTTGTCTGTATGATAAAAAATATATTATTTGTCATTGTTGTTGAGGTACTCTTCGATTAGAGGCTAAAGGTTACTAGAAATTGCATGATCTGCTATAGCTCTACTGTGTACAACATTTTTAAGGAGTTTACTGACAAACAATCTCATAGCTAGAATTGTAAAAATTGTTAAAAGTAATGATTAAGTAACTAAATTTACCTATTTCTATCTGTTTAAGTTTTTGGGATAACTGATAATTTGACAAAATGATAATGAGTTAAGAAAATACATGATGAATTGTAAACCTCAAGGGGTTGGTCAAGTATATTAGGTTTAAGGTTTGAATTCTTTTAGGTGCAAATTATTCTTTAGGGCCACGCCCGTTTGAGAAGTTAGAGTTTTAGCTGATCCGTATGAAAAGAGTGCTTTGCATAGGTATGAGGTTTGCCCAATATAAGTGGGTACATGAAGTGACCCTACCTTGAAGGATTTTCCTTGTCATAAAAAAAATTAAAAAAAAAAAAATCGAATAAAATACATTTTGAAATTGATTTTTTTATTTTTTATTTTTTTGACGAAAAATGGGAATATGCTAAACTAGAAGAACTTTGCACATGTCAAAATTCACGATCTTATATGAAAAATTTGAAATGGTGATGATATTTTCATTTGGGGGTAGCTACTTGGTAGTAGTGTAAGAGAGTAGTGAGAGTAATGTGATACAAATTTTGTGTAAAAGTCATTCAATTTCATACTCGACGAACTGCGTTTGATTCCATACTTGACGTGATGGCTGGCTCTAATGCCAAATGATACAAACGTTGTATAGAACTCATCACCCTTGAAAACCGATTTAAAACAAGTGGATGTCCAAAACTTTATATGCATATGATTAAAATTATACTTAAACCATTTGAGACACTTGTGATTGTAACGTAAGGCAATGGTAGCGGTAGTGTTTACTTTGTATTATCTATAGCTAGTACTGCTAACTCCCATCTATACTTTCTACTGTCAAATTTATCCTACATATAGTTTCCTTGTATCAAGCATATGATTAAATTTATATTGGTGCAGCCTCTGCACTCCAATCCCTGAAGGAGTCGTGGGAGCACACACCACCAAGCTGGCGAAATTCATATGATCCTTGTGGAACACCCTGGGAAGGAGTTACTTGCAACAATACTCGGGTGACTGCATTGTAAATATCTTTCTATTACTTACTGCCTCCATTTCTTAGTTTTTCTTGAACATTTAATCTTCCTTGTCCTTTTTTTTTTTTTTTTTTCATTGTCGATTTTTTTGTTTTCAATTATTCTCAGGAGATTATCAACCATGGGCCTCAAAGGGCAACTCAGTGGTGACATTGGAGAGCTCTCTGAACTGAGATCCTTGTGAGCATTCTTCTTCTTCTTCTTCTTTGAACCATTGCAAATACCTGCATCAAGTTTCCAACAGATAACAAGTTGTACAACAAAACAGATTCTTCTGCTCTGTTTTTTTTGGACATGTCTCATTCTTAATTAGCATGTCTGTTCTGTTCTGTTCATTGAAGTGGTGATATTATTCAATTTCCAGGGACCTGTCATTTAACCGAGGCCTCACAGGTTCCCTGACTCCACGGCTGGGAGATCTACAAAATTTGAACATCTTGTAAGATCCAATAATAAGCAAACTCATTTTCCTATCACCCCTCCATCCAACTCTTTTAAGTAATTTATATATTTCAATACACTGAGGCAAGCATGTACTTTTTTGTTTTTCATCTTTCAGAATCCTAGCTGGCTGTGGCTTCAGTGGTGATATTCCAGATGAGTTGGGGAAGCTTGCAGAGCTGTCCTTCCTGTAAGATCTGCCAAAGTTATCTCATAGTACTTCATGAATGAATATGGCAGTGCATTTTTTTTTTCCTTTGTCTTCTTTATTCAGCACTACACTCCCTCCCAGGGCTCTCAATTCAAACAACTTCACTGGAAACATACCTCCATCTTTGGGGAATCTCTCCAAACTCTACTGGCTGGACCTGGCAGATAATCAGTTGACAGGACACCTCCCAATATCAACCCCCACTACCCCAGGCTTGGACCTCCTTCTGAAGATTAAACACTTGTGAGTTTTTTTTTATTTATTTTTTTAATATATTTAGAACATTGATTTTGGCTCAAACAATAGCTTGATTCCTACAAACTTGCAGCCATTTCAACAAGAACCAGCTTTCAGGTCCCATTCCAGCCGAACTCTTCAGCTCTAAGATGGTACTGATACACGTGTAAGCTGCTGATACCACCCATCTGTTTATATTCAATGTTTTTATGTTTTTCTCCTTCGAAATGTTTGTGGTTGAATGGCAGATTATTTGATAGCAACCAACTTTCTGGAAGTATCCCATCAACATTGGGACTTGTACAGACTCTTGAGGTTCTGTGAGTAAAACCCACCTTAATTCAACCTTTTTCAGCTACACCTTTTCTTCACTAAATATCCTGATTCCCTCACATTCATTGGAGTTAAACTGTTCCAAATTGCAACAGTCGGCTCGACAGAAATGCTCTGACAGGAGATGTCCCATCAAATCTCAACAACCTTACACACATCAATGAATTGTGGGTATTTACTTCTTAGCAGTATGTAGTGATGTTGTTTTAGCATAATCATATTGGAGGTTACTTAGCTTTCTTGTTCATGCTGTTGTGTCTTCCTTAGGAATTTAGCCCAAAATCATCTGACTGGCCCTTTTCCAGACTTGAGTAAAATGACCACCCTCAATTATGTGTAAGTGGATGACATGGGGTTGCCATTTCATTTCTCTAACTTGGTCTTTTCATGAACTAAAGAACCTTACTCGATGGCTTATTTTTACAGGGACCTTAGTAACAACTCCTTTGACCCATCCGAAGCTCCAGCTTGGTTCTCAACCTTACCATCACTCACCACTCTGTAAGTCTTTAGTAGGTCGAAGATCCGAGCTCGTTTGCTAATGCTTTTTAAGACTGCTTTTTGCTTTTTAAGAAAAAAGCAAAAGCATAACAAACAATTCAACACACAAAATACTAAAAACTACTTTTATATTTATGTCACACAATAAAAAAGCTAAAAAGACATTCTAAAAAGTGTTAGCGAACGAGCCCCGAAACTCTTCCTGCATCTCTCAAAAAGATCATGCAAATAAAAGATCTAATAACTTTCTTGACTTATAGCATATGCTAATGTGTGATTTGTGGCACAGGGTTATGGAATATGGAAAACTTCAAGGGCCTGTCCCGCAAAAACTCTTCAGCTTTCCACACATACAGCAAGTGTAAGTTCTGATTTGTACAGGAGGGAGCATTAGAATTTGACAATAAAGAGAAACTGTAAGTTTGACAATTCAATTCCTTTACATTCTCAGGAAATTGAGGAACAATGAATTTAATGAGACATTGAACATGGATGAAGACATCAGCCCACAATTGCAGTTTGTTGATTTGCAAAACAACCAAATAGCCGCAGTAACGTTTGGCGGAGCTGGCTACACAAAGATATTAATGTGAGAGAGCTTATGGCCTTTAATCTTCAGCTTGAATGATATTTGTATTTTCTCCTAGTCATCAACCTTATTTGTAAATTTTACATACTTCAGATTGATTGGAAATCCAGCGTGTTTTTCCCCTATTCTCTTGAATAGCAAATACTGCCAGCTTCAGGAACAAACTACAAAGCCCTATTCTACCAGCCTTGCTAATTGTGGAAGCAAATTATGCCCACTTGATCAGAAGCTCAGCCCTCAGAGTTGTGAATGTGCTTATCCATATGAAGGAACATTATACTTCAGAGGACCCCGTTTCAGGGAATTGTCCAATGTAACTATGTTTCATTCACTTGAAATGACCATGTGGATTAAACTGGGCCTCACTCCCGGTTCTGTTTCTCTTCAAAACCCCTTCTTCAGTGTTGATGATGACTATCTTCAAGTGCAGCTGGCTCTCTTTCCAGCAGAAGGAAAATATTTTAATAGATCAGAGATTCAGAGAATTGGGTTTGATCTGAGTAATCAAACTTACAAACCGCCTAAAGAGTTCGGACCCTACTATTTTATAGCATCTCCTTATGTTTTTCAAGGTTGTTCAAATCACATCTCCTTATACTCTCATCTCTCTCTCTCTCTTTTCTTCTCTGACAAAGTTATATTTTTCTCCAGACTCAGACAGAGGAACTTCCATTAGCACTGGTTTGATTGTTGGGATAGCAGTTGGAAGTGCCATTTTGGTTCTGGTCCTTCTGGGGGTAGGGACATACGCTGTTCGGCAAAAGAAACGTGCAGAAAAAGCCATTGGAATGAGTAGACCATTCGGTAATTACTCCATAAAATATTTCTTATTGTGTAGTCCAAGATTCAGGCATCTATATGTTGTAGGGAGATTATACATCAGACAAATTGTTGGCTTGTGTGGTTAATCTTCACTCTCTTCCAGCTTCCTGGGTACCAAGTGGCAAAGACAGTGGCGGTGCACCACAATTAAAGGGAGCAAGATGGTTCTCTTATGATGAACTCAAAAAGTGCACCAACAATTTCTCTGACAGTAATGAGATAGGCTATGGAGGGTATGGCAAGGTAAATTTCCCAGTATTTAATCTGTTCTTTTCTATTTTTTCTGACCATCCTAGTATTTAATCAACACCAGTCACTGCTTGCTGATGTTTTTATGGTTCTCCCTAGGTTTATAGAGGGATACTCTCTGATGGACAAGTTTTGGCAATCAAAAGAGCTCAGCAAGGATCAATGCAGGGTGGACTCGAGTTCAAGACTGAAATTGAGTTGCTTTCGCGAGTTCATCACAAGAATCTTGTTGCCCTTGTGGGTTTTTGTTTTGAACAAGGAGAGCAGATGCTAGTCTATGAATATATGCCTAATGGGACGCTTAGGAAGAGCTTGGCAGGTACAATTCACTTTATTTCAATCAACCAAAAGGTTATTTGAATAATCTACACTGTATATCCACAATCTATGAGAGCTTAGTTCTTTGGTAACAGTCAAATACTTCTTTTCAAAGTCTAATAGGAAACTATTTGCATAAATATGAGTTGTAGGGAGATCTAACATTCATCTTGATTGGAAGAGAAGACTCCGCGTTGCACTTGGCTCAGCTAGAGGACTAGCTTACCTACATGAGCTTGCTAATCCTCCCATAATCCACAGAGATGTTAAGTCCACCAATATTCTGTTGGATGAAAATTTAACAGCAAAAGTTTCAGATTTTGGCTTGTCTAAACTGGTATCGGACACTTCCAAAGGACATGTTTCCACTCAAGTTAAAGGCACACTGGTAAGTAATACCACAGAATCTCTTGCTTTATACAGTTCTTCAATCTGATATGTTTCATAGAGCAGTTACCTTGTCTTCCTGCATTTCAAAAATGTAGGGGAGACAAACAAAATTAATCTAGCTATTCAAGCAAAGATTAATTTTCATATTGCTAGAACAGTTTCTTAGTGCCAGACGCTCGATTAATTCACATTTGTAAAAAGAGAGAATGTAAGCATGAGAGCCCACCAGTTGGTACCAGCTGGGATAGCTTTGATGCATAAGTCGGTATGGTGTTTAAAAAGAAATATAAATGCACTTAAAGTCTGATTTTTGAGCTTAGGGCCAAAAGTCCGTCTTACTTTGTTGGAGCTTATCATTTATAGTATTATGAGTATGACTGCTTCCATGCCATGTTCAAGCCTGGTCGTGGGATTTTCCTCCACGATGGCTTAGGCTTAAGCACCCTACATCCCTTATTTAGGATTGTATTTTGCATAATGGGTTTGAATGTGGTTACTTGGCTTGGTGTGCACTTCATTACTATCAGAGCGGATCTCCTGTTGCTCATGGCATAGTGGAACCGGGCCTTTGAAGCTGCTTTTTACTTACTAACCAGTTTTGGGCCTTCATAGGTGTGTTTTGTGGGCGATGTAGCCTCCTCGGCCCAAATCCAACACATATTAACAACAGCTTCATTTTTCATTTTTCATTTTCATGCATGCTTTTATTAAAATTCAAAGTAGATTCTCCATTAACAGGAATCTCTATTGAATTTCATTTGCAAAATGGCTTGTGCTTGCAGGGTTACTTGGATCCAGAATACTACCTGACTCAACAATTAACTGAGAAGAGTGATGTGTACAGTTTTGGAGTGGTTATGCTTGAACTGGTAACGGCAAAGCAACCGATCGAGAAGGGAAAGTACATCGTCCGGGAGGTGCGAATGGCGATGGATAAGAACGATGAAGAACACTACGGCTTGAAGGACATGATGGATTCATCCATCAGAAACACACCTAATCTTATAGGGTTTGGAACGTTCTTGGAGCTGGCCATGCAATGCCTTGAAGATACAGCTGCAGACCGTCCTACAATGAGTGAAGTGGTAAAGGCCATTGAGACTATCTTACAGAATGACGGCTTGGCTACAGACTCTACCACTTCTGCATCATCATCTGCCACAGACTTTGGAGCTTCAAAGGCTGCTTTTAAGCATCCTTACAATGACTCTTTGCCAAGAAAGGATGTCAGTGACAGCGATACGTTTGATTACAGTGGTGGATACACAATTTCGGCAAAAGTCGAACCCAAGTAGTAGCAAGCATATATATACTCTGTATCTTCTACATTTTGTTTTTCCTGTTTAATTGCTTTTTAGGAAGTGTCTATTGGTATTATACAGAAAGAAATGTTTGATGTGTATGGAATGCAGAAAAGTTTAATTAGGAAGACAGGAACGTTGGCTTTTTATCACACTTGCTGACCTTAATCTCTTTCTTATGCTTTAAGTTTCATCATTTACCTTCAACTTTCAGCATGTGTCAAATAAATGTTTTTTCCTGTAGGATTCCTAGGGCCACATAAAGGACTTGCTCAGCTACCAAACAGAGAGCAAAGCCATGGTTTGGACTAAGGAAGAGAGAGACAGAGAGATGGGTAATTAGATGAAATTAATGTCATGAAGCTGTCCATGGACAATCCATGGTTGCTATGGCTGAGACTTGGTGTGTAGAGGGACTGCCATTTTCGTGCATTCAATTTGATGCTGTATTCTATAGAAGTCAAGGAGATCAACTTGTGCATGTTGTATGTACGATCACTATCTTATCCAAAATCAGTGAAAGGAGGAAAATATCTTCCATGGAAGTTAATGCAGTGTTTGGATGTTCAAGTGAGTTTGCGTGGTTGAATTGTTGTCAATATTGAAGGCTACAAGTGTGACGGGATGGCCTACCAAAAAAATTGTGACAGGGTTTCTACACAAAGGCAACGCCACCAATTGAGAGATAGAGAAATCAACCGATTATCAATAATATTGCCTTCAAATGAAGCACACAGGGCAGCAACTGTTACGATTTACGAATCAATCAAAATCTATCAAATCATCTTCAAACCATCAAAAAATTAAAAAGAGAATTGTTGCTCCTACCCAACTACCAACAAAGTCAACAAAACATAGTGCATATGAAAGAAAATCATTAATCTAATAATTTCAAAGGATAAGTAGATTTTTCAAATCAAGCTACTGCTGATCAAACTCCTTACATCCAACTACCACCACGTTATGGGCAACATCTACTAAGATCAATAGTATCCCTCCCCCATTGACGAGATTTGTTCCCCCCATCCTCCCCACCAAAAAAAAGATTCAAGGCCTTTGCAACCAATTAGTAAATGTGATTATCTAAAAAATTAGGAAGTGACGGGGTGCTCTACAGACAAAGAATTCACTTCTCTGGTTCCAAGTGATGCAGGTGAACTAGGAAGCTGTTGTTGGGTTGCAGAAGATGCAGCTACATTCACTATAACAGTTGATGGCACTGATGGTTCTGATGGATCAGAGGTGGATGCCCTTCGCCATTGTAGTTTGTTGGGTGTAAAATTTCTATTGTTGTGAGTTAAAGGTGCTTCGCATGGACTCCCAGCAAGCTGGCTTGGTCCTAATGTTGCACCAGCTAGTTCTGCCTTCCTTACCACCTACACACCAAGCACAAGGATAATTGCAAAAAGAAAATATGCATCTTAATTTCTCATAAATCCATTTAGATCATTGGGTCCACGAGGGATTTATGCTAGCTGCAGTGTGTCCCTTTATTTGAAAATCTTAATATGCAGGTCGAGGAATGGGAGAAAGTTGAGAGGACATTGGGAGTAACTTCCATCATTTGATTTGTTACAACTATCTAGTTTTCTATATCTCAACCTCAATTAAGTCAACAGAAAAAATTATGTAACAAAAGAGTCGATCTATATAAGACTGCTCCAGTTCAGCGTTTTTCTCAGTTCATAATTCTGATTTAGTCATATCTCAGCACATCAATGATCAACCAAATAGAGATTATAGGAGGTATCAGGACTAGTTTACCTTTATGGGCCTTGAAAAAAATCGAGCTCCACTCAATTCCAATGCTTTGTCAACAGATTGCTTACTGGCAAATATAACATAAGCAGACCTAAAAGAGAATTAAATTCATTAACCTGTCAGTAAAAGATACAATATATAAACAGAACATGTACCTACTTAGTGACCATCAAAGTAGAGATGAAGGAATTTCATTTACCCTCTTTGCTGTGCAGTTGATTTGTCAGTCAAAGTCACCACATTGACCACTGCCCCACATTTGGCAAAGTACAATGATAACGCTTTTTTATTGGCTCCTGCAAAATGTACCTGATATTCCAAAACAAGCCATGTTTAATAAGTCGATTTTTTATTAGACAATGACAACGGCACAAAAGAAACAAAAGGATCAGATTGCTATAACTATAGCCCTTGGTAAATTAACCAAAGATGATGGTTTATATGATATTGTGGATGACTACTTCAGAGGGACCGTTTCATTTTTGTAGGTTGGTGCAGTCTATTGCTCCTTCCCTGTTCCTTTTCGCCTTAGGGAGTTGGATTACAGGTACAACCTTTGTACAAAGGCTCAATCTCTGAAGACTGTCTTCAGTGGAATAGGCATAATAGCGTCATTTATCTCTCATGACTTTCACAGTCGGGCTATTCTCTGCCTCCCCCACCCCCCGTGAATTAAGAATTTTATGAAACAACAAGATCCACTCAACATGAATTATGAGTTGATGAAGCTTGCTAGGTGCTGGCGTAAGTAGTAACTTCTACAATTGCTAAAGCTTTCTCTTTAAGGCTTTCTACTCCACCTATTGTTAATCAAGCGATATCAAAGAGAATATTTCCTTCTGTCCTGCACCCCATTAACTGGCAGCCTTTGCCACCTGCCCCAGCTTAAATGTACGGGGCTTCGAGACCAGCTACAAATTTCTTTAGAATTTCATAACCATTCACCCACAACCCAAATCCTTTCCCTACAATTAATTTCAATCCCTAGCCACCCTAAGATCCCTTAAATAACCTGCTGCAAGAAAAACCTGCAACCCTTCTTGCTTCCAGCAATTTACAACCCATGAAACCCTCTATTTCCCTTTCCCAACCTTCAGAAAGTTTTGACCCCAATGTTTTCCTAATCTCTTTTACAAATTAAATAAAGAAACTTCTCATTTTGCTGCTGCCAGATATTTACCTTTGCTGCCCTATGTCACTCTGGCGCCATCTCCAGACAACAAGCATCCATCCAATGCCGATCTGGTACTGGACCAAAACAAAAACATTACTAACAAATTATTTTGTGCCAAGCTGGCTACACTGTTGCATTGTTTATCAGCATAGCTGAAAAGCCTATAAACTTGGCCTCTTGATTTCCTGTTAGTCTCCTCAATGCTTAAATGTTAATTACTTTCTTGACATCTCATATGGCAATGGTTGAAAGTTTCAATATTTTCGGATCTTTCCCTACAATCATAATATGCCTTTCCAATTAATATCATTAATTTTGGTTCAGATTATGATACAAAAGAGTTAAGCAGTTGTCCACAAAAACCATAGTAGGGGCCTTATTTCTTTCTTCTACCTGATCATTTGCACCAAATAGGCCTAAATGTGTGGGAATGTAATCAATATGATCTTGCTCTGGATAGTAAAGGATAAGATAGCTAGTTTTCAATTGATTTTTAGTATCCATTTAAGAAAAAGTGTTATGCAACAAATCCTCAAACAACATTTCGGCCATTCCATTTGTCAAATAGTTTCATGATGTATTTTCTAGACTGAACTTAGGAACGAAAGGCCAGGGATAGGCCTAAATAACAGTTACCAAAGAACATGCATCAATAAGTCTGACTCAAATGGACAGCTAAACCAGACTACGATGTATAACTATCTAGGAAGCAATTAAGAGGATTTAATACTGAAAAAGGGCATATAAAAAGTTTCTCTGCGTTTACATTTGTCACAAGCACAGTTCTTGATTCACTATCTTCTTCTGGAAACTTCGATGGACCTGCAAACAGACAAGTGAAAAAAAATCCCGCATGATCTTGACCATTTGGTACAATACAATAAACTCACTGATTTTCAACCGTCAACTAGTTAAGCTCACTACATAAACAGCTGTATTTTGGTACTACACTCAAAACATACAATTCCATTCTCTCATCCTACAAACAGGTACCCAAAGCCCAAGGGAGACCAACATGTGAACACACTATCAATTTATAGAAACGCTTCATTGTCAGCACAGAGCTTACAAGTAAAACAAAGTATTACGTCCAGGCCCAGGAGTTAAAGAACAAGAGAAATTAGAAAATACACCCCCAACAAAATTTCCCCTGCAGAGGTCACAAGTGTGAACCTCTGACTGTAACTTCATCCTCCCCGTTCCCACAACCGCTCCAAATTCTGAAGAAAACTGAAAAACTATAAAACCACAAATAAATCCAATGCTTTAGAAACTTGATGCATTTATTGGAATGGACTTACTAGAATTCAACAATAAGTTGGGCTTTCCATCTTTTTCAATCGTCACCTGTCTTGATCGCAGCGTAGACATTTCCATCTCAATTTGATGCAGTCTTTGTTTCACATCTAAAACTTCCTGTATGCATGAAAACATTGAATAAGGTAAAACCTTCTCCCAATATGCAAATAAAGGACATATACGTCAGGAAAACAACAAATAAATTCCTTTTACAAGTTAACCCTCATATCATGGTACTTCCCACAATTTGTGCTTGCTACAATTAGCAACCATGCTTTTATTCTTGTTAAATGACCATGGTTTGGCAGGCAGAAAACATACCAAAGCCAGATTTGGAGTAGTAGTTTTGGAATCCTTGGTCAAGTTGGATTTCTTGAAATCCTGAGAATTTTCTTCGCATGGAAGACCCACATTTCTCTTAACCACCAAAGGAACTAGACCGGAACCAAGGCCAGCACCAACTTCACCAAAGTGTCTCTTTCGTCCGATGTTACTCACAGCATGAGGTTCACAAATTGTACCCATGACATGATCGAACTTTCTACTCTCAGCAAGGTTGTTGTTACCAAGCCCAGGAACTTCCCCTGTCACAGTCCTACTACGTTCACCATTTGGCACAGGAAGCACTGATGGTCGCTGAGTAATTACTTGCTCATCTTGCTTCATAAGACCAACACCACTCACATCAACAGTCTTGCTCCCTTCAGGTGTGCCATCGCATGGCTTGCCCAGTCTATCCCAAACACTACCACGCGGCCTTCCACTGTGGTGGGAGTCGGATAACACACCTGTGGGTTGTGCCCAAAGGCCAGTTCCAGTCATATTAGTGGCAGAAATATGTCTGTGATGAGCATATTCTGAAAGGAAGAGATGAACATAGTTGCTCACTGTGATCAGCATATGAGGAACCACAAACTGTGACTAGTCTTTACATTGTTACCAAGTTAGAATGAATCGTATTCAACATAAATGCTGATAGTTCTAGCAATGAGGACTGCATATGTCTGGCAAGGTAAGAAACCTCACCTGATGGGGAGGATTCTAAATGGCTAGAGGGAGTTTTTTCTCGTTCGTTAGGTAACCAACTGGAGCCATGATTGACAACCTGCTCTACAATGAAATGAGCATCGATTCATGCACAGGTTAGACGAAAGATAGAATGTGTTTCACTAGGAATGACCCATAACTTCAAATTTAGTTTGTTGCCAACCTTCTTGTTAGATTTATTGCTACACTGAATGCTTTCATGTCCAGCATTGGAGCCACCTTCGTTTTTGGTCTGCCAATGGGGCAAACCCACGTTAGGAAAATAGTTACAGAACAAACTAAGCAATCATCTCACAATATGTATGTTAGAGTTTCATTTATGTATTACAGAATGTTTCATTGAATGAGCTTTTTCAAGCTAATTTTACAGCATCATATTTTCGTCATTTGTTTTCTTGAGCTCATAGTAGGAATTGTTAGGCATTGTAGATGTGATTTGCTTGCCAAGAATTTGCTTTGAGTGATGAAGGAAGGGAATTCTCTATGTATTGATGAAAGTATTTTCTGAATGTTGAATTTGTCTCACCAGCGAACATATTTGTTTCTTCTATTAATTCCTTGATCAATGGCATAATCCCATTTGAAAAGCCATGGGATTTTATATTTCTTTGCCATATGGAGCAAGGAAGGAAATTGACTTTCTGTTTCATTAACTTTGTAAGCTGCACAGAACTGCTGTAATGCATTTGCAAGTTCTGGGGGTAAAATCTCAGGAATAATCCCATGACTTTGCCACCATCTGTTGAACCAAATAGGGAGCTGACTGCTGAAGTTGTTATCAAAACAAAGATACCAAGAATGACTGTTATTATTGTTTTGATAAATAAGTACTTTTGACCATGCTTCAATGTAATCATAGTAGCTATATTGAACTTGGTGGCCCTGCAGAACTTTGAGATTAGATGAATGACCCTATTCTTTTGCTGAAATGATCTCTATGATATACATTTTATTAAAGATTATTCTTTTATGTTCTGGATATAATTTGTTTGGGACAGAGTCTTTGGTAATTGATGCTATTTGGAGTAAAATGTCTCTGTAGAAATTGATGGATTTAGATGGGTGAAATGGAATGAAATTCCATTTAGGAGGGAAATAATTTTTTACAAGATTCAAAGGATCCTTGAGATGACGCTGGTCATGTTCTATAAAAAACAGGTTTTCTATATAGGTTTTTTGGACAAACCTAGATTTATTGGTATGGGTAATTGGCTGGTTGGTATATAATTTTTGTTGCTGTATGAGTTTTGAAGAGTTCTGTTGGGTTGGGATAACGGTTGCTGTAGGACATTCTACCAACTGGTGAGGGTCCGGATGACTTGGGGATGCTAAAGTGGATGAAAAAGTAGGTCTTGGGGAACCAAGAACCTGAAACTTGTTTAACATGTTAATGGGTGAACATGTGTCATAGGGGTTTATATTTCCTGGGCTCAGGACTATATGGTGACTTGGTTGTGACTTAATGGAAGGTGTTTTATTTTTGTTTTTACTAGATTGTGGCTTTTCAACCATCTTTTCCCTGCAAAAATTCACGAGTGAGGAAATCAGGTGTAGAATTTTGATCTTCTTTGATGTATTCAATATCAAAATCAAAGATGCTTAAAATTGATTGCTATCTGGCAAAAATCTGTTTACTTGCTATATTTTGAACATCTTTTTCTAAAACATGTTTTGCACTTTTGCAATTGACTCGAATTAAAAATTTTTGGTTTAACAAATCACTTTGAAACTTTGAGATGCATAATACTATAGACAAAATTTCTTTTTTAATAGTACTATAATTACTTTGTGCTGAATTCCAAATTCCTGAATGGAAACAAACAATTTGTTCAGGAGAATCTGGAGAGATTTTCTATTTGAGAATACCCCCATATCCAATGTTGGAGGTCTGTTTCTACAATTTTGAAAGCTTTTACGTCAGGAATGCCAAGACAAGGCAAAGTCTTGACATATTTTTTGACTTCTTGGACAATTGAAGTATGAAGATCTGTCCAAGGTGGAGGGTTGTCCAAGGTGGAGAATTGCGAGTCCCCTCTTGGTATCAGAGCCTATTGTAGATCTGTTCATCTTGATGTCTATTCATATATTTGTTAACTCCATAAAACATAATTGTAAAACAAGTATATTTTTAGATGTTATCTTTAGCAAAACCTTTAAGTTCTATGGGATGTACGCTTTGTGCCGTCAGCACAGTTAGGCTGGGTAGGCTTGTAAGTCGAGAGGACACACAGTAGGACACACAAATAGCTATTCTAAAACACTTAAAGACCCGTTAAAGAGAACCATTTGGGAGTAGAAAGTCTTCAATTTTGTTGTCTTGTCCTTAACAAATATTTTGAATTATGTCTAGGTTGTTTAGATCCACATCTTCTATGAGCTCTACATCTAGTTTGCCTTCTTTACCTAATATAGTTAATGAAGAAGAATATAACATTCCTGAAGCAAATATAGATTCACATGATTGGAACATACCCAAGCTCCCAACCAAAGAAATTTATAAATCAAGTTTTTCACCCTTGTCTTTTAGCAATGATTACAGCGTAAAAACAGTTGAACAAGTCTATGCTTTAAATAAACATCATGATACATGTCAATTACTTTCTAAAGAAGTAATTAAAAAACTTAGAGAAAAGAAAATGAATTTCCTTCACGTAGGATTAATCCAAGTTGCAGTAAAACCCTTAGTCCATCTAGGAATTAATGCCTCTGTACTTTTGTGTTTAAGTGATGCAAGACATAAAGATTATAGCACTAGCATGTTAGGAGTCGTTGAATCTAGTCTTCATAAAGGACCAATTCATTTTGACTATTTCCCTGACTTCACTGTAAGTTTAAGTGATCCACAGATTTTAAAAGCTTTAACTTTGAACATTAAAACAGCAGGTTACGATATGTTAGAAGGAAGACAACCTTTAGCATTAATTTACATATTTTATTATAAGTCAATGAAAACAAATCTTAATGTGCATGCTCTTGTTAAAAGTCTCAAAGATAAAACTTTACTTATACAGACACATTCTTGTGATGTAAACGTTAGAGTACCAAAATCAGTAGTTTTGTCTGAAGTAGAACTTCCATTAGAATGGTTATTAGAAAATGAAAACATTCCAACAAAAATAGAAAATACAGCATTTGATCTAAATTGTTTACAACAATACTTAGATGGTATTGTTAGGTTAAGTTTTGATAGACCAAGACTCAGCAAACCACCCTTCATGATAAAAGAAACAGCTTTCCATGATACACCAACAAGCCATAGAAATCCACAAGATACAAGCCATAGAAATTCTGCCTCTTCCTCCGTTAATATTGAACCTTTAAGAAGAGATAAAAATTTAAAGTTAAAAGGTATAAAAGTAGAATCTATAATAAGCTCCCCATGTTATACAGCTAATCAGGAAAATTTTGAAGAAGAAGGACCAAATTTCCCAACACAAACAGATATAGAAGAACCTCCTTTACACTCACAATTAATGACTATAAGTAAACCATTTACTTTAGACCTCCAACCCTTAATAAAAAACTATAATTCTACTAAGAATACAGAAAAAAGAGAAAAATATAAGTTAAAATATACAAAAGAACAAAAAATAAAAATCTTTGCAGAATGGGGAAAATTTATGAATGAACATAAGTTATATATAAAATTCTTTGACTTTATAAAAATTTATGAAAATAAAAAATTAAACATGTTAACCCAGTGGGAAAAAGCAGAAGATAAAACAATAATAGAAACAAGTCACCCTCCAAAAGAATCGATCTTTGTAAACTTTAAAGGATAAAAAATTTTAGCCTCACCTTTTAAAACTTCCAAAGATGATGAAATAAAAAAGATCATGGAACAAAACAATTATACAAACCAAAGCCTCATAACTACAGGAAAACAATTAGTCTGAATAGAAAACAGAATTAAGGTAACTACTACCCCAACTAAAACTCAAACTAAAAAGAAAAAACCCCATTACGAATAGCCTCTTGAAAATTTCACAACCGAAAACATTAAAATTAAAAGAAAAAGACGAAACCTATTTTGAAAAGGTCAATAATATGCTAAAACAACTTCAAAATGTCAAAGATGAAACCTCGCCCTCTAAAACTGTCCAGGTCATTGAAATAGACAAACAAATAATCACATATGAAACAACAAGTGAAACACAAAGTTCAGAATCTGAACAAACTACAAATCAAGAAATACAACAAATTGAACACCAATTCAATGAATTCCAAGTTAATAGAATGATTAGACCAATGCCTAACACCCCTAATTGGTACTCTAGACCTACACCACCAGAAATTCAATATGAAGAACGCAATGTTTTTAACCAATTCTCAGTCTCTACTGACAAAATTTATGAATGGAATATTGATGGTTTGTTTGAACAAGAAATTTTAAATAAACTACAACACATGTCAATGGTTACTAATAATTACCTTACAAATTCAGAAAAAACTAATGCAGAAATTGTAGACATTTTAACATCAGGATTTACGGGAACATTAAAAGCTTGGTGGGAAAAATACCTAACTGAAGCAAATTGTAGTGAAATAAAATATGCATTTCAAAAAGATGAAGAAGGAATCCCAATTTATGATGAAGCATATAACAGAGGAATCCCAATGGAATTAATGTTCTAATTTACACCATAATGAAACATTTTACAGGAATCCCTAGTAATGTTACATTCAGAATTCATGACCAACTAAGTAACCTTTGGTGCCCAACCTTAAGTGATTTTAGATGGTATAAAGATGTTTTTATATCAAGAGTAATGTTAAGAGATGATTGTAAAAATGCTTTTTAGAAAGAGAAATTTATCAATGGTTTACCCAACCTATTTGCCCATAAAATCCGTGAAAAATTAAGTAATAAAACTGGAATTATAGAATACAATAATCTCACCTATGGAGACATCATAAGTACAATAAGTAAAATATGATTAAAAACGTGTATAGACATGAAGATAAATAAAAACTTGAACAAAGAAAAAAGTGAAGCAAAATATGAAATGAGAAATTTTTGTAAACAATATGGCTTACCTCCTATACCACCCTCTAGAAGAAAACATAAGGATAAATACGCAAAAACTAGAAAACCCTACAAAAAAGGTTGTAGAAAAAACAAAAACTTTGAACCAAATGAATATTACAAGAAAAATAAAACAGCAAGAAAATATTACAAAAAACCAAAAAACGAAAAATATGATAAGAAGAAAGTAAAATGCTTCAAATGTGGAAAAACAGGCCATTACAAAAATGAGTGCAAAATAAAAGATAAAATCAAGCAATTAAAAATTTTTAACAAAGAAAAAGAAGATTTGTATAAAATCTTAGAACTCAGAAATTCAGATTCTAGTGACAATGAAGATGAAATTTTTAACACCTCAACAGATTATGAATCAAGTCAAAATTCTAGTAATTCAGAGATAGAACTAGGTTGCAAAGATTCATGTCGTAAAACAAAACTTAAGATAAATGTACTAACCAAACATGAAGAAATGCTATTTGATTTGATAGAAGGAATAGAAGACCTAGAAACTAAAGCCAAATACCTTAAAAATTAAAGAGTAATTTAATAAAAAATGAAACAAAAAATGGACCAGCAAAAATTATAGAACCACAAATTAGTATTGATAAAATCTTCAACAGATTTAAATCAAAACAAAGGGAAGTAACCCTCCAAAACTTACAGCATGAAATCAATCAAATCAAAATAGAAATAAAAGATTTAAAAGCCAAAAACAAAGAATTGGAATAAGAAGTAATGATTTTAAAGATTAATAAAAAAATTTCTAAACAGAGTCAATCTGAAAGTGAACAAGAATCAGAAGACAAAAAATCTACAAAATCTTCAACCAAAAGTTTAATCTTCAAAGAAACTACAGATAAAAAATACTTAAACATAATTGATAGAATTCTTTTCCAAAAATGGCACTCTAGAGTAACAATAATTATTAATGGTGAATTCGAATTTGAAGTTATAGCTTTGATAGATTTAGGTGCAGATTTAAACTGTATTCAGGAAGGAATGAAACCTACTAAATATTATTCAAAAACTATAGAACATTTATCATCAGCCAATGGCAGTGAAATGCAGATAGATTACAAGTTACCTAAAGCACATGTCTGTCGAGATCATGTTTGTTTCAAAACTTCATTTGTCTTAATAAAAAACATGCCTGATTCAAAGGTCATATTAGGGAATCCTTTTTTATGGCTTTTGTATCCTTTTACTACAGATCACAAAGGAATTACCACAGAAGTTTTAGGAGAGAAAGTAAAATTTAAATTCTTCAGAAGACCCCATACTAAAGATCTCAATATGTTAAAAGAAGTTTCAATTTTTAAAACAATTAACATTTTATAGAATAAGAGCAAGCATTTGAACTCCCTAAAAGAAGAAGTTAAAAATAAAAGAATCGAACAAAAAACTATCAAGTGACATCCTTTTACAGAAAATTGAAAGATTCAAAGAAAAAATACAAAATGAAGTTTGTTCTGATCTCCCCAATGGCTTTTGGCATAGGAAAAAACATATTGTAAAACTTCCATATGTAAAAGATTTCAGTGAAATAAATATTCCTACTAAAGCTAGACCCATCCAAATGAATCAAGATTTAATGGAACTTTGTAAAATTGAAATTAAAGAATTGCTTAACAAGGGGATAATTAGAAAAAGCAAGTACCCTTGGTCCTATTCAGCCTTTTACGTACAAAAAAATGCAGAATTAGAAAGAGGAGCTCCAAGATTAGTAATAAATTACGAACCTCTTAATAAAGTTTTACAGTGGATAAGATATCCTATTCCAAACAAAAAGGACCGGATAAACAAAATAGGTCAAGCCAATGTTTTTTCAAAATTTGATATGAAAAATGGATTCTGGCCGATCCAAATCCATGAACAAGATAGATATAAAACAGCATTTGTTACACCATTTGGCCACTATGAATGGAATGTCATGCCCTTTGGGTTAAAAAATGCTCCAAGTGAATTTCAAAACATCATGAATGAAATCTTTGACCCTATAGCACATTTCTCAATTGTTTAAATAGATGATGTCCTCATATTTTCAAAGTCAATTGATGAACACTGGAAACATCTTTATTCGTTTCTTAGTATCATCAAAGTTAGTGGTTTAGTTGTTTCAACTACAAAAATCAACTTGTTTAAAACAAAAGTCAGATTTCTAGGATTCAACATTAGTCAAGGAATGGTTAAACCCATTGATCGGGCCATTCAATTTGCAGACAAATTTCTTGATATCATCCTTGATAAAAATTAGCTTCAGAGGTTCCTAGGATCTTTAAATTATGTTGTTGTTCAAAATCTTAGAAAACATTGTAAACTTTGCCCTGTCTTGGCATTCCTGACGTAAAAGCTTTCAAAATTGTAGAAACAGACGCCTCCAACATTGGATATGGGGGTATTCTCAAACAGAAAATCTCTCTAAATTCTTTTGAACAAATTGTTTGTTTCCATTCAAGAATTTGGAATTCAGCACAAAGTAATTATAGTACTATTAAACAAGAGATTTTATCTATAGTATTATGCATCTCAAAGTTTCAAACTGATTTGTTAAACCAAAAATTTTTAATTTGAGTCGATTGCAAAAGTGCAAAACATGTTTTAGAAAGAGATGTTCAAAATATAGCAAGTAAACAGATTTTTGCCAGATGGCAATCAGTTTTAAGCATCTTTGATTTTGATATTGAATACATCAAAGGAGATCAAAATTCTATACCTGATTTCCCCACTCGTGAATTTTTGCAGGGAAAAGATGGCTGAAAAGCCACAATCCAGTAAAAACAAAAATAAAACACCTTCCATCAAGTCACATTTCTTGGCTAAGCCCAAGAAATGTAAACCCCCATGACACATGTTCACCCATTAACATGTTAAACAAGTTTCAGGTTCTTGGTTCCCCAAGACCTACTTTTTCATCCACTTTAGCATCCCTAAGTCATCTGGACCCTTACCAGTTGGTAGAATGTCCTATAGCAACCGTTATCCCTACTCAACAGAACTCTTCAAAACTCATACAGCAGCAAAAATTCTATACCAACCAGCCAATTACCCATACCAATAGATCTAGGTTTGTCCAAAAAACCTATATAAAAAACCTGTTTTTTGTAGAACATGACCAGCATCATCTCAAGAATCTTTTGGATCTTGTAAAGAATTATTTCCCTCCTAAATGGAATTTCATTCCATTTCACCCATCTAAATCCATCAATTTCTACAGAGACATTTTACTCCAAACAGCATCAATTACCAAAGACTCTATCCCAAACAAATTTGATCCAGAACAGAAAAGAATAATCTTTGATAAAATGTATATCATAAAGATCATTTCAGCAAAAGAATGGGGTCATTCATCTAATCTCAAAGTTCTGCAGGGCCACCAAGTTCAATACAGCTACTATGATTACATTGAAGCATGGTCAAAAGTACTTCTTTATCAAAACTATAATAACAGTCATTCTTGGTATCTTTGTTTTGATAACAACTTCAGCAGTCAGCTCCCTATTTGGCTCAACAGATGGTGGCAAAGTCATGGGATTATTCCTGAGATTTTACCCCCAGAACTTGCAGATGCATTACAGCAGTTCTGTGCAGCCTACAAAGTTAATGAAGCAGAAAGTCAATTTCCTTCCTTGCTCCATATGGCAAAGAAATATAAAATCCCATGGCTTTTCAAATGGGATTATGCCATTGATCAAGGAATTAGCAGAAGAAACAGATATGTCTGCTGGTGGGACAAATTCAACATTCAGAAAAATACTTTCATCAATACAGAGAGAATTCCCTTCCTTCACCACTCAAAGCCAATTCTTGGCAAGCAAATCACATTTATAGGCAAAAATTGCAGCAACCATGGCCATGGTCCATTGTAAAGAAGACCTCAAAGACCTTTGTAGAAGCCTTCTCCTTAAAGCTGAATGCATTGAAGAACAAGGAGAACAAAGCCCAGCTTCGTCCTCTGATGTACAAATTTAATTGTACTCGCATGCACACGAGTCGTGTGCAGTACAGCGTGTGCAAGTGCGAGGTCGATCCACAGGGATTTGTGTTGGGTAAACCAATTTCTATTTAAACCAATTCTATTTTAACCTAGTTTCGAATTTCATGATTTTTGTCATGCAAAAATAAAATATAAACTAAAGAAAATGATGAAATAAAATGGTAAAGAACACTAAGGTTTTAGAATGCACTTCGCCAAATCTTAACTCTGTATCCTCGTATTTGTTCCTACAATCGACAAACTATTGTGCTCAAACTGTTTTGTTCGATTTTTTTACAAATATCAAGTTTAAATCATTCAATGAATCCATCAATTTTTACAAATCACAACAATTATCCGATTTGAAATTAAATCATCCTATGTATCCATTTGGTTAACGAATCAGAACGGATATCCGATTTCAATCGAATGAATTGATGTATCCGAAGGATGAAACACATCAAATATCCAACTCCAACACATGACAGTTCATCACATTCAATTAAAAGATATAAATCAACCAATTGAATGAAAATCCACAACATCCTTATTCAAAGTCAAAATTGTATAAACTAAATATGAGAATACATGAGTTTGTCAATGACGAAGCTTCATCTTCAACCTTAGTTGAAAGATTTAGCCTCTCATGATAACAATAACAAACAAATATTGAATTGTCATTATCAGAGAAATAAAACTTACAATGAAAAACAAAGCAAAAGCTTCCCCACGGCAATACCTCATATTTCAGCTTAAAACGGCGTCTCCCCATGCCCGTTACAAGAGAAAAAGTTGTATATAAATAATAAAAAACTAGGGTTCAACGCTGCTAGGTCAGCGTGAGTGCCCTCGATTGCACCCAAGGTGCGCTCGAGCGCACTTGGTTTTTCTTTCAAGGCTCTTGCGGACTGCACTTAAACAATGCGTGCTAGGGCTGACGTGGTCTTGCGCTCGAGCGTGCCGTGCTTGCGCTCGAGCGCAGGTGCGCTCGATCGTCGCTCTGTGTGCTCGATCGTCGCTCTGTGCACTCGATCGTACTTCCAGGGATCTTCAATTATTTTGCTTATTTCCACCCTCAAACCGCAGTTTTCTCTTAATGACTTGCAACACATCAAAACACCAAAACTAACAAAAAAAATCAGAAAATACTAAAGCTAAAGTCTTAGCAAATGCAAATTAAGGGGTCCAAATATGCAATATTTGGCACTCATCAAATACCTCCAAACTTACATTTTGCTAGAGCCTTAGCAAAACAAAATGAAAAACAAATTGAAAGTAAGAAACATAAGTCCACTGTCGTGGGAGAGACAATTGCATTTAGCATATGCAACAAGCCTTTTAAACCCCTAGACATCCTTAGAGGACGAGTGAAGTCTCGTGAGGGTTTAACAGGAATGATACCCACAAATATTTATGCACTATGTTACTTGACAAACAAAGACTTCCACACAAACACATGGTTTTTAATATCATGAGGAGGTTTATCACAGTGAACACTACAATCACATCATCAAGACAACCACAAATCATTCAACTCAAAGATGAAAATTTGAGACAACATATGTTTCAATAAGTGCAATGTGAGACTAACATATAATCATGAGGCTTCAATTTATTCTCAAACTTGGGTGTACCTTAGAAGTGATAGGAATTCGCTCAGATGAAACAACCAAGGCTTAAAATTTTATTTTATTATTTTATTATTTATTATTTTTTTGTGTAGCCTGTGCAATGCTTAGCTTCCTTAAGCTTTCTAATTGACCTATGTAATAAGTGTTGGGCCAGAGACTCCCAAACCAAATGGTTTTAGGGCACTAGATGTAGAAACATCCCTAAGGGCTTAATTACTCAAGTCAACTAGGCTACGAAGCCAAACTAGCCATACAACCAACCATGTTAGGTTTCTCATCTTTTTACGCGAACACTCAATGCTTTGTGAGGCATGAGGTCCGGTTACTCAATGAGAAGCTCAAACTGATTTTTTTTTTTTTTCAAGCCAAGGTTTCATCACACTTCATCCTACCAATCTCGAAATACACCCTAATCAAGTCGAATCTTATACCTCACCGATTCTATGCTAGTGTGCTCGTGGTGATAAATTCAAACATGTGAAATCTCTCTAATCCAACAATGAGTCAAAAGACTCAAATTCCTAATGATATGCTGTGTTAAAAATGCTAAACAGACCAATGACATGCAAACCACAGAATAGGTGTTACCCTTGCTTAATCAATAACATAGCAAATTTATTTATTTATTTTTAACAAAACAACACGAATAATCAAAGAAAAAGACAGAGAAATGTCTACCCCACCCCCAAACTAAAATGACACATTGTCCCCAATGGGTCCAAAGATACAATACCAGATAAGCGGCACAAGTCGGGTGTAACGTAGGAGAACGCTCCCCCAAACTTGAATGGTAGACACTTGCGCTGAAAAACACAACATAAACAAACAAACAAGATAAAATGGTAAGGGAAAGAAGTAGGGTTGCCTCCCACAAGCGCTAAGTTTTAAGTCTTCAGCCAGACTCTCCACAAAAGACGACAATCACTCAGAATAACTCGGATCCTCCAACAATGTTGTCTTGATCTCCTTACTCCTCAACTCTAAGAATGGTTTTAATCTCTGTCCATTCACCTTGAAGGTGCTACCATTCTTAGGATCCTCAATCTTGATGGCCCCATGAGGAAAAATTGACTGAATGATAAATGAGCTTGTCCACCGAGATTTCAACTTGCCCCAGGAAAAGATGCAGCCATGAATTGTAAAGAAGGACTTTCTCACCAGGCTCAAAAGATCGTCTCAAAATGCTCTGGTCATGAGCCTTCTTCATCTGTGCCTTGTACAACCGCGCAGAATCATAAGCATCATTCCTCAACTCTTCCAATTCATTGAGTTGGAGCTTCCTTTGTGAGTCAGCCTTCAAAAGATTGAAGTTCAGCTGCTTGATGGCCCAATATGCTCTATACTCCAACTCCACGGGAAGATGGCATGCTTTCCCGTACTCAAGCCGATAGGGTGATATCCCAATCGGGGTCTTGAAAGCTGTCCTATATGCCCACAATGCGTCACTCAATCGCATAGACCAATCTTTTCTATTGGGGTTTACCGTCTTTTCCAAAATATGCTTGATCTCGCGATTTGAAACTTCAACCTGTCCACTCGTCTGTGGGTGATACGGGGTGGCAACCTTATGTGTGATGAAATATTTCTTCATCAACTGCTCAAAAATCCGATTGCAAAAATGCTTACCTCCATCACTTATAATTGCTCGAGGTGTACCAAAACAAGCAAAGATAGTGTCTCTAAAAAACTGGACCACAACTCTGTGGTCATTGGTCTTGCATGCAACCACCTCCACCCATTTGGACACATAGTCCACAGAAACTAAGATGTACAGATAGCAAAGGAGTTCGAGAAAGGTCCCATGAAATCGATGCCCCATATGTCAAAAATCTCAACAATCAAAATGGGACTGAGGGGCATCATATTCCTCCTAGAGATACTCCTTAGCTTCTGACAACGCTCACAAGATATACAATAAGCGTGGGCGTCTCTGAAAAGGGTAGGCCAATAGAATCCACACTGCAAAATCTTGGCGGTGGTCTTCTTAGCACTGAAATGGCCTCCACAAGCATGATCATGACAAAAGGAGATGACATTGGATTGGTCATACTCAGGTATACACCTCCTAATGATCTGATCGGGACAATACTTGAACAGGTAAGGATTGTCCTAGAAAAAATGTTTCACTATGGACAAAAATCTAGACCTATCTTGTCGCCCCCACTGCTGAGGCAGTTGGCCGGTGACGAGATAGTTCACTATGTCAGCAAACCATGGTGCGGGCTCATGAGCAATGTGCATCAATTGCTCATCAGGAAAAGTCTCCAAAATGGGCTGGTGTCCTCAGTGTAATCCACAGTCAATCTAGCCAATGATCCGCCACCACATTTTTGGAACCCTTCTTGTCCCGAATTTCTATGTCGAACTCCTGAAGTAGCAAAATCCATCGGATCAGACGAGATTTAGCATCTTTTTTAGAAAAAAGATACTTCAATGCTGCGTGATCCGAAAAGATGATGACTTTAGATCCTAGTAAATAGGGTCTAAACTTATCTAGCGCAGAAACAACTGCCAACAACTCCTTCTCCGTGGTGGAGTAATTGAGTTGTGCATCGTTTAGAGTCCTGCTTGCATAGTATATGACGTGGGGGAGTTTATCAACACACTGCCCCAAAATAGCTCCGATTGCATAATCCGATGCGTCACACATGAACTCAAATGGTACACCCCAGTTGCGCGGTTGAATAATAGGTGTGGATGTCAGAATTCTCTTCAGATCCCCAAATGCTATCTTGCAGTCCTCATCAAATAGAAATGGGGCATCCTTCACCAACAATTTGCACAAGGGCCTGGCAATCTTTCTAAAGTCCTGGATAAACCGCCTGTAGAATCCTGCATGGCCCAGAAAAGAGCGAACCTCCCCCACTATACGTGGGGGTGGAAGGTTAGAGATCAAATCCACCTTCGCTTTATCAACCTCAATCCCCCTGTGAGATATGACGTGCCCCAATACAATACCTTGCTTGACCATAAAATGACACTTCTCCCAATTGAGCACCAGGTTCTTCTCCTTGCACCGTACCAATACCAAAGCCAATTGGTGCAAACACTCATCAAAGGATGAACCAAAGACAGAGAAGTCATCCATGAAAATATTTAAGAAATGCTCTACCATGTCAGAAAAAATACTGATCATGCACCGCTGAAAAGTACCTGGTGCGTTGCATAACCCAAAAGGCATGCGACGAAAGGCAAAAGTCCCAAAAGGACAGGTAAACGTCGTCTTCTCCTGATCTTGGGGTCCACAGGGACCTGGTTATATCCAGAATAACCATCCTAGAAACAATAGTACTCATGCCCAGCCAAGCGCTCCACCATTTGATCAATAAATGGAAGCGGGAAATGATCCTTTCTGGTGGCAGCATTCAACTTCTGGTAGTCTATGCATACTCTCCATCCTGATTGAATACGAGTTGGGACCAACTCATCATCCTTGTTCTTCACTACCGTCAATCCAGCCCACTTTGGCACAACATGAATTGGGCTTACCCACTTGCTATCCGAGATTGGATAAATGATCCCTGCATCCAACAACTTAATCACTTCAGCCCTCACAACTTCTTGCATAGCTGGGTTTAACCTTCTCTGTGGCTCCCTCGATGGCTTTGCATTCTCCTCTAAGTATATCTTGTGCATCACCATCGAGGGACTGATCCCCTTGATATCCTCAATGGTCCAACCGATAGCTTCCTTGTGCTCTCTTAACACCTCTAGCAGTTTTTCCTCTTGAGCATCAACCAAATCCGAAGCTATAATCATAGGCAAAGCATCTACTGGACCTAGGAACTTATACTTAAGGTTATCCGGTAGAGGCTTAAGTTCCTTCTTGGGGGGATCAAGTGTTGTTGTCTCCTCCTTCTTACTGCTCACCAGAGGAGCAGTCTCCAAAATTGCATCTGCTTGCTCAAGCAACTTGTCCAAATCCAAATCCTCTCCGAACTGAGCAAAGCATGCCTCCAAGGGGTCTTCTATGCTTGATTCATTCATTGTCTCCTCCATAATCTCCTCAATGAAGCATACATTTCTCACTTCATCATACTTCAATGGTTGTTTGCTGATATCAAAGATATTCAGCTCCACTGTCATATTTCCAAAGGAAATCTTCATCACCCCTGTCCTACAATTAATCAGGGCGTTCGCCGTAGCTAAGAATGGTCGCCCTAGAATCACCGGTATTTGAAGTCCAACATTCTTGACCGGTTCTGTGTCTAGTACAATGAAGTCCACGGGAAAGTAAAACTTATCCACCTTGTTCAAAACATCCTCAATAACTCCCCGTGGTATCTTAACTGACCTGTCAGCCAACTGAAGTGTCATGGACGTGGGCTTTAGTTCTCCTAACCCTAATTGTAGGTAAACTGAATAGGGTAGGAGATTCACACTTGCCCCAAGATCTAAAAGAGCCTTCTCAATTCGACTGACTCTTATCGTGCAAGAGATGGTAGGGCACCCAGGGTCGTTATATTTAATGGGCAACTTGCACTGAAGGATAGAGCTAACTTGCTTGGTCAGAAATGCTTTCTTCAGGACATTTGTTCTTCTCTTAACCGTGATCAAATCCTTCAAGAACTTCGCATAAGAAGGCACTTGTTGGATGGCGTCCCAAAATGGAATATTGATTTGGACCTGCTTGAACACTTCAAGAATGTCCTCAAACGTCCCTCCTTTCTTGGGTGCTTGCAACCTTTCAGGGTAGGGTGCTTTCAGCACAAATGACCTAGGAGGGTCCTCAATAATGAGTGTGGCTGTAGATGGCTCGGCATCTCTCTTCTCTTTGTTGCCAATCTTTTCCTTTTCTTGCCCCACAGGGTTTTCTTCTTGCTCAACCACCTGATTGTCCACTTGTCTCCCTGACCTCAGTGTGACAATCGCTTGCACATGTTCTTGCCCGTGTGCATGATTTGAGGAATTCCCAACCATATATTGACCTTTTGGGTTGGGCACGGGCTGACTAGAAAACTTCCCCTTTTCTCTCTCACCCAAGTGATTGGCTATCTGTCCAATCTGACTCTTCATCTTTGCAATTGCTTGGGTGTTAACCATGGTGGCATTCTTCACTTCATCAATCGCTTGGATGTTTGCCATGGTAGAATTATTGAGCTCTTGTATGGTCTGGCTATTTGATTGTATGAATGCCTTCATTCTCTCTTCCAGCAATGATTGTGACGAAGATGCAGAAGGTTGCGCTGGTTGAGCTGAACGACCATGATTCTGAGCATGTGGGGGAAATCCTTGGTTCATTGGTTGGCTCTGCTTCCAAGAGAAATTAGGGTGGTTTCGCCACCCTGGATTGTATGTCTCCGAGTATGGTCCGCTTGCTTGCTTCCTGAAGTCGTTGAAAGCGTTCACTTGTTCCATAGAGCACTTAGCAAAAGCCGGTGAAAATGGACAATTCTGTGCTAAATGCAAAGGATTAGCACAGATTGAACAACCATCAACATTAAATGTGTTGGCAGCATTTATGGATTGACCCACTGCAAGAGCTTCAACCTTCTTGGTGAGGGCATCTATCTTTATCCTCAAGTCAGTGTCCTCCTTAACTTCATAGATGCCACCTTTCTTGGGGATACGGGTAGATTTATCCCGACAACTCAAAAAATTCCACTGTTGTGAGCTGTCGGACAACTTGTCTAATGCCTTATATGCTGCATCCCCTGTCAAACTTACGAATGCTCCCCCATTCATTGACTCGATCATACTACGGTTGGATTGGGTCAATCCTTGGTAGAAAAATTGAACGAGTCTCCACTTCTCATATCCATGTGGGGGGCATCTTATCAACAACTCCTTAAACCTTTCCCAACAATCTGAAAATTTCTCATCCTCCACTTGAGTGAAGGAGCTTATTTCCTTTCTGCATTCATTGACCTTTGACATTGGGAAATACTTGTTATAGAACTTGCTTAACAAGCTTTCCCAAGATGTAATGGATCTGGGCGTGTTGGAGTCCAACCATGCCCTGGCTTTGTCTTGCAGAGAGAAAGGAAATAGTCTGAGATGGACAGACTCCTCAGAGAAATTTTAAAATTTGAAAGTGGCGCATATGTCCTTGAATTTCTGTACACGACTGTAAGGATTTTCAAGTTCTATTTCTGTACATGACTGTAAGGATTTTCAAGTTCTAGGCCATGGAATGATGGTAGGAGTTGGATGACATGAAGTTTTAAATCGAAATGAGAAGCATTGGTTGGTGGCAACACTATACACGAATGGGATGTAGTGAAGTCCACAGGTGCGAACAACTCCCTAAGTGACGTAGTGAAGTCCACATTCCAAGCTCTAGCTTGCTCGGCATTTCCAGCTCTAGCATCCTCATGCTCAACCCTAGGTTCCTCTATGTTATCTTGTTGGTCTCCCATTTCACTCTCAACAGGTGCTCTCCGAGTTCTCCTAAGAGTTTTATCAATGTCGGGATCTAAAGGTGTCAAATCTAAGTTTAGGGATCTCCGACCAAGCATACACCAATCTCGAGTGTTCAAACAAATTGATTAAACAACAATGAATAATCACAAAAAGAACACAAACAACCAAACAAAAAAATAGAACTAACTATTCAACAACAATATACAAAAGAAATTTCAAAACAACCACAAAAAATTGTGCTTAGTTGCTTCTGGTGCCGCGCTCGAGCGCAGAAACAATGCGCTCAATCGCAGATGTGCGTTCGCTGCGCTCATGCATACTTGCAGAATGGATCGGGCACAGGCACGCAAGCTGCTCGCTGAAAAGGCTCGAGTGCGCTCGATCGTAGATGGAGTGCGATCGAGCGTACTGACAGAAACTAAAATTCTCTGAAACTGCAGCAAGAAAAACAGAAACAACAAAACCTTTTTTTTTAGATCAGAATGGCAAAAACAACAACAAATACAAATACAATAAAATAAAATTGCAAAAATAAAACAACTAGTATAAAAATAGAACCAATTCAAATAAAAATCAATTTCACAAACAAACAAGTCCCCGGCAACGGCGCCAAAATTTGATATACAAATTTAATTGTACTCGCAAGCGCACGAGTTGTGTGCAGTACAGCGTGTGCAAGTGCGAGGTCGATCTACAGGGAGTTGTGTTGGGTAAACCAATTTCTATTTAAACCAATTCTATTTTAACCTAGTTCCGAATTTCATGATTTTTGTCGTGCAAAAATAAAATATAAACTAAAGAAAATGATGAAATAAAATGGTAAAGAACACTAAGGTTTTAGAATTCACTTCACCAAATCTTAACGCTGTATCCTTGTATTTGTTCCTACAATCGACAAACTATTGTGCTCAAACTGTTGTTCAATTTTTTTACAAATATCAAGTTTAAATCATTCAATAAATCCACCCATTTTTACAAATCACAACAATTATCCGATTTGAAATTAAATCATCCGATGTATCCATTTGGTTAACGAATCACAACGAATATCCGATTTCAATCGAATGAATTGATGTATCCGAAGGATGAAACACATCAAATATCCAACTCCAACACATGACAGTTCATCACATTCAATTAAAAGATATAAATCAATCAATTGTATGAAAATCCACAACATCCTTATTCAAAGTCAAAATTGTATAAACTAAATAGGAGAATACATGAGTTTGTCAATGACGAAGCTTCATCTTCAACCTTAGTTGAAAGATTTAGCCTCTCATGATAACAATAACAAACAAAAATTGAATTGTCATCATCAGAGAAATAAAACTTACAATGGAAAACAAAGCAAAAGCTTCCCCACGGCAATATGTCGTATTTCAGCTTAAAACGGCGTCTCCCTATGCCCGTTACAAGAGAAAAAGTTGTATATAAATAATAAAAACTAGGGTTCAGCGTTGCCAGGTCAGCGTGAGTGAGCTCGATTGCACCCAAGGTGCGCTCGAGCGCACTTGGTTTTTCTTTCAAGGCTCCTACGGCGCTGTACTTAAACGATGCGTGCTAGGGCTGACGTGGTAGTGCGCTCGAGCGCAGGTGCGCTTGATCGTCGCTCTGTGCGCTCGATCGCACTTCCAGGGATCTTCAATTATTTTGCTTATTTCCACCCTCAAACCGCAGTTTTTTCTTAATGATCTGCAACACATCAAAACACCAAAATTAACAAAAAAAAAATCAGAAAATACAAAAGCTAAAGGCTTAGCAAATGCAAATTAAGGGGTCCAAATATGCAATATTTGGCACTCATCATCCTTCTCTTCAACAAACCGAGTACAGCCCATTTACTAGGAAGCCCAAGACCCCTATGATCTTGGTGAAGATTGAGACTTAGAGAAGCCCAAATACAGCAATCACTGTTCCAAAATACAGCAAACACTGTCCCCAAATATAGCACCATTCATGTCACTGTTCTGGTGGTCATTACTGCTGGCAGCTTTTACCGTTCAACATTGTTCATGCCAATGTTCACGTACTATTCATGTCAGAAACTACTGTTCATAGCACTATTCACCCATACAAAACACTGTTCATCTACAGTATTCAGCTTTAAATTTTTTATTTAAAGCTCCTTCTGCTCTTGTAAACGCAGCTCGGGTTCTTCCGAACTTAATTCTCTTTTCTTTTCTCCCTCTCTGATCATCTGTGAAATCTCACAATATGTATGTCAGAGTTTCATTTATGTATTACAAAATGTTTCATTCAATGAATGCTTTTTCAAGCTAATTTTACAACATCATATTTTCGTAAGTACTTATTTTCATATATCTTATTTTCATTATGTATATTCATATCTTATTTTCATTATGTTTATTCTTGTATATCTTATGAATATACATAACAAACCGAGCTCGGAAGACCAATGCCTAACAATTCCTACAAAAGCTAGATCCATCCAAATGAATCAAGATTTAATGGAACTTTGTAAAATTGAAATTAAAGAATTGCTTAACAAGGGAATAATTAGAAAAAGCAAGTCCCCTTGGTCCTGTTTAACCTCTTAATAAAGTCTTACAATGGATAAGATATCCAATTCAAAACGAAAAGGACCTGATAAACAAAATAGGTCAAGCCAGTGTTTTTTCAAAATTTGATATGAAGAGTGGATTTTGGCAGATCCAAATCCATTTGGCCACTATGAATGGAATGTCATGCCCTTTGAGTTAAAAAATGCCCCAAGTGAATTTCAAAACATCATGAATGAAATCTTTGACCCTATAGCACATTTCTCAATTGTTTATATAGATGATGTCCTCATATTTTCAAAGTCAATTGATGAACACTGGAAACATCTTCATTCGTTTCTTAGTATCATCAAAGTTAGTGGTTTAGTTGTTTCAGCTACAAAAATCAACTTGTTTTAAACAAAAATCAGATTTTTAGGATTTAACATCAGTCAAGGAATGGTTAAACCCATTGATTGGGCCATTCAATTTGCAGACAAATTTCCTGATATCATCCTTGATAGAAACCAGCTTCAAAGGTTCCTAGGATCTTTAAATTATGTTGCTGAATTTTATTAAAACCTTAGAAAACATTGTAAACCATTGTATGATTGTCTTAAGAGCAACCCTCCACCTTGGACAGATCTTCATTGTCACTAGAATTTGAATTTCTGAGTTCTAAGATTTTATACAAATCTTTTTTTTCTTTGTTGGAAATTTTTAATTGGTTGATTTTATCTTTTACTTTGCACTCATTTTTGTAATGGCCTGCTTTTCCACATTTGAAGCATTTTACTTTCTTTTTATCATATTTTTCGTTTTGTGGTTTTTTGTAATATTTTCTTGCTATTTTATTTTTCTTGTAATATTCATTTGGTTCAAAGTTTTCATTTTTTCTGTAACCTTTTTTGTAGGGTTTTCTAGTTTTTGCGTATTTATCCTTATGTTTTCTTCTAGAAGGTGGTATAGGGGGTAAGCCATATTGTTCACAAAAATTTCCCATTTCATATTTTGCTTCTCTTTTTTCTTTGTTCAAGTTTTTATTTATCTTCATATCTATACACATTTTTAATCCTATTTTACTTATTGTACTTATGATGTCTCAGTAGGTGAGATTATCATATTCTATAATTCCAGTTTTATTACTTAATTCTTCATGGATTTTATGGGCAAATAGGTTGGGTAAACCATTGATAAATTTCTCTTTCCAAAAGGCTTTTTTACAGTCATCTCTTAATATTACTCTTGACATAAGAACATCTTTATACCATCTAAAATCACTTAAGGTTGGACACCTAAGGTTACTTAGTTGGTCGTGAATTCTGGATATAACTTTACTAGGGATTCCTGTAAAATGTTTTATTTTGGTGTAAATTAAAACATTAATTCCATCGGGGATTCCTCTGTTATGTGCTTCATCATAAATTGGGATTTCTTCTTCATCTTTTTGAACCGCATATTTTATTTCAGTACGATGTGCTTCAGTTAGGTATTTTGCCCACCAAGCTTTTAATGTTCCCGTAAATCCTGATGTTAAAATGTCTACAATTTCTGCTTTAGTTTTTTTTGAATTTGTAAGGTAATTATTAATAACCATTGACATGTACTGTAATTTATTTAAAATTTCTTGTTCAGACAAACCATCAATATTCCATTCATAAATCTTGTCAGTAGAGATTGAGAATTGGTTAAAAACATTTCGTTCTTCATATTGAATGTCTGGTAGTCTAGGTTTGGAGTACCAATTGGGGGTGTTAGGCGTTGGTCTAATCATTCTATTAACTTGGAATTTGCTGAATTGTTGTACAATTTGTTGTATTTCTTGATCTGTAGTTTGTACAGATTTTGAACTTTGTGTTTCACTTGTTGTTTCATATGTGATTATTTGTTTGTCTTTTCTAATGACTTGGACAGTTTTAGAGGGCGAGGTTTCACTTTTAACGTTTTCAAGTTGTTTTAGCGTGTCACTTTTGACATTTTCAAGTTGTTTTAGCATATTATTGACCTTTTCAAGATAGGTTTCGTCTTTATCTTTTAAGTATAACGTTTTGGGTTGTGAAATTTTTAAGAGGGGTTGTTTGTAATGGGGATTTTTCTTTTCAGTTTGAGTTTTAGTTGGGGTGTAATTCTTTTTTCTATTCAGTCTAATTGTTTTCCTATGGTTATGAGGCTTTGGTTTGTGTAATTGTTTTGTTCCATGATCTTTTTTATTTCGTCATCTTTGGAAGTTTTAAAAGGGGAGGCTAAAATTTTTGATCCTGTAAAGTTGACAAAGATCGGTTCTTTTGAAGGGTGACTTGCTTCTATTATTGTTTTATCTTCCACTTTTTCCCACTTGGTTAACATGTTTAATTTTTTATTTTCATAAATTTTTATAAAGTCAAAGAATTTTATATGTAACTTATGTTCATTCATAAATTTTTCCCATTCTGCAAAGATTTTTTTTTTTTTTTTTTTTTTTAAACTTATATTTTTCTCTCTTTCTGTATTCTTGGTAGAATTATAGTTTTTTTTTAAGGGTTGGAGGTCTAAAGTAAATGGTTTACTTATAGTCATTAATTATGGGTGTAAAGGAGGTTCTTCTATATCTGTTTGTGTTGGGGAATTTGGTCATTCTTCTTCAATATTTTCTTGATTTAGCTGTATAACATATGAAGCTTATTATAGATTCTACTTTTATACTTTTTAACTTTAAATTTTTATCTCTTCTTAAAGGTTCAATATTAACGGAGGAAGAGGCAGAATTTCTACGGCTTGTATCTTGTGGATTTCTATGGCTTGTTGGTGTATCTTGGAAAGCTGTTTCTTTTATCATGAAGGGTGGTTTGCTGAGTCTTGGTCTATCAAAACTTAACCTAACAGTACCATCTAAGTATTGTTGTTAACAATTTAGATCAAATGCTGTATTTTCTGTTTTTTTTGGAATGCTTTCATTTTCTAATAACCATTCTGATGGAAGTTCTACTTCAGACGAAACTATTGATTTTGGTACCCTAACATTTGCGTCACAAGAATGTGTCTATATAAGTAAAGTTTTATCTTTGGGACTTTTAACAAGAGCATGTACATTAAGATTATATATTGTTGGGCCATGGATCCGCTCCTAAAGCCTAACGGGTCCCAAACCCGACCTAAGCTAAACGGAATACCCGACAAGGCCTCAGACAAGCTTTCCCCGAGGAGGCTTCCTATCCCGAGGAAGTCTCGGACACGAGTCTGAGACTACTCCTCGGTAGGTAATAGACGCCAGATCCGAGACGCAACTCCGAAAGGAAATAAGTCAAGAGCCAAGGGTAAAACTGTCATTTTACAACTAAGGATACGCAAGTATTCAAACTAGTCCAAGTGATCATTATCTCACATTCAAAAAACTCTCTACAACATAGATGGTTATCCACCTACAAACAATCCTTGCATAAGCGGGATAGGCTGTTATTCAAATTCAAAAGGTTACCTAACCCAAACAAAAACCTTCTCACTTTGTCCCAGGATTCCTACCCTTATCAAATAACAGCGAAACAGATATTTAGGGATAGGAGTCTCGTGACGTTCGGGAAACAAATTCTACTCCATGCCTATAAATACAAGTCCCAATTTCCATTGAAGGTAAGCGTAATCTTAGCTCTGAAAACTTTGGTTGCTTAGATATTCCTTCCTCACATTCTAACTTAGGCATCAGAGCTCCCTCACCGGGACACCACCTGGGGCTCTAATCTTGTTTTTTCTTTTTTGTGTGTAGCCTGAAGCATCTACAAAGTTGTCAGCACCACCTCTAGGCGTGCCATATCACCATCTCGGAAAACTGTGTATCAACAGTTTGGCACCATCTGTGGGAAACTTTCATCGAGTTTTCGTTCAATTGATCAATTCTTATTATTCTGGTATGGTGACTACACACCCATTCTCAATCGGTGCGTCAGCCTGACATACCTCGCATGGCTGCTGGAGCACCTCCTAATTTAGCTAGGTTCATGAAGCAGATAACCGAATCCATGAAGGCTTTGCAAAAGTAGAATGAAGATCCTGCCACTAGGCTCATGGTTGCTGAAGGCTGAAATAGCGGAAGGGATCAAGAGCGGAAAGAAAGGAGGACCAAAAGACACGAGGATAGGCGCGAGAAGGAGAGACGTACTAAAATCTGTAGGGGGAAGAGGCCTCAAGGTTTTGATCATGAAGATGATGTGAGTTCAGTTCAAGCCAGCCATCACGCAGCTGTCCATAATGTAGAAGACAATCAGCGAGCGAACCTTGAGAGGTCTCATCATACTAGATCTCGACGGGAGCAGTGTCCCCGCCAGGAGGATTGCCGTACTGAAGGGCATAGTGAGAACAACATTAATGCTGACTTGTAGGATCTTAAGAAAAAATACGAAGAGATGGCTCTCCTGATAATTAATGGTGGAGATCAGTCCAATGCAGGGGAGCTCATTGAGAACACGAATCTACCCTTCACTCCTCAGGTCATGAATTTCCCCTCCCTGACAAATTCAAGATGCCCCGAGTTAATACCTATGATGGCACCGGGGATCCAACGGACCATATGGAGAGTCTTCATGCGCATTTCATCCTTCATGGTACCCCAGACGAGATTTCATGTAGGGCTTTCACCCTAACTTTGGCTGGAGTAGCTAAATATTGGTTCTGAAGGCTCCCAACCAATTCAATAGATGATTTCAAAACTCTCGGGCGCCTCTTCTTAAGTCAGTTCTTGGCTACCCGAAAGAGCAAGAAGAATTCGGCTTATTTGCTATCCTTTGTCCAGGGGAAGGAGGAGTCGTTAAAGGAATTCATGCTCAAGTTCAACCAGGAGAAGCTAATGATTGAAAACCTGAATGAGGAAACAGTACTTGATGCTTTGATGCATGGGGTAAGGGCTAAAGGGCCGTTGATGGCTGAGCTGTCGAAAAGTTCCAAGTTAGTGACTCTCAGTCAATTCATGAAGAAGAAACTGTCAAAGCTCTTATGAAGTCTCAAAGGGAAGAAATCGAAGCCAAGAGTGGTATTGTGAAGGCAGCACCGGCTAGTGTTGGAAAGAAAGAAGAGAAGAATGTGAGAAATCAGGGAAGGTGGTGCCATCGTACCCGAGGATGGACCCTCAAAAATTGCAGAGCCCGAAGTTCACTCCACTGAATACTAGCATGACTGAAGTATTTATGGAGATAAGGAGCGATCCTGCCTTCACATGGCCAAGCAAGTTGAAAGGCGACCCTAAGAGGCATGACCTTCAGAAATTCTGCGAGTATCATCGTGACCATGGTCACTTAACCGAGGAATGTATAACCTTGCAGCAAGAGATTGAGAATCACATCAGGAATAGGAAGTTGGTGAAATTCCTGGCAAATGAGAGGAATCACGGAAGGAATGAGGAGCCCCCATTACTTGAAGGAAACCAAGAAGCTCCCAGAAACTGAGAAGTATGGCCGAGGGAAGATTAGTATGTTGAACCAATACACAATCGGCAGGTAGAACCGAGATGGGATCGGGTTGCCCATTAGCCTCGGCATCAGAATGTAGTAAGGGAGATCCACACCATCTCGAGAGGAATAGCTGGTGGAGGAAGTTCTAGTTCATCTAGAAAAGCTTACGCAAGAAGAATGAAGGTTGATGATGAAGTGTTGTCAATTGGAAGACCTTCAAAAGTTGCGAAGAAGGAGGTGATGGCTATATCCTTCTTTGAAGAGGATGCTAGGGGGTAATATTCCCCCACGATGATGCGTTAGTAGTTATGCTAACAGTTGCCAACCATAAAATCCACCGAGTCTTGGTGGATAATGGTAGTTTGGCTGATATTTTATACTAGCCGGTCTTCAAACAAATGGGTGTTGACCAAGATAGGATCCAACCGTTTGATTCACCATTGGTAGGGTTTGCTAGAGAACAAGTCCAGGCAATGGGACTCGTCTCCCTCCCGGATACAGTGGAGACTAGGCAGTCTACAACCATGGTGGACTTTTTGGTGATCAATCGACCGTCTGCATACAATGCGATCATTGGTCGACCGTCCCTTCATAAGTTGAAGGTTGTAACTTCAACTTACCATTTGATGATGAAGTTTCCTATGGAGGAAGGAGTCGGAGAGGTGAGAGGAGATAAAACCGCAGTAAGGAAATGTTATAACATTTCCCTCAAGAAAGCAGATCCTACTTCGTTGACAGTTGGCGTGGTGGGTAGTTGAAGCAAAGATCCCCTAAAAGGGGAACCTGCCAAGCCCTTAGAAGACGTGGAGCTGGGAGAAGGAAAAGTAGTGAAGATAGGAACACAGCTCGCCTCAGGAATCCGAGACGCTCTCATAACCTTTCTCCAAGGAAACATGGAGGTATTTGCGTGGAATCATGAAGATATGCCGGGAATTAGTCCCGATGACATTATCCACCAACTCAATGTAGACCCAAGCATGAAGCCAATGAGGCAGAAGCGAAGGAAGTTTGCCCTCGAGCAGAATATGGCCATCGTTGAGGAAGTGGAGAAGTTGCTCAAGGCTCGATTTATAGAGGAGGTATATTATCCTGATTGGTTGGCCAATATGGTGTTGGTCAAAAAATCCAACCGAAAATGGAGAATGTGCGTGGACTTTATAGACCTCAATAAAGCATGCTCAAAAGACAACTTTCCTCTGCCACACATCGATACGTTGGTAGATCAACGGCTGGATATGGCCTGTTAAGCTTTATGGACACTTTTTCTGGTTACAACTAGATCTATATGCATCTAGAAGATCAGGAGAAGACCGCGTTTATCACTGACCGAGGCCTGTACTGTTACAAGGTGATGCCTTTCGGTCTAAAGAACGCAGGAGCAACGTATCAGAGGTTGGTTAATAAGATGTTTCGAGACCAGATCAGGCGTAATATGGAGGTATATGTTGATGACATGCTGGTTAAAAGTGTGCTACTAGAAGGCCATGTAGATGACCTGCATAAGACGTTTAGAACATTGAAAGACTATGGGATGAAGTTGAATCCTGCAAAGTGTGCATTTGGAGTGGCCTCAGGGAAATTCCTCGGTTACATGTTGTCAAACCAGGGAATAGAAGCTAATCCCGAGAAGATCCAAGCAGTCTTGGATATGCAATCACCTAAGAATACGAAGCAACTTTAGCAATTAATGGGTAGGATTGTAGCGTTGAACAGGTTCATGTCTCGGTCGACTGACAAGTGCCTACCATTTTTCAAAATCCTGAGCAAAGCATTTGAGTGGTCTAAAGAGTGTGAAGAGGCTTTTGAACAATTGAAGAAGTACCTGACAAGCTGACCACTATTAAGCAGAACTGTTCCCGGAGAAGCATTGTATCTATACTTAGCTGTCTCCCCAACAGCCGTTAGTGCTGCCGTTATCCGAGAAGAAGACAGCATTCAGAAGCCAGTTTATTTTGTCAACAGAGCACTGAGGGGAGCAGAAGAGTGGTACCCTCAGATGGAGAAGTTAGCATTTACGCTAACGGTTGCTTCCAGGAAGCTACGCCTGTATTTCCAAGCTCATACTATAAGAGTCTTGTCCGAGTATCCATTGAAGAAAGTACTCAGAAAGTTAGGTCTGTTTGGAAGATTAGCTAACTAGGCAATCGAACTCGGAGAATTTGATATTGAGTTCCTCCCGGAACGCTATCAAGGGGCAGGTATTGGCCGATTTCTGAGCAGAAGTCACCAACCTACCTGTCACCCTAGAATGGCAGAAAGATGAAACATGGGTAGTCTACGTAGATGGATCGTTTACAAGGAAGAATGGTGGGGCCGGTGTTGTATTAATCACCCTGGATGGAGAAGAATTATGCAGCTCCCTAAGGTTGGAGTTCAAGACCACCAATAATGAGGCCGAGTGTGAGGCAGTTTTAGCAGGACTCGGTTTAGCCTGTGAGATGGGAGCTGAGTTCGTCGAACTACGGAGCAATTCGCAGGTAATCGTCGGACACATCCGAGGAGAGTTTGAAGCTAGAGGAGGTAAAATGAAGCAATACTTATCAAAAGTACAAGATTTACAGAATGCATTCAAGAAATTCTGTATTATGAAGATACCAAGAGAAGAGAATGAAAGAGCTGACTGGCTAGCTCGGATGGCGTCGACAACAGTTAACAATGCTGAAGAGCCTGAAGAGCTAATCCAAACTTTAACAAGACCTGCCGTATCTGAGACAGTCTCGGTCTCAGTTACCGAGACCATACTGAAATGGCAGAGGAGCATAAGAGAATTCTTGGAACATGGAATTCTCCCGTTGGATAAGAAGTCAGCAACGTAAGTCAGAACTAGAGCTGCTAGATTCACCATTGTTAATAGGATTCTGTACAAATGAGGCCTCATGCTACCACTCCGCAAGTGTATCTCCAAGGAAGAAGGTGATTATGTCTTTCGCAAAATCCATGAATGTATCTGCAGTAGTCACTCGGGAGCAAGTGTATTGGCGCATAAAGCAATCAGAGTCTGTTTCTATTGGCCGAACATGAGTCAGGACTCGGTACAGACAGTCAAGAATTGTGACAAATGCCAACGCTTCGCCAACATTTCAAAAAAAAAAAAAACCCTCAGAAGATCTGAGTTCAATCTCTTCGCCATGGCCTTTCTCACAATGGGGGGTAGATATAGTTGGGCCACTACCTCGTGGAAAGGGGGGTGTGCGGGTTCGCGGTTGTAGCAGTGGATTATTTCACTAAATGGGCAGAAGTAGAAGTCTTAGTGAACAATACAGCCAAAAGCATAGAACAGTTCTTGTGGAAGAACGTCGCATGCCGCTATGGTATTTCACATTTGTAACTGATAATGGGAAGCAATTTTATTGCAAGTCATTCTGAGAATGGTGTGTAAATCTTCATATAAGAAACTACTACTCTTCTCCAGCTCTTCCGCAGGCAAATGGGCAAGTAGAAGCTACTAACAAGACAATTTTCAAAGTTCTGAAAAAGAAACTTGGAGATTGGAAGGGAGATTGGGCAGATGATCTTCCAGAAGTCTTGTGGCATACCGAACAACCAAAAGAACACCCACCGAGGAGACCCCGTATGCCATGGCTTTCGGGACCAAGGCAGTCATACCAGCCGAGGTAGCCTCGGGTAGCTACTGAGTCGAGACCTTCCATCCCGAAACTAATGATGAAGGTCTCAAACTACATTTAGACTTGCTATAAGAGAAATGGGACTAGACCCAAGTAACCATGTTGGTGTACCAGGAGAAAGTGGCTCGGTATTTTAATAAAGGGGTCAAGCACAGAAGCTTCAAGATCGGGGACCTGATTTTGCATAAGACCACCATTGCCACCAAAGATCCTACTGAGGGAAAATTAGCTCCAAACTGGGAAGGACCCTACAGTGTGATTGAATACAGAAGGGCAGGAGCTTATTACCTTGAGAACATGGAAGGAAAAGCACTCCCCAGGCCGTGGAATGCTGAACACCTCAAAAAGTACTTTATCTAGCTTATTATAGTAAGGTGATTCTTGTTTGATTCTCATTCGATTCTTATTTTCCTTGTAATTTTCATTACATTTTATTTCCTTAAATAAAAGAATCTCTTGAAGTTTCGATCACCGTTCAAGCATTTCAAAAGGAAGGTAAACCAAATTACCCTCAAGGTAAACAGCCGAAAAGCCATCGGGAAAATTTAAGACTTTCCTGAGACCAAACCTGATTAGACATAGTTCTTTAGAAAACCTGTAAAGAACGTAAAATCTTCAAAAAAGGTATGTTCGAAGAAGGTTAAACCAACAGCCTGTAAAGGATGTAAAACCTTTAAACAAGGTGTGGCCGAAGAAGGGTAAACTAACAACCTGTAAAGGATGTAAAACCTTCAAACAAGGTGTGTCTGAAGAAGGTTAAACTAATGACTTGTAAAGAACGTAAAACCTTCGGAAAAGGTGTCTTCGACGAAAGTCAAACAAGTAGCCTGTCAAAAGCAGAAATCCTTAAGAAGAAAGGTGTGCTCGAAAAGGCTAAATAACTTCAGAAAAGTAATCTGTCAAGACCATAAATCCTTCAAGAAAAGGTGTGTTCGAAAAATATTACTAGTTTGCTCCGAGAAGTAAACGTAGCCAAAACTACACTATTAAACAATAGTTACAAGAATTAAGATAAATAAAAAAGACACATTTCATTAAAGTCTCAAGTTTGCGATTTACAAGTCAAGAATCAAAGGTACTAACTACTTTATTACAAGCCAAAAGAAAAAGTTTAGCCTTTTTTTGGGTCTGCAGATGGAGCCTTGGAAGTAGATGGGGTCTCAGCACCATATCTATAAGTGGTCCCTTCATTACTCGAGGACTCCTCGGAACCCGAAAATGGCTGGTGAGCAAATCTGTCGATCCCTTCGACATCGGGCATCAGATCCGACCTGAGACTGATAAGCTGTTTTAAAGCCTTGTCAGAAACGGGAATGGTCTCGGGCTTCACCGTGTCAATGTCTATAGTGCGAGCAGGATCCTTGGCCCAAGACCAAAAGGTCTCAAAACCAAGAATGATCCCATCAGCCCAGGCATTATCCCGAGTCTAGGAAGCATACAACAGCTGCTGCAAATAGTTGGAAGATCGGGCCTCAGCTTCTTCAAGTCGTAGCTTCTTTTCTTCAAGCTTTTCCCAAAAAAATTTAAGCCACTCCTCAGCAAATGTTTGGCCTTCGATGGCCTCTTTAAGTTTAACATTTTGGCCAGCAGCCTCAGCCTAAGAAGCCTACAACTACTCCAAAACCTTTGCATGCTTCTCCTTAAGTTGGTGCAGATCCTCCTTTACAATAGAATGATCCTCTTAGAGCTTCAAGTGACCAACACGAAGGGTCTACAACTTAAAAGACAGAGCCGAAACCCAGGACTCAGCTTGTACAAACTCAGCTTGAGTCGCCGACTGCTGCTGGCCGAGAAGGAGCAGCTCTTTATCTTGCAGAGCTAGTGTATCCTTCAGTTTGGCATTCTCAGCCTCAGAAGCCACCAGCTTTCTCTGGAGGTTCTTGGATTCCAAAGTTGTCTCTTGATAAAATTTTTGGAAGTAGCACTATAAAACCACCGACTTCATAACTCCTTGCAACAAACAAAGCTATTTAAAACAAAGTACAACTTAAGCAAAAGAAAAGTCCCATGAAGAGTGGTACTTACACACAGTTGATTGAATAGCATTGACTCTGCCATACCCCTGGCAGAGATATCTCGCTCACCTGTCAAGTTATCTTGGGGAACCAGCTCCACCAAAGCTTGGAATGGGTTCCCCAACAATTGTCCACTGAAACGAGACATGGGCTTCCCCATGGTGCATTCGACATTCCGAGGCTTCACCAAGGAATAGCTAGAGGCCTCGGAACCGGTACCAGCCTCAGCTTCAGGAGCCGATGTCGGGGCCAAAGATGAAGCCTCGGGCACCAGATCTGGAACCTGAGGTTGCTCCTCAGTTATCGGGGACAGAACCTGAGGCCTCACTTCTTCTCCCACATCAGCATGCGGCCCATTCTCTTCTGGCTCCATCCCCACTGAGTTATCTGAAAACGGGTCAATTAAAAGATGCTGAATGTTGGGACTAAAATGGACCGGTGATACTGACCTCACGAGGATAGCAGTGGTAGGAGCAGCTTCGGGGAGGAGGTCCTAAGGGGGTTGCTGTCAAAGGGGTTGCAACAATAGGATGGTTTGAAAGGATATTCTCGTAGGCCGATACCGAAGCCACATCAGGCTCTGGATTAACCCTCATCCAAGTAGCCAGGAGGTCGGCAAAAAGGGATTTCCCCTTCTCGGTCTCGACAGCAGGGCCCTTGCCCTTTACTAGTCTCCTTTTCTTTAAATGAGGAGCCTCAGGCTCCTCGGGCTCATCAACCAAGCGTAGAGCCTTCCTAACCCGAGATTCATCTACCTTTTTCTTGCCTTTGTCAAGCGTAGGCTTTCGGGGGGTAGCGCCTCGAGTATTGGTTGCCGAAGGGCCCAAATCAACAGCTACTCAAGCCGGTCTCTTCCGTGACCCATCGGCGCCTTCTCTGTTGGCAATTTCTTGAAGGTCACCAGTCGTAACCAATTTCTTGAAGGTCATAATAGACTCATGTTTCTGGGCCCAGGCTAGAACTTTGTTAACTCGGAACATCTCGTCCTCCGACAGAAACAAATTTTTGTGGAGACCCAAATGGGGGGTAGTAGTCTCCCAGGGTACTCTCGGCCCCTCCGCCTTCTCTCCAGGAGCAAATTCCCATTGCCCTTGTGCAAAGAATTACTTGTTTTTCCATCTGTGGTTACTAGTGAAGGTCTTATCCATAAAAAAGAATTTTCCTCGTCTCCCCTGGAAGTTATACAACCCATCACTGTTGGGATTCTTCTGGAGCTGGTACATCCAGAGAAATTTTGAAACGGTCAGATTCTTTCCTTCTCCGAGGGCCATGGGCCAAACAATCACACAAGTGAAAAACATCCTCTAGGCAATGGGGACCAATTGGTAGGGAGCCACATTCAGGCAGCCGAGAAGCTCACGGATGACCTTAGGGAAAGGAAACTTGAGGCTTGAATGAAACATCTCTTTATAAAGGCAGACCTCGTGGCTCTCGGCATCCACTATGGCGCCCTTCCTCTCGTCATCAAAACGGATTTTCACCATTGTTGGGATATAACAATCCAATCTGACTCGGTGCTCATCAGCCGAGGTCAGATCTGGCCTCCACAAAGCTGGGTAAGTTTTACCCAAACCACCATCAGACCTTGATCCTTCTTCCTGAGACATAGCTGAAAAGTTGCAGAGGAAAGAGCAAAGCAGAAAAGAAAGAGCAGAGTGGAAAAGAACAAACGTTGCAAAGACTTGGTGCGAATAAGAAAGAAACAAGAAAGGAGCAATATTTTATAAAGAAAGTAAAGATAAGAACGTGAAATACCAAAGGATTCCCCGAGACACGCGCGCAATAAATGCGATGAAAAAAGCACCTCTATAAATTCCGCGTGACAGCTGACAACCGGCAACTGAAAAGACGTCTATCCCGGCATTGACACGTGGAACAGCCGATACGCCCTCGATCATGTCAACAGTCTCGGCAAAATTTGGTTAGGTTTCCTGCCAAAATTTGAAATTCAAATTTCCCGCCTTAAAGGTCTCGGATTTTTACTCAAGTACAATTTCAAAACGCCGATCCATTTATGAACAAAAATTTCCATAATCTTTCAGATCAGAAAATTGGGGGGTAACTGTTGGGCCATGGATCCGCTCCTAAAGCCCAACGGGTCCCAAACCGAACCTAAGATAAACGGAATACCCGACAAGGCCTCGGACAAGCTTTCCCCGAGGAGGCTTCCTATCCCGAGGAAGTCTCAGACACGAGTCTGAGACTACTCCTCGGTAGGTAACAGACGCAACTCCGAAAGCAAGTAAGTCAGAGCCAAGGGTAAAACTGTCATTTTACAACTAAGGATACGCAAGTATTCAAACTAGTCCAAGTGATCATTATCTCACATTCAAAAAACTCTCTACAACATAGATGGTTATCCACCTACAAACAATCCCTACATAAGCAGGATAGGCTGTTATTCAAACTCATAAGGTTACCTAACCAAAACAAAAACCTTATCACTTTGCCCCAGGATTCCTACCTTTATCAAGTAACTGTGAAACAAATATTTAGGGATAGGAGTCCAGAGACGTGAAGGAAACAAATTTTACTCCATGCCTATAAATATAAGTCCCGATTTCTATTGAAGGTGAGCGCAATCCTAGCTCTGAAAACTTTGGGTCCTTAGATATTCTTTCCTCATGTTCTGACTTAGGCATCGGAGCTCCCCCGCCGAGACACCACCGGGGGCTCTAATCCTGTTTGTTCTTTTTTGTGTGTAGCCTGAAGCATCTACGAAGTTGTCAGCACCACCTCTAGGCGTGCCACGTCACCATCTCGGAAAACTATGTGTATATATATATATATATATATATAAGAATAAAAATTAAAAAAAAAAATCAAATTGTTAACATGTTATAAATTAAAAAAAAAAATGGTCAAGAAAAAGAAGAGTAGGGGCGAAAGAAGGAGAAGTAGGGGTTAGGGTCAAAAAAACTAGAAAAATTACCCTAAAAAATAAATTAAAAATTTTTTTGGAGGGGCAGGCCGCCAAACAGGTTGGCGTGTCGGACTCGTGTCAACCTGGTTGACCCTCGAACCCGTTTATGCAAACTCTAACCCGACACATTTAACTAAACGTGTCGAACACCCAAACCCAAACACAACACGTTTTCTTAATGAGTAACACGACATGTGTAACCCGTTTAGATAAATGTGTCGTTTCAGGTTGACACGACCCAAACCGTAAAACATGTTTAAGTTAGATGTCAATAGGATCTAATCCGACCCAACCCGACCTGTTTCTTTGAGAAACCAAAAGAAATAATATTAATAATTTGTCATTCATTTCTTTTGTATTGCATGCTATACTATAGATAGTAAATGTCCATTGGAATTAGTGGTAGCACCACGAACCAAGTGAAGGCGGAGGAGGGATTTGGTGCCACAAGGAGCAGGCTAATGGCCATAGGGATTTGGTGCCGTAGGCCGCGAACCAAGAGAGAGGGTGAGATTGAGAGAGAGAGAGAAAGGAAGAGACCGACAGAGAGAGAAGCAGAGACTGGCAGAGAGAGAGAGAGAGAGAGAGAGCAATCTGAGACTCTAAGGCTAAGCGACACAAGTAGGTAGGTTTAGTTTAGAAGTTTAGTTAGCCTTAGGTTTACAAATTTGAGATTAAAAAAATTATATATACGGGTCAACCCACAAACCCGTGGGTTGACACGACTCGACACTTTTATTAATGTGTCATAAACGGGTGACCCATTTGTGACCCGAACCCCTCTAACCTAAACTCTAACCCTAAAATTACATGTTGTGTTCATGTCGGATTCGCGGGTCCCAAATTAAATTGCTAGCCCCAGGAAATCCACTCCAAAGCATCAAGCCGATATCGAGAGAAGTAAAAGAAAATAACATTTCCATTAATTCATCAAGTTTCCCATCAAATCCATTTCATAGAACATCCCACAATTTAGGGTGTAGCTCCTTAAAGATAATTTTGGCTAAGTCCTCCACAGTTACAAATGTTCTCGCATGGTTCACCATTTAATTACTTGTTGGAAATATAATTGCAAATATAATATTGCGCAACGAAAAATAAAAATTCTCAAATTAAGATCGAACTTTAAGAAAAACATATAAAAACTATGCTATATTAAAATTAAATTGCTAAACAAGAGTTACTTAATTTAAGATCACAACCACTCATTGGCTTTTAGGGAAAAAAAATTCTTTCCTGCTCCTTGAAAAAACACGTGTAGTTTTAGGGATTATGAAACCTTCAAATCTTCTTACCAATATCTGACAATAACCAAGAGTGTGGACCCTTTCCTTGCTCTTCAAAACTAACATATTCTTGAGAATATTAGTTCTTAGTAAATATTAAAGAATTGAAGTGGTTGTGTATTTTGCAAGAGCTTAAGGTTTTTCTATTTATAGGCTTGGAATACTAGGAGAGGGTGAAGAAAACTAGTCAATGCTACTACTAGGGGTGGACAGCTAGGCTAGAAAAACCTGCGCCTGCACCCTCTAGAATTAACTCGTATGGCCATGGAATTGCTCCCTGGCCCATGCGTCCAACATGTTGCTCTTGGGCTTGGGATTAAACCAAGCCCTATCTCATTCTCTTGCATCTTTCGCACAATTTCTCTTTAATTCATGTTTTAATAAATAAAACAAGCAGCCCAATAAATAAAAAGTTGCACCTTGATAATTTACATCGACTTAGTGAGGGACCCAAAGTCACTATTTAATTACAATTGATTCCATTAAACAATTGTAATTGAACTCTAGTTTATATATTTTTTTTTATTAAAAATTAATCCATTAGACTTAGGGCCCATTTGGGAGTGTGATTTCAATAAGTGTGATTTTAAAAATTGTATTTTTGAAATTTCTACTTTTTAAAATCACATAGGCGTTTGGTAAAATATGTTAAGAAGTACCTTTTTTTTTTTTTTTATCAATTGATTATTTGGATAACATTAGCATATAATTGCGGTTTCATGGCCAAATAGGCAAATATTGTGCCAAATATTGTTTTAAGCAAAATCGTGATTTTGGTTTAAATTCACACTTTTTCAAATCAGCACTCCCTAGTCAGCTTATAGAAATCGCAAATTTTTTCACGGTTTTAAAATTTGCATTTTTAAAATCGCAATTCCAAACACTCCAAAAGTGAGATTTGGTTTAAAACGCGGATTTTTTTAAAAAAAAACGCACTCCCAAACAGACCCTTAATTAATATTGACATGTGATGCCTATTGTTTTGTAAATTTTAAAATTCGCAAGTGCACAAATCGTTTGCAATAAAATGATTGCAAGTGCGAGGTCGATCCTACAGAGAATTGTGTTTTTGAAAACAAAATGTATCTAAACTAATTAAATCATAACCTATTCACAAAAATTGTAATACCCCAATAAAAACAATTACTTTTGTCAGAGATTTTTTGCAAAGAGCAACCAAAGTTTTATATAGAACATGTCTTATAACAAAGAGTGTCTAATGGTTTTATGGTTTTATAACAAGTGGCATGTTGTGACAAATACTCACATAAATTAATAGGCGAATATTCGCTACGTTTTACTAGCAAGTGCACAAGATCAAAACGATAGTATAGCAGGTAAATTATGCGTAGAAGTAATTTCCTATTTAATTAACGGAAATAACTCAATTGTCACAGATTGAATTAAACTAAAGAAATAAAATAAAAGAAATACTAAAACTAAAAAGGATTAGGGTTTGAAATCCACCGCTAACCATACTTGATAAGTGCCAAATATTGCATACTTAGACCCCTTTATTTACATTAGTTAATCCTTTAGTTGTGTCGTTATTTAATGTTTTGTGTTAATTTTGTGTTTTTAGTATTTTGTAGGCCATTGAAGAAAAACTACAGCTTTAAAGGAAAAAATGCAAAGTTTGGAAGAAATCATACTTTGAGAAGAGCTAGATGATATGGTTAAGTTGAACCAAATCTAAGAAAATGGTAAATTAGATTGGATTAAAGATCAAATTGGATACAATTTCAAATTTGATTCAAATTCAGATTTGACACATGTCTTAGTATTTTGACCATAACTTTCTGCTCAAATATCGGATTGAAGTGATTCAAACGGAATTCAGAAGCTAACTCAAAATACTACAATTTTTTGTGAAATAAGATTTTCCTAATTCGGAGGGTTACTATGACAAAATTTCCCCACAACTAAAGGACACAATTCTGGATGAATCCTATTCTGATTTCAGACTTCTATTTTGACTAAGAGACAGACCTCCGAATTATCTAGGTTTAATAGGGCTTTTAGGACTTTCCTAATCCTATAAATAGACCTCTTTGCATTCAAGAAAAGATATAGAATTTCAGAGAGCAAAATTCTACAGTTTTTCTCTTTTTAATTTAGGTTTTCTTTAGATTTATGTTTTATTTTTATGTGGAGCTAAATTCCCAACTAAGGTTGGGGATGAAGCCTCATCGATGTAGAACATCAATACCTACATGAAAGTCAAGCGCACCTGCGCTCGTCAATTGCCGCATCTTCATTCGTAAACAACACAAGTGCGATCGAGCGCAACTGCAGTACGCTCGAGCACACTCACAGCAATGGCAGCAACTGTAGTAGTTCCGTAGATTTAAGCCAAAATTTTATTTTGGTCATTTTTGTGAGTTTTTCAGTTTTAGCTTTTATTTATTTTTTTAATTGTGTTAGTCGTTTTTCTTATTATATATATATATATAAATTGGTTAATGTTTTATGTGGGATATCTGTATGCTAAAAAGTGAAGGGAAGCATGCATTTTCATTTTAATGATTTTAATGCATCTCCTAGTTATAGGACACCAGCTCCTACTAGCTACCCTCAAAATTTTTACCCACATGAGCCATGTTCATACTGCTCCAATCCTTATCATCATTATAGTGATTGTCCATCATGGGAATAAGCTTCTAATTTTCCATATGAGCAAATGAACACCAATTTCTCCAGTCCAGGGTTTGATTCAAATTCCAATTATTACAATCTGGACTGGAGCAACCAATCTAATTTCTCATGGTCAGCTCAGGCTGTAGGAAATTATGCTCACCAATTTGATGAATTGCACAATTCAGAATATCCGCAATTCGTTCACCAAGCTCAACCACCCGCGGATCAATCCATTACTCAAATGCCACAGCCTGCACCGCAGTCATCACAAGAAGGCATGATGAAAGCACTTATGCAAACTCTCAAATCAAGAGAAAAGAAAGTAGAAAGTTGTCTTCAAGAAATAAAAGGTTTCACCAATCAAGCCGTACAGGAGCTGAGGAATTCCAACATGGCTAATAGCAGAGACATACAGGAACTTAAGCAGGCCATGACCAAGATAGAAGGACATATCGGTCATCTAGTTGTTGACTTCAACAGAATAGAGGAAGAAGAGCTTCAAAGTGAGCTGATGGCTAAAAGGCACTACATGATTGATGAGGATGATTCTGAAAATTCTTATCATGAGCATGCCCAAGTCACCATTACACTTGAGAGTGAGGAAATTGTGGACAACAAAGAGGAGGAAGAGAAAGAGAAGCAAGTTAAGCACCTTGAGCAAGTTGAGCCCCATGAGAATAGTGAGCCCCCAACAGATCCTAATCTGCCCAGTGACATGGAAGTGAATATGGAAGCTCCTACCTGCATCATTGTCCCTCTCGAGACACATTAAGAGCCTAAAGCTTCATCGCCTGAATGTCTCAAAGAGCCATCTTATGTAAAGATAATCAAGGACTTGTGCACACAAGCACACAAATCTAGGAATCACTTCACTAAAAAGATCCTCCGAAGCAAACAATTTTACATAAAATGGCGACACATCGTTCCAGAGGGGTATGAAGTTTTGAAGAAGAAGGGGTGGAAGGGATTGGTTGGACATCAGCATGATAGGGGAAAGCGCTGTAAAGTTTTCTCCTCCAGTTTATTTTCTGCACTTCACTACACAAATTATTTCTTTCCTTTTTCATTCTCCTCCAGTTTATTTTCTGCACTTCACTACACAAATTATTTCTTTCCATTTTCATTATATTGCATTTCTTTTTATTTGTTTTTATTTCTAACATCAATTAATCTCTTGATGTTTTGTTTATGTGAAAAAATATTGCTGTTAGTTTTTGTTGACAGGTGTTTTGGTGTTTGAGTTTGGAGGATGCCTTGCCCCTTTTTCACACCTTGATGTTTCCTTACTTCCGCTAATGTATTTCTAGACTACACATTGAGGGCAATGTGTAATTCAAGTTTAGGGGTATGGAAGAACACTGTCTGTTTATTTTTGTTATAATTTGTTTATTTTTTCTTATTATTTATTTTTGTTCTTATTTGTTTATTTTTATTTGTCATTTGTTTAAAAAAATATATTTTGAAAAAAAAAAAAATTTGTGCTATGTTGTTGTCAAGTTTGAGTTAAACTATAATTGTGAATTACATTTCATTAGCTTGCTTAAAGGGTTGAACACATCATTATGTCATTAGGAGTCTGAATCCTTTGACTTATTTTTGGGTAAAAGAGAATTCACTTGTTTTGAGATTAATTTTTAATAGCATATTAGCATGTTTTCTGTGAAGTATGATGTTTGAGCTTAAGTTTGTTCTCTTTGAGATTTGTTGGATGACCTATTGATGAATAACCATTGGTTTGCAAGATATAAAAAATAAATAAATAAAAAGAGAAGGAAAAAGAACAAGAAAGATCATGTTGAGTTTTCCGTTCAGTAACGAGACCTCTTGCCTCATTAAGTATTGAGTGTTCATGTCAAAAGGTGTGAAGTTCAGTGTTGATCTATGATATGGCTAGCCTGGCTTCATAGCCTTTTTGACTTAAGTTAATAAGTCCTTAGGGATGTTCTACATCTAGTGCCCTAAAGCCACTTGGCTTAGGAGTCATTGGCCTAACTTGTTACATGGGTCAATTAGAAAGCTTAAAGGAGTTAGAAATTGCAGAACCTATATATATATATGCATATCTTGCCTTGGTTGTTTCGTTTGATAGAGATTTTTACAAATTTTATGGAACTTGTCTTGATTTTAAACTGAAAGTTTCGTGATTGTATGCTAATTACACTTTACATTTTAGAACATATGATTTCTCAATTGTTCACTTACCAAAACGATGTCGTTTTGGTAAGTGTTTAATACCCTAGTCCCTAAACATGCAGCAGCTTCGTCGTCTTCATCTTCTTCTCAACTTCCCTTCTCCTCTTAGAAGCCCACCTTCCATTCGAAATCTCAAAACGCCTCACCTGTCTCTTGACTCTTTAACTTATTTATGTACTACTCCCTTTAAGAAAATATCAATATTCTTTGTAACATTGGTGTGCAGAAATTAAATATTTAGTGTGCCTGATTTTAGATTCCACAACAAACTATGCAACACAGGATTGGCAAAATTAGCTTTGTATCTTGAATGGAACCTAGATCGATGATTTTTCTTTAAGTATTTGTGAAACAGTTCTTGCTGAGCCAAAGATTGTATGACTTTTGAGTTTCTATGGTATTGGACAAACTTTTCAAAAAAGAAAAATTATTTCACTTATCCTTCTAAAATCTCTAAGAGCCTATTTGGGATTGTGGTGGAAAATAGTGCTTTTGGATATAGAGCTTTTGCCTGTGAGCTTTTGGCAAAAGTGCTATTACTGAAAAGCTGTTTACATGTTTGATAACTGTGTGTTTTAAGTGCTTTTTTGATGTTACTGATGTTTGGTAACAAAACTAAAAAAGTGCTTTTAGTTGCAAAAGTGACAATAAAAGACATGCAATGATTTTTTTTTTTTTTTTTTTTCATTTTATACCAACCTTTTTATATAAAAATGTTTAATGCTAGCTTTCACAAGTAAAAATTATTTTATAATGGTTTATGTAACAAAACGTCAACATTTTCTTTCTTTTATACTTATATGTAATGAAAAGTTATGTCAATTATTTTCTTTATTTCTTTTTTTAAAATTATTTAAAGTATTTAACATTTCAAGTATTTAACACACTTTTTAACACCACAACACTTCAAAGTATTTAACACATAAAAAAGAACAATATTCAAGAAGATCCTTGCAACATTTGAAATAGTCTATAACAAAACAACATTAAAAAAAATAAAAAATAAAAAAAATATTAGCGGGTCATAAGTAGATTAACAATATGATCACGCTCAATGTTCATAAAATTTTCATTGGAGGTCTCTGATTGTTGTATGCTTGACTCATCTTGTGCTTCGTGATCGCCTATATTGTCAGTAGGAAGTAAATCTTTATCATCATCATATGGTAGAAACTCAGCATCTTTTATTGCATGCTTCCTAATGAAGTTATGAAGAGCCATAGACGCCACCACAATTTTCACTTGTTTATCATAAGGAAAATTCAACATGCAATGTAATAACTTCCACTTATTTTTCCAGACTCCAAATGTTCTTTCAATAGTGCATCTAAGTGATGAATGTGCATGATTAAAAATTTCATGCATACCCCTCAGTTGGCTTCCGCGACGAAAGTCTGGTAGATGATACCACTCCCCTTTGTATGGCCCCATGTATCCCTTCATGTGAGGATATCCTGCGTCTACCAAGTAATATTTTCCTGCAAAAAATATACGAATAACGGTCATAAAAAGCTTTTGAAAAAATACATTTTTTTCATGTATAATTCATAATTGTTATTTTTATTAAATACAAACGTCTAGGTGGGTGTGGAAATCGTAATTCTTCCTTTCGAATAGCTTCCAAAAAAATACATGTATCATGTGCAGTACCTTCCCATCTAGCCCAAACAAAGGTGAAACATATATGAAAATCACAAACAGCCATAACATTCTGAGTAGGAATCCCTTTTCGATCAATATATGGTATTTGTTTTGATGGAGAAATTTTAACTGGCACATGGGTTTCATCAATGGCTCCAATACATTCTTTGAAGTATGGCCAATACCGCTCATCATCACGAATTTTGTTTGGAACATCCCTAAACTCCCTATCAATAGGATTAATAATGTCAATTGTCAGTCTTAAAACGGCTATTAAAACACTAGTAAAATGTCTACTAATTGTTTCTCCTGAATGTTAAAACCTTTCTTGCACTATTCTATTCCCAAACCCATGGCCTAAAGTATTCAAAAACATAGCCACCAACTCTTCAACAATTAATTTCCTAGTACCTCTTAAATGATATCTTTCCTTCAACTCTTCACATAAGTAAATGAATACATGTATTTCCATTCTGAAATTTGTTTGCACCTATCAGGATTACCTTGTAAAATCTCCATAACCCACTTATAACCTGTTTGAGAAGAGGTCCTACAAGGTTTTGTTGCAATATATGGCATATAATAGTTCTTAGCAAATTCTACTGCTGCAACTGCTAAAATAAAAACATCATTTTCATTTTCATTCTCATTTTCCTCTTCACCATAATCATTATCATCACTTGTATCATCTTGAGTGCTATAATCACTATTGTCCATGTTTGTAAGAAAAAAATAAAGAAATAAACACAAAATAAATATATAAGCACCCATAAAAATAAAAAAATAAAAGAGATAAAAAAAAGAAAAAAAAAAGAATAACATTCAAATAAATCCTTATAACTTTTCAAATAGTTCATAACAAAACAACATTAAAAATAACAACATTATACCATGCTACGACGATTAATTTTTCTATTTCTCATTCGCTTGATAAAGTCAATTTGTACCCATGGCTCTTTAATAGTCACAAACATATCTCTATGTGATCTCTTAAGAAACACCTCTGTTGCAAACTTAAGGATGTCATTGTCATTTTCTCTTTCAGCAATCCCCCGGACAACATCCATAGCCTCTTCAGTATTACATCCAGGCTTATTGTAGCTCTTAGATGTCACTGTATTCTTACTTTCTATTACATCACAAATACGACTCAAATGTTGACTAACGATTTGAACTCCTTTCTTTCTTTTTTTACATTGAACTGCAAGACCAAACTTCTTATTTCTTTTATCCCGCGTATCTAAATCAACAAGAATATCATCAATGCCATGTGTATTGAGATTTGGTTCGTCATCCAAAACATCTAAACCTTCTACAACATTGTCATCTTCATCAAGTATTACAGTTGTAGCATCTATGCCACCAATATCATTAGGAACCAACCCTATGGATGGTGCCCAAGATCCCTCCCCGGTGACAGTTATATCTCTAAACAATATTTCCACCTTCATAGCATAAGCCAAACCTGTCGTGTGAAACTTGGTTGCTTCTAGAACTTCCTATATTTAGGTATTGGTAAAAATCAATAATAAAACATTTTTTTAAATAATTTAAACAAAAACAAATAAGTACAAATATTGTTCCTGCAATTTTTTTTCTCACCAATCATCGGGCGCATCAATTGTCTTTTTCACTGGATCCCATCCAAAGCCAGTTTCCTTGCCTATCAATCTCTTCCAAATGTTCCACTCATTTTTCAAACTATCCCACTTGTTCTTTAGTTGTTTATAGCAATATTGTTTTCCAGTTTTTTCATTAAATTTATCTATCACATTTTTCCATCCTGTCCTATTGAAATGTGTTCTTGGGCGGTTACCAACATGAATCTCAGTAATACATATGTCAAGATAATTTTCTAGCATTTTTTCAGTCCAAACTACTTTCTTTATTTGAGTATCTGCAGTAGCAGCAACATTGCTTTGACCTTTTTTACTCATGTTTGTCACACAATAAATAAGCTGATACAATTACAAATAAAAAAAGTATGTTAAACACTATTAACAATTAAAAATTTGTTTTAAGTGATCAACGGATAGAATGCAAAAATTTATATTTACATGAATAATATGTATGTCTATCAAATAAAAGGGCAACAACAAAAAATAATGAAATCAAGTTTCTGCAACATGAATAGCATTAAATAGTTCACATAAACTAATTGTTTCTCCCCCATCATAAGATATATATATATATATATATATATATATATATAAAATTAGCATGCTGCACTCGAATCAATGTGGGTGTATATATATACTTCTTCTGTCTACAACTCTTTCTTGACTCTCTTTCTTCTTTTTTTTTTTTTTTTACCTGTTTTTTCCTTCAACTCACGCGCAAGACTCCTTGCAGGCATTTTATTTTCTTAAAAAATTTCATTCTCTAGAAGATTTCCACCACGCACTAATTTCCAAAAGATTTCCTCAAGACTCATTAATTTCCAGACGATTTCCTCGAGACCCACACTCTTTTTTTTCCTTCAACTCATGCGCAAGACTCCTTGTAGTCATTTTTTTTTTTTCTTAAAAAATTTAATTCTCTAGAAGATTTCCACCACCCACTAATTTCCAAAAGATTTCCTCAAGACCCACTAATTTCCAGACGATTTCCTCAAGACCCACTCTTTTTTTCCTTCAACTCACACGCAAGACTCCTTGTAGTCATTTTTTTTTTTTTTTTTTCTAAAAAATTTCATTCTCTAGAAGATTTCCACCACCCACTAATTTCCAGAAGATTCCCTCGAGACCCTCAATCTTTTTTTTCCTTCAACTCATGCGCAAGACTCCTTGCAAGCATTTTTTTTTCTTAAAAAATTTCATTCTCTAGAAGATTTCCACCACCCACTAATTTCCAAAAGATTTCCTTGAGACTCACTAATTTCCAGAAGATTTCCTCTGACCCTCACTCCTCATACCCTCACCCCTCACCTTCTCATCCTCAATCTCTTACTCTTCTCTTTGCTCTCCCCTTTTCTCTTCCCATCTCAAGACTCAAGCCTTCAAATAAATGAACAACCAAACACCCAATAGGACTACTACTAGTGGAAAAGATGAGAAGGTGAGGAGAAGATAGGTACCGTGGTAGGAAAAAAGAAATTTTTTTTTTTTAAAAAAAAATCTCACGGCACCCGCAAAGACCGTCGTGGCTCCGCCACTGCAATGATACAGGCAAGTGAGTTATCTCTCCTTTATCTTCTTCCCTTCGATCTATTCTCTATACTATTCGATGTTAATCTATATTTTTCCTATATGTATTCTGTAATAAATGTCAAAATATGTGTTTTATTGGAAAAAAAAAGGGATGAGCAAAAGCAAAATTAAATGGAGCTATAGCTCACCTGCCTGGATCTCTCTCTCTGGAGCAGTTGGAGGCAACGAGAATGATTTATCAAAGGGTGGGAAGAGATGCTTATATATGGATTTTGTTGTTATTTTATAAAATTTGTAAGGGTATATTTGTCTGTGCATATATTTCTTTAAAAGCTCTTTCTCAACCATTTTACCAAATGACTGTATTTTGGCTAAAACGAGCTTTTGATGCTCCAGACGCACATTTTGGGTCTGCAACCACAGACCCAAACATGCTCTAAATTGCTGGTCATTGCCATAGAACCGTAAACGGGCTGTTCCTTTATCTTTTCAATAATACTTTTTTCATCCCAATGATTTAGTATCTGAAATCCGTCCCGATATATTCATCTTTGCATCAAGAAAAAGAAAACATTGGAATTAAAAAAAGAAAATTAATCCAAAAAATGAAACATTGAAATTAAAAAAATAAAAAGAGAAGAAAAGAAAATATTTATTTCTTATACCTGCCGTTTTCTCATGTATTAAAAATGAGCACAATAATCATTACAAAATACTGCTATGTATAGAAACAAAATGCATCATATCAGCTCATGTGATGATAGAGATCTATTTATTATGATATATTGTAATACATATTTTAATATGTATGGAAGGATGTGTGATCTTGATTTAATTATGAATTTTACAAACATTGAAATATCCCTAGAAATGTAGAAGTACTATATGGACTCCAAAGCTATGACTAGATAGGATAAAAGTTGAATTAAAATGCAATTCCAATTCATTAAGTTTAGATTCTTTAAATGAGTATAAGTTTATTCAATATTAATATTAAGTTATCAGAATTAGAATTTATTTAATTTTAATATTAGAACTTTATGTGTTATCACTTTAATCTTTATCTATTTGTATTTTTATATAAAGACCATTTGGTCATTAATGAGAATCACACAATAAATTAGATGTATGTCTTTATGGTCTTCTCCTAACCTGAGTGGAGTATGTGGTGTTCTTCTAAGTGAAGAATTGAGATCTCTCCTATCCGAAATGAGATCTCAAATCTCAACTCATATCACTACCCAGCCTCGGGTACCTATTAGCTTTGTCTGCCAAATGGCAAAATCAGTTTTTTCTCAATGATAATTTTTCTTAATGTATTCATGAAACAATTCTTGTTAAGCAAAAGATTGTATGACTTTTGATTTTTTATGGTATTGGATAAACTTCTCAAAAAAGAAAAAATTATTGCACTTACCTCTCTAAAATATTTAAGTTGCTGGGTGATTGCCATACATTGGAATTATAAAAAGAAAATTCATCTTAAAAAATGAAAAATTGGAATGAAAAAAAAGTAAAATAAAAGATTTATTTCTTGTACATGCCGTTTTGTCATTTGTCGTCTAAGCTTCCATTTTTTTTTTTTCCTGTAATGGGGCCATATTCTTGTTCGAATGTTGTGTGCTTTTTGATGTATTTAAGAGACTCATCAACAATATATGATGAATACACTTCTACTTCCTCAGGCTTGCAACGGTCGATTAGATATTGTACTGACGATTAGATATTATACCAATAATGTCTTAATATTATTAGTGGTATCTCTATCTCGAATCCTGATTCTCGCTGCGAGAGTCTCTATAATCACCCCAACAATAATCTACAACAAAAACTATATACAATTATTTCCTTAAAATTAATAATACAACAAAATATTTTAATAAGAGATTATAAGTCCGTTAAATCTTTTGTTCTTTTTATTTTTAGTCTAGTGCCTTGTATGCTTGAATATATTAGTTCATAAACCTCATAAACACAAAACTAAAAAACTATCTATAAAATGTCTTGTATCAAAATGTTACATCCTTTTTACTTTTCCACACAAAAATTAGCAATAACTATACTAGCAAACAATGTTGTATTATTAATTTGATTGAAAAAAATAAAGTAGAAGCCTTGCATTGCTTACTTGTTCTTTTATTATGAATACGTGAATTTAACACTTTGATAGGTTGATCACACCAGTCCCACTCAATCTCTAAAAAAAATTAATCAATGTATAAGAATGCATATACATGTATTAAATATGAGCACAATAATCATTACAAAGTACTGCTATGTATAGAAACAAAATGCATCATATCAACTCATGGGATGATAGAGATCTCAATACATTTCAACTATTTATTATGATATATTGTAATGCATATTTTAATATGTATGAAAGGATGTGTAATCTTGATTTAATTATGAATTTTACAAACATTGAAATATCCCTAGAAATGTGGAAGTACTGCATGGACTCCAAAGTTATGATTAGATAGGATAAAAGTTGAATTAAAATGCAATTCCAATTCATTAAGATTAGATTCTTTAAATGAGTATAAGTTTATTTAATGTTAATATTAAGTTATCAGAATTAGAATTTATTTAAATTTTAATATTAGAACTTTATGTGTTATCACTTTAATCTTTATCTATTTGTATTTTTATATAGAGACCATTTGGTCATTAATGAGAATCACACAATGAATTAGACGTATGTTTTTATGGTCTTCTCCTACCCTGAGTGGAGTATGTGGTGTTCTTTTAGGTGAAGAATTGAGATCTCTCCTATCTGAAATGAGATCTCAAATCTCAACTCATGTCACTACCCAACCTCAGGTACCTATCAGCATTGTCTGCTAAATGGCAAAATCAGCTTTTTCTCAATGATTTTATGTATTCATGAAACAATTCTTGTTAAACAAAAGATTGTATGACTTTTGATTTTTTATGGTATTGGATAAACTTCTCAAAGAATAAAAAATTATTTCACTTACCTCTCTAAAATCTTTAAATTGTTGGGTGATTGCCATAAAACTATAAACGGGCCGTTCCTTTATCTTTCTGATAAGGCGTTTTTCATTCCAGCGATTTACTATCTGAAATATGTCCCATATACCAACCTTTGTATCTAGAAAAAGGAACCATTGGAATTATAAATAGAAAATTCATCTAAAAAATTGAAAGATTGGAATTGAAAAAAGAAAAAGAAAAGAAAATATTTATTTCTTGTAACTGCCGTTTTGTCATTTGTCTAAGCTTTTCTGTTTTCTTTCTATAATGGGCCAGTAATCTTACTCTTCTAATATTCCGTGCTTTTTTATGTATTTAAGAGACTTGCCAACAATATATGTATACACTTCTACTTCCTTAGGCTTGCAACAGTCTATTAGATATTGTACCTACAATATCTTAAGATAGTCAGTGGTATCTCTATCTCGAATCCTAATTCTCGCTGCAAGAGTATCTGTAGTACCTATCACCTAGCAATAGTTTATAAAATATATATATATATATATATATATTTCATGAAAATTAATAATACAGTAAAATGTTAAATTTTAATAAGAGATTATGAGTCGGTTAAATCTTTTGTTCTTTTTATTTTTAGTCTAGTGTTAAATCGCAAAATCAACGAATATTGAGATATCAAAGTGAGCAAAGTCTTGTATGCTTGCATATATTAGTTAATAAATGTCATAAACACAAAACTAAGCAAATTATATATAAAATGTGTTGTATCAAAATGTGACATCCTTTTTACTTTTCAACAAGAAAATGAGCAATAACTATACTAGCAAATATTATTAATTTGATTGAAAAAAATAATAATAAAGTAGAAGCCTTGCATTGCTTACTTGTTCTTTTGTTATGAATACGTGAATTTAACACTTTGAGAGGTTGATCACACCAATCCCACACAATCTCGTATTATATTAATCAATCATGTATTAAATATGAGTACAATAATCATTACAAAATACTGCTATGTATAGAAACAAAATACATCATAGCAGTTGATGTGACGATAGAGATCTCAGTATTTGGGTTGCTCCAAATTTGGTTTTGAATGCTACCCATGAGAATACAGCTCCCTTTTTGGGATACCCATTGGTTAAATTGGTAGATCTTGAATAATTTTTTGTTGATTTATGGTGGGTCTTTGTTTTATATAGCCGATTGGGGTGTTCTATTTACTCTTACTGAAGCAAATGTGGCCAGGTTGAAGCAAAAAGTTGCAGAACTTCACCATCTGGGTTTGGATTTAATAATTTTTTGCTCTTATCGTATTCCAAGTTCAATTTTCTGCTCTTACCGTATTCCAAGTTCAATTAATTTTTTTTTCAATTAAATTTTGATTTGCTACTGCATGGGTTTGGATTTTTGAAAATCAGATTCCATGATATTAGTTGAAGAAAAAAAATTCTGAAATAATTTTTTTTTATTAACATTTTATACTTTAGTAACGTGTGACATGTTACTAAACATTTAGTAAACAAACAATACATTTCAACTATTTATCATGATATATTGTAATACATATTTTAATATGTATAGAAGGATGTGTTGACTTGATTTTATATGATATTGTTATCATTATAACTGTAGTTATAAATTTTACAAACATTAAAATATCTCTAGAAATGTGAAAGTTCTGCATGCACTCAAGAGTAATGATTAGATAGGATAATAGTTGAATTGGTTGAATTGGAATGTAACTCTAATTCATTAGGATTAGATTATTTAAATCAGAATTACTTTATTTAATATTAAGATTAGGTTATCAGAATTAGAGTTTATTTGAATTTGAATATTAGAACAATTGGTGTGTGTTATCACTTTAAGCTTTATCTACTTGTATTTATATTTAAAGATCATTTGGTCATTAATGAGAATCACAGAATAAATTAGATGTATGTCTATATGATCTTCTCCTACCTTGACTGGAGTATTATGGTGTTCTTCTACCCTAAGTGAAGAATTGAGATCTTTAATTGAGATCTCAAATCTCAACTCATGTCACTACCCAACCTCGGGTACCTATCAGCTTTGTCTGCCAAATGGCAAAATCAGCTTTATCTCAGCGATAATTTTTCTTTATGTATTCATGAAACAATTCTTGTTGAAGAAAAGATTGTATGACTTTTGATTTTTTATGGTATTGGATAAACTTTTCAAAAAAGAAAAAATTATTTCACTTACCTCTCTAAAATCTTTAAATTGTTGGGTGATTGCCATAAAACTGTAAACGAGCTGTTCCTTTATCTTTTTGATCATGCGTTTTCATTCCAGTGATTTACCATCCGAAATCTCTCCCCATATATCAAAGGAACCATTGGAATTATAAAAAGAAAATTCATCTAAAAAATTGAAACATTGGAATTGAAAAAAGAAAAAGAAAAGAAATATTTATTTCTTATAACTGCCATTTTGTCATTCGTGTAAGCTTTTCTGTTTTTCTTCTGTAATGGGCCGGTAATCTTACTCTTCTAATATTCTGTGCTTTTTTTTTTTTTATGTATTTAAGAGTCTCGTCAACAATATATGTATACACTTCTACTTCCTTAGGCTTGCAACAGTCTATTAGATATTGTACCGACAATATCTTAAGATAGTCAGTGGTATCTCTATCTCGAATCCTAATTCTCTGTAGCAACTATCACCTAGCAATAGTCTACAACAAAAAAATATATATATAATTATTTCATAAAAATTAATAATATAGTAAAATGTTAAATTTTAATAAGAGATTATGAGTCCGTTAAATCTTTTGTTCTTTTTATTTTTAGTCTTGTATACTTGCATATATTAGTTAATAAACCTCATAAACACAAAACTAAACAAATTATCTATAAAATGTATTGTATCAAAATGTATCCTTTTCACTTTTCAACACAAAAATGTGCAATAACTATTCTAGCAAATATTATTAATTTGATTGAAAAAAACTAAAGTAAAAGCCTTGCATTGCTTACTTGTTCTTTTGTTATAAATACATGAATATAACACTTTGAGAGGTCGATCACACCAGTCCCACCCAATCTCCTATTATATTAATCAATGTATAAGATTGTGTATACATGTATTAAATATGAGCACAATAATCATTACAAAATATTGCTATGTATAGAAACAAAATACATCATAGTAGTTGACGTGATGATAGAGATCTCAATCAACATATTGGATGCAACACTATGATGACAAACAATACATTTCAACTATTTATTATGATATATTGCCATACACATTTTAATATTTATAGAAGGATGTGTTGACTTGATTTTATACGATATTGTTATCATTGTAACTGTAGTTATGAATTTTACAAACATTGAAATATCTCTAGAAATGTGGAAGTTCTGCATGCACTCCAAAGTAATGATTAGATAGGATAATAGTTGAATTGGAATTAGAATTAGATTATTTAAATCACTATTACTTTATTTAATATTAAGATTAGGTTATCAAAATTAGATTTTATTTGATTTTGAATATTAGAACAATAGGTGTTATCACTTTAAGCTTTATCTGCTTGTATTTATATTTAAAGATCACTTCGTCATTAATGAGAATCACATAATGAATTAGACGTATGTCTTTATAATTCTCTTACCCTGAGTGGAGTATTGTTGTGTTCTTCTACCCTAAGTCCAGAATTGAGATCTCTTCTATCCAAAACGAGCTCTCAAATCTCAACTCATGTCACTACCCAACATCAGTACCTATCAGCATAATGTTTGTTGGCAAAAATTGCCTTATATATTCGTGAAACAGTTCTTGCTGAACAAGATATTGTATTGCTTTTGATTTTTTTGTGGTATTTTAATTTTTTATGGTATTGGATAAACCCTAAACCCACTTACCCCTCTAAAATATCTTTAAATTGATAGGTGATTGTCAAACAACCGTAAAGAGGCTGATCCTTTATCCTTTTGATAATGTGTTGCGTTCTTCCTCTAGTGATTTAGTATCTGAAATCCGTTCCATATACCAACGTTGCATTTAAAAAAAGGAAACATACCAACGTTTGCATTTAGAAACAGGAAACAATGGAATTATGAAAAGAAAAATTCATCTAAAAAAATGAAACAATGGAATTGGAAAAAAAAAAAGATTTATTTCTTATAACTGTCGTTTTGTCATTCGTCTAAGCTTTTTTTTTTTTTTTTTTTTTGTAGTGGGGCCATAATCTTGCTCTTCTAATATTCTATGCATTTTGATGTATTTAAGATCTTTATCAACAATATATGTATACACTTTTGCTTCGTCAGGTTTACCAGTTGATTAAGTGGCATCTTTATCTCGAATCCTTATTCTCGCTGTGAGATTCTTTGTAGCAACTATCACCTAGCAACAGTTTACAACACATACACACACACACACACATATATATATATATATACTAAAAATTAATAATACAACAAAATGTTAAATTTTAATAAGAGATTATGTGTCCATTAAATATTTTGTTCTTTTTATTTTTAGTATAGAGCTGAAAACTTTGATGAAGTTTTTATTCAAAGTCTTAAACTTTACAATACATGAGTGTAGTGTATATACATCCTTAAACCTAGTGCATCAAATTAATTACAATACAAGATTTTCTCTAGATACTAAGGAAAACGTTTTCCTTCTTGCACAAGGAACATGTTTTCCTTGTTGCACATGGCTAGAATTCCTTCTTGCACAAGTGTAAAGTCTTGTATGCTTGAATCCCTTTGATTGTGAGCTGTAAGTATCTTTCCACATTGGTTTTGAGAATCTGCACCGCCACTTACTTCTGCATAGTTGCGCTCGAGCGCACACGGTGTGTGCTCGATCGCTGAACCAGAGAGATTTTGAGTTCCTCCACCACGACTTTCGATCGAGCACACATTGGGCTTGTGCTCGATCGCAGAACCAAATAGTTTTTAAGTTCCTACATCACCTCTTGAGCTCGATCGCTGAACCCATGAACACTGAGCATGATATCCTTTAACAAGCAACGTCTTATATGCTTGCATATATTAGTTCATAAACCTCATAAACACAAATTTTTTTTTTTAAAAAAAAATGATCTATAAAATGTTTTGTATCAAAATGTTACATCCTTTTTACTTTTCCACACAAAAATGAGTAGTAACTATACTAGCAAACAATATTGTATTATTAATTTGATTGAAAAAACTAAAGTAGAAGCCTTGTATTACTTAACACTTTGAGAGATTGATCACACTTATCCCACCCAATATCCTATTATATTAATCAGTGTATAAGAATACGTATATATGTATTAAATATGAGCACAACAATCATTACAAAATTTTGTTATGTATAGAAACAAAATATATCATATCAATTCATGTGATGATAGATCTCAATCGTGGATGCAAATGACAAACAATATATTTCAACATTTTATTATGGTATATTGTGATACAGATTTTAGTATGTATGTAAGGATGTGTTGACTTAATTTTATATGATATTGTTAATTGTTATCATTGTAACGGTAGTTATCAAAATTACAAACATTGAAATATCCTTAGAAATATGGAAGTACCGCATGCACTCCAAAGTTATGATTAGATAAGATAATAGTTAAACTGGAATGCAATTCCAATTCATTAACATTAGATTATTTAAATTAGTATTAGTTTATTTAAGGGAAAAATACATTTTACCCCTTGAACTATCCATCCATTTGCACTTTTACCTCCAATGTTTAAAACGTGACACTTGACCCCCCCAAACTTTCAAATTGTTGCAATTCAACCATTCTGACTTTTTTTTTTTTTTCAAAATGCTCCCATCACATATTTTATTTTTTAAAAAAAAAAACAAAAAAAGAAGAAATATGCTGGGGTGGCCGAACCACCCATAGGGGGTGGCCAGCCATCCCGTTTGGCCAGGGGTTGATTCAGCCACCCGCACGGTCCAAAGGGGTGGTTCGGCCGCCCTTGGGGATTTGGCCCTAAGGGGTGGTCAAACCACCCCTTTGGGCACTGGGGGTGGTTCGGCCACCCCTAGGGCTAAACCCTCAAATTTTTTTTTTTTTTTTTTAGGGTTTGGCCCAAGGGGCAGCAGGCATGGGGGTAGCCGAACCAACCCCAGGCCAAATGAGGTGGCCGGCCAACCCAGCATATTTCTTCTTTTCTTTCTTTCTTTTTTTTTTTTTTTTTTTTTTTTTTTTTTTTTTTTTTTTGCTCTTTTTTAAAAATAAAAAAATAAAATATGTTTTTTTTAACTTGGGATGGGTGCATTTTGGGGGTGGGGGAAAGAAAAAAAAAGTCAGAATGATCGAATTGCAACAATTTAAAAGTTTTAGGGGTCAAGTGTTACGTTTTAAACATTGGAGGTAAAAATGCAAATGGTTTGATAATTTATGGGGTAAAATGTATTTTTCTCCTTTATTTAATATTAAAATTAGGTTATCAGAATGAGAGTTTATTTGAATTTTAATATTAGAACATTATGTGTTATCACTTTAAACTTTATCTACTTGTATTTATATTTAAAGACCAGTTGGCCATTAATGTCTTGTGGTGTTCTTTGAGATCTTGAATTGAGATCTCTTATATCTGAAATGAGATCTCAAATCTCAACTCATGTCACTACCTAATCTTGGGTACCTATTAGCTTTGTTTTACCGAATGGCAGGATGATTTTTCTTTATGTATTCGTGAAACAATTCCTGCTGAGCAAAAGATTGTATGACTTTTGAGTTGTTATGGTATTGGATAAACTTTTCAAAAAAGAAGAATTATTTCACTTACCCCTCTAAAATATTTAAATTGCTGGGTGATTGCCATACCTTGGAATTCTTAAAAGAAAATTCATCTTAAAAAATGAAAAATTGGAATGAAAAAAAAAAAGTAAAAGAAAAGATTTATTTCTTATACCTACCGTTTTGTCATTCGTCTAAGCTTTCATTTTTTTTTTTTCTATAATGGGGCCCTATTCTTGTTCTTCTAATATTGTGTGCTTTTTGATGTATTTAAGAGCCTCGTTAACAATATATGATGTATAGACTTTTGCTTCCTCAGGCTTGCAACGGTCAATTAGATATTACACCAACAATGTCTTTTGTTAGTGGTATCTCTATCACGAATCCCGATTCTCGATGCGAGAGTCTCTATAGCAACTATCACCCCCACTATAGTCTTCAACAATATATATATCTTGAAAATTAATAATACAACTAAAATGTTAAATTTTAATAAGAGATTATGAATCCGTTAAATCTTTTGTTCTTTTTATTTTTAGTCTTGTGCCGAATCAAATTCACCAACTAAAACAATACCTTGTGAGCAAAACCAATGACTAATAAAATATCAAAGTGAGCAACGTCTTGCATACTTGCATATATTAGTTTATAAACCTCATAAACACAAAACTAAAAAAATGATCTATAAAATGTCTTGTATCAAAATGTTTCATCCTTTTTACTTCTCTACACAAAAATGAGCAATAAATATACTAGCAAACAATATTGTATTATTAATTTGATTGAAAAAATAAATAAATAAATAAAGTAGAAGCCTTTCATTACTTACTTAATCTTTGGTTATGAATATGTGAATTTAACACTTTGAGAGGTTAATCACACCAGTCCCACCCAATCTCCTATTACATTAATTAATGTATAAGAATATGTATACATGTATTAAATATGAGCACAATAATCGTTACAAAATAATACTATCTATAAAAATAAAATATATCTCAATCAACATATTGGATGCAATACCATGATGACAAACAATATATTTCAACTATTTATTATGATATATTGTAATACATATTTTAGTATGTATGGAAGGATGTGTTGGCTTAATTTTATATGACATTATTATCATTGTGGTTGTAGTTATGAATTTTATAAACATTGAAATATCCCTAGAAATGTGGAAGTACTATATGCAATCCAAAGTGCACACGAAATTATGATGGGAATAAGGTTATGATTAGATAGGATAATAGTTGAATTGGAATGCAATTCCAATTCATTAGGTTTCGATTATTTAAATTAGAATTAGTTTATTTATATTAAGATTAGGTTATTAGAATTAGAGTTTATTTGAGTTTGAATAATAGAACTTTAGGTGTCATCACTTTAAGCTTTATCTACTTGTATTTCTATTTAAAGACCATCTGTTTGTTAATGAGAAGCACAAAATGAATTAGACGCTTGTCTTTATGGTTTTCTCCTACTTTGAGTGGAGTATTGTAGTGTTCTTCTACTGTAAATGAAGAATTGGGATCTATCCTAACTGAAAGTAGCTCAACCTATCAGTATCATATTCGTCGCTCAACAAACTATACAGCACATGGATTGGCAAAATTAGCTTTGTCTCTTGAGTAAAAGATTGTATGACTTTTGAGTTTTATGGTATTGGATAAACTTTTCAAAAAAGAAAAATTATTTTACTTACCCCTCTAAAATCTTTAAATTGCTGGGTGATTGTCATACAACCATAAAAGGGCTGTTACTTTATCTTTTCGATAATGTTTTCTTCATCCCAGTGATTTAGTATCGGAAATCCGTCCTTATATACCATTGGATCTAAGAAAATGAAACATTGGAATTAAAAAAAGAAAAACAAAAGAAAAGAAGATATTTATTTCTTATACCTGCTGTTTTGTCATTCTTCTAAGCTTCCTTATTTTTTTTGTAATGGGATCGTAATCTTGTTTTTCTAATATTTTGTGCTTTTTGATGTATTTCAGAGCATTGTTAACAATATATGTATACACTTCTACTTTCTCAGGCTTGCAATGGTCGATTAGATATTGTACCGACAATGTCTTAAGATTGTCAGTGGTATCTTTATCTCTAAAATTCATGCTGCGAGATTCTCTGTAGCAACTATCGCCCAGCAATAGTCTACAACAAAAAATATATATAATTATTTTCTAAAAATTAATAATACAACTAAAATGTTAAATTTTAATAAGAGATTATGAATCTGTTAAATCTTTTGTTCTTTTTATTTTTAGTCTTGTGCTAAATCAAATTCACCAACTAAAACAATACCTTTTGAGCAAAACCAATGAATAATTAAATATCAAAGTGAGCAACGTCTTGTATGCTTGCATATATTTGTTTATAAACCTCATAAACACCAAAAAAAAAACAAAAAACAAAAAACAAAAATAAAAACAAAAACAAAACAAAAAAATTAAGCTTTTCCAAGTTCCGAGACTTGTGCCTCCCTTCCTCCCAGCTGAATTTTGTCCACGAGGTGTGTTTTTACCACTACTCACTCGTTTCTCAATTTCTCCATAATAGTTACAGGCCTCAATGTCACTGCCAGTCCGCACAAAACTCACCATAAAGTCCATTCCTATAGCTTCAGCCTCCATCTTAGCCCATTGATCTCCACCGGTTCGCCAATCATAGGGCTTGACGTGGGAGAAGAGATATGCCGCGTGGAATCTTGGTCATCCTACCTCCTCTCCATCACACCTAATATTTTTGGTGACTCCCCCATAGCCTTTTCCTTTCCTTTATTCTCCCTCCTCAAATCACGCCCCTCAGAAACTCCATGCAATGTTTTTGCCTTGTTTGTTTGATTGCTACCACATTTTTCTTCTCCATGCCCCCACAATTTTCTCCTCCATGCCCCCGTCAGATGCATGGTCCTCCACTGATGAGTGGAACCACCCTTTCATTTCGCCTTTGGTTTGCCTATCCCTCCGTGGTAGCTCCGCCCTGAGCCAGGTCCCCCACTGTTTCTCTCCATCTTTGAGATTGGCGTGCAGGGCACCCTTGCTGGCCATGCACAATATGTCCACATTGAAAATAAAACAGAGGCAGATTCTCATATTTGAAGCTGACCTAGTGTGACTGCCCTCCTATATTCAGTGCTCTACTGTAATCTAACAGTTTCGATAGATCAATGGCTACCCGCAGCCGTAAGCATCTGCCTCATCCTACTCCATCGCTTGCTACATCCACATCTTCAATCTCACCTAATGACGCTCTTATTTTTATCCCCACTCCAATGGTCATGCACAAAAGGGGCATATCATGCACCTGTACCCAGAAGGTGAGCGCCTAAACTGCATTTGCGAGGGCAGGGTATTACCACCAAAATCGTTTAGGACAAGGGCTTGGCGATCAAAGGACCACGGTTTTCCTTCTATTACTCTTCTCTTATCCTCTCCATCAAAGAATTCAAACAGCCGCAAATCATCATGTAGCTCCTTGAATACTACTCGTCCTACTGTGCACCATATCCGTGAAAGGACAATTTTTAAAGCTTCCTTGTTAACAATTTCCTCAGTCCAAATTTTGCCAACCAAGCAGTTAACACCTTTCTCCCTTGCATCAACGATTTCACCCTCCGTGACTGTAATGCCAATCTTCTCTCCCTCAGTTAGGGAGATCTTATTGAACATACGCTCCAACTCTTCTGCCATCTCGGTCACCAAGATAGTTTCTTCCTATTCCCCTCCTCCTATTACACCTGACGGTGGGAGACTCTTCCCTCACCTCAATGTTTTGCTCAAAGCAAAAACCCTAGAAAGGACAACCTTCTTCTCAATTTTGATTATGAGACTAAGAGTGTGAATTCTTATGCCTACACTAAGAGTGTGGATTCTTATGCAAATACACATATGTCTACAAGTGAAAGCAGGATTAGGTTTCCTTGTTAAATTATGACTTAAAAAACCAAGATAATATCACCAAAATACACGACCACTCGAATAATAATCAACTTGAGAAGTGGGAAGATAAAACTAGCTCCAATAGGTTTAGGACATTTATCATCTTATGACTTGTTTTAAGGTTACTAGTTGATGTAGGGTGGAGTTCAAACTAGACCTGCTTTAATAAAAAGATCATATCTTGAGTTTTTGACATCGGATTGGAGCAAGTTTAGTGGCGTTGGAAAGATAATTCAAATATCTACAAAGTCATTTTTTTTTAGGTTAAGCTAATTTCAAGGTTTACTTGGTCAAAAAAAGGTGTAAAGATAAGATTGGAAAGTTGAGCATATCTGCTCGTGTACAATCTTGTCGGAAAGAGATTGCAATCGAGGAGCCACAAAGAGGCTCGCGTGCAATCTCATCCAAAAGAGATTGCAAACGAGGAGCCATAGAGAGGCTCATGTGCTATCTAGTCTGTTAGTATTTTTGTTGGCTTAGTTCAGTTCCAAAATCCAGAGGCTACTGTCCACGGACTCAAATACTGATATAGAATGCTCAAAATCCAATCTCCACCATTCACAATGAGAATCCATATGTCATGAACATCCCTACAAAGTTTCAGCTCAATCAGACTACAAACGCTAATCGATTGGAGCTATTGATCAAGGCCAAACAGCATTTCAAAAATGCTATTTTACCCTCTGCAGTTGGTGTCCAAACAGGCTGCTAGGATGCTCGAACACCAATTCCAGCAAGCTTGTTTTTGCTTGCTCACAAGGCCATGTCCAAATAGGCACTAACCCTGTTTGGACACCCTGTACCTATAATAGTTTTAAATGATTTCAAACTATGTCCTAGGTCTAGGGATTGTGGGGCTGTTATAAAATACACCTCTATAGAAAGAGCGGTACAAATTTTCACCCCAAAGAGTTCGTCAGAGGCTGTGCTAAGAGAGATTATAAGTAGTGATCGTTAAATTGAACCTCTTAGAGTTTGAGTTATTCCTTTGATAAATCTACGGTTGTGAAGTCTATCGGAAGGGTCCGGTAAAGGAGAATCACGTTGAAGAAGATTGTGAGCAAGGAGACAAGTTGTAGGCTTGTCGATCTTACAAAGCCAATGTCTTGCAAAGGTTTGTAAATGTTCCTAGTGTTTGTAATCTCTGAATAATCTTTTGATAGTGATTTCCTAGGTTTTGCTGCCCCAGAGAGGTTTTACTTTTAGATCGGTTTCTAAAAGGTTTCCTCTTCGTAACCAAACTATCTGTGTCTACCTCTTTATTGCTTTATATATTTTGGTGACTGAATTGTTTATTACTTTATAGTACTAATTCTGCATGAATTGTGATAAACAAGTTTTTGGAGTTGACATAGCGTTTTTCAATTGGTATCAAAACCAGTTCACAACGCGAAGGATTAAACTCCTGAGTGTAGATCCTTGACTTCTTTTTGCCATGAATACCTCTCAGTTTAGTTTCATTAATTCTGATGATGAGATTGATGTTCAACAGTTGTATAATGATTTTAAAGTAGTGTTCAAAGCCTATAACAAGGTTTCCAGTAAACTTAATGATGCTATGCATGATAAAGAGTCTTTGGCTAATGAATTGTCTAAATCACATGTCTTAATTGACTCTTTGAAATCTGAGAAAGAATCTTTGGCGAATGATTTGTCTAAATCACATATCTTGATTGATTCTTTGAAAATATGAGATTTTTGTGCTTGTTGAAAAGTTTTTATCACTTAAGAATGAATTGAATGTTTCTAAGGAACTCTCACAAAATTCCTCTAGTGATAATCTGAAAAGCTTTCTTTGTATTGAAGAATCTGTTTCTAACAAGCCTAGTATGATTTTTTCAAGACTCCTTCAGTTTAACAAACTCAAGGTAAATTTGTTCCTACATGCCACCATTGTGGGATTGTTGGTCACATTAGACCAAACTGTTGGAAATTCAAAGTTGCTCCTAAGAAAGAAAATCAAGCAACTACTTTGACTCTCCATGGTAAGAAAGGTAAGAAAATTTATGTTAAGCATCATGCATCTTACCCTAAGCCTAAAGTCATGCATCCTCCTAGAAAATTACCTTCTAAAAGGTTTGTGCACACTTGTAATCATTGTGGAAAGGTTGGTCATATTGGACCAAAGTGTTTTGATTTTAAATCCCATAACCATAAAAGTGAAAATTCCTAATCTAGGAAAGAAAATGAGGGTTTGGTCATAATGATGAGAGAAGTGCTATCTAGGCTAGATAAGTTTGAGCAAAGTCATAAGTCTAGACCTAAGATTTTTCACGTGTGGGTTTAGAAGGATGATACCATTCACCCATTGAGGCGGAATGGCGGTGATCTCACCTTATGTTAGGTGAGTCACCCATATGCGTAGGATTGATTTTCTTGTATATCTTTAAATATCCTAGAGCATGTTGTTTTTATTTTTGCATTGCATTTTTATTTTATTTGTTTTGCAATTGTCTTTTGTTTGTGTGCATTTCTTTAGTGAAAATTTTCAAAAAGACAAAAATAATTTTCTTTGGTTCTTTTTCTTTTTTTTTTTTTTTTTTTTTTGTCTTATGCACCTAGATGGTCCATTAATTTCTCATGTTGCTTTAATGGATTTAATTCCTTGCGTCTTGGAATGTTCTTAATATGCATGCGATAAAATTTGTTCATTGGACTTATTCTTATGGTTACCTAAAGCCTGAACTTATGTGGTACGTTCTGCCTATGCTTTATTTCTTGTGCACATTTAAGCTTAAATTGAGGGTTTGCTTAACTTTATTTGTGAGATCTATTAGGTAACCATATGACGTTTTGGACTAGTCATATTTTTTCAAATTGACCATATGGTAGTTGAACCTAGGGCTTATAAATTTCTGCTTTCTCTTTTGTGATCAGCACCAACAGTTTAAGGACACTTTCTAATAAAGAAAAAGAAACAAAATAGTGAAACAAATAAAATCAAAAGATCATATTCCAAAAGGAATTTACTTCACTGTGTTAAACTTGTGCAATTTGTTTTACAAAGAGAAATGTATAGGATGAGAGTGGCTAGGCCCTAGTATGATAAGGTTTGACTTTTGATTTAATATACTTATCAAAACCTCATGGTGGTGAATCCTTCTCCACATTTTGTAAGTTGATAATTTTTCTCTTTGAATGGCTTACACACACATCACACAACATGGGTTGAATGGAGCATTTTTCTTTGCTTGGGTTAAGCAATATGAGTTTCTTACCATTTCTAGTTTCATGTATATTTTGCATATTTGGAGCATGTTTGGAATATTCATTGTGAAATACATAAGTCGTTGATGTGTGTATCATGTGTGTTCATTTGACTTTTTGAACTTTGTTTTTCTTTTTCTTTTTTCTTTTTTTTTTTCTTTCCAGTTTCTTATTGATAAATGAGTCATACATTGAGGGGAAGTTTGTGTTGATGTGCCTCCATGATCCGCATTAAACTTCATGCATTTTTCGTTTATATGTGATCATGAGTTTTTCTTATGTTATTTCTGTTCCACATACACCTTAATGTATCTTGTGAAATGTTTCAGGAAACATGAAGACTTTTTATCATTCTGTGACAAAAAAGGGGAGTAAAGATGGAGAGATGATGGGATGTCTCAGCATGTTGGTTTGTCACCGAATTGCCAAAGGGGGAGCTTGTTAGAATTTTTGTTGGCTTAATTCGGTTAGAAAATGCAGAGGCTACTATCCATGGGCTCAAATACTGATATAGAATGCTCAGAATCCAATCTCCACCATTGCCAACGAGGATTCACGTGTCATGAACACCCCTACAAAGTTTCAGCTCAATCGAACCACAAACGCTAATCGATTGGACCTGTTGATCAAGGCTGAACAGCATTTCCAGAATGCTATTTTCCCATCTGCAGTGGGTGTCCGGACAGGCTGCTAGGATGTCCCGACACCAATTCTAGCAAGCCTATTTTTGCTTGCTCGCAAGGCCCTGTCCGGACAGGCACTAACCCTGTCCGGACACCCCGTACCTATAACAGTTTTAAATGATTTCAAGCTGTGTCTTAGGTCTAGGGATTGTGGGGCTATTATAAATACACCTCTCTAGAAAGAGAGAGGTACAAATTTTCACCCCAGAGAATTCATCAGAGTTTGTGCTAAAAGAAATCATATGTGGTGAGCATTAAATTGAATCTCTTAGAGTTTAAGTTATTCCTTTGATAAATCTATGGTTGAGAAGTCTATCGAAAGGATCTGATAAAGGAGAATCACATTGAAAAAGATTGTGAGCAAAGAGACGAGTCATAGGCTTGTCGATCTTACAAAGTCAAGGTCTTGCAAAGAGTTGCAAGTGTTCCTAGTGCTTGTAATCTCTGGATAATCTTTTGATTGTGATTTCCTAAGTTTGGCTGCCCCGGTGAGGTTTTACTTTTAGATTGGTTTCTAAAAGATTTCCTTTTCATAACCAAAATATATGTGTCTGCCTCTTTATTGCTTTATATATTTTGGTGATTGAATTGGTTATTGCTTCATAGTATTAATTCTGCATAAATTGTGATAAACAAGTTTTTGAAGTCGGCATAGCATTTTTCATAGTCCAAACGAGGTTTCACAAGAGCATCAAAATTTGGCGTATTAAAGGTAAGGTTCCAAGAAAGACATATTTGTTTGCTCTATTGGAGAATTCCAAGAATCAAATATATTCTATTTTTATTAATTACATTCTTTAAAATTAAGATTTTTATTTTATTGTAATTTTCCTTTATGAGAATAACTTCTATAAGGTTGTGGCATAAATCAAGCCTTTTGTACTCTTCAATAAGAAGTTGACACATCAACCTTGAACAAGAAAAGTAAATGCACTGAAAACACCGGATCTAACCTCTAAAATTTCGCATCTACACGAATTTCATTAAAAAAACCTATCTTCGAATTCTCTCTTGTCACCACTGAGAAAACTTCACCGGCACCACCCAAGCTAACTCCACCACTTGGCCATTAAAGTTCATGAGCTATGATGAACATTAAAATGTGCTCATGGGCAATATGTGGATCTTGGAGAGATTATTGTTCTTGGTTTCGTATATCAAGTCACATTGCTTTCCTGTGCAATCCAATTGAAAATTTTCTCTGTTGACAGAATTGGTCAATTCCACATAACATTCAGTTATTTATAAAATAATCCGCATTTGCTTTTGCCTGTGTGCAGGAAAAAGAAAGAATTTGGAAGAACAGGCTCTCTCTGCTCAGAAAAATTGTAGACCTTCCAAATGAGGAGATTGTGAACCAAAAATGAGTTCACCCAATCAGTTGAAAGAAACCACAAAATCAAGGCATTAAAAAAAAAAAAATTAAAAAAATTAAAAAAAAATTAAAAAAAAAAAAGAAGAAGAAGAAGAAGAAGAGAGGTTTTTCTATGAAAATGTCGTAGATGAAGGATTTTTAGAGGAAAGATCCAGTGTTTAAAGTGTATATGCATTTCTTGTTCCAGACAGATGTGTTAACTTCTTATTCAATGGCACAAAAGGCTTGGTTTATGCTACAACCTTATAGAAGCTATTCTCTTCCTTTATTATTTTATAAATTTCCATAATAGGCTTAGTCTTACTTTTGCTCAAAGTTTTCTTATTATTATAAATACAGCAAGCCTAACGTGTAATAGGGAGTTGAATTTTGTTATGATCAGTTTGTCAATGAGAAATAATGAGAGGTTGACTTTTCTTTCATGTTTTCCCTTGAATCCTTGATAGAATCTAGGTTTTGAGAAAAAATTCTGATTTTCTTGTTGTTGTTTTTGCGACACATGACCCCGCGCTGCATCACTAGTTATTATAACTAGCACATAACCCACGCTATGCGCGAGATTCTTTATTATAATTTAATTTCTTTATTATAATTTAATTTCAAAACTTAAATGCATCTTATTTAACTTTTCATTATAAATAAAAATAGGTAGGGTTGTTAAGTGAGCGAAGCATCTCGCGAGCAAGCTCGGGCTCGGCTCGGGCTCGGGCTCGGCTCGTGCTCGACTCGAATGTTAAATGAAGCGCTTCGTGAACACAAATCCTGGTTCGAATATTAAATGAAGCAAGTTCGGTTCGGCTCGGCTAAGCTCATGAGCTCAGATCGTATAAGGCTCGCCTCGCTTATTAGGCTCGACTCGTATATTTTTTATTAAGTAACAAATAACAATATATAATCAACATTATTCATTTACTCAATAATAACAATATATTATATACCTTCTTTTTTTTTTGTTATTTATGCATATGCGTGTATATATATTATATATATAATATATGTATATATTAATATAAAAACATATAAGAAATATATATATATATATATATAAAATAAGAAATATATGATATTATCATTAATCATTTTATCATATGATATAATCATATAGTACAACCGTACAAGTTATTGTGTCATTTAATACAAATATTATAATTGGATAGTTTATACTTTGAAATTGGAATCGTATATATCACATAATCAATAATCATTAATCATTATATAATCATATGGTAATCTGCATAAATTATTATGTTATTTAATCAATACATTATAATTATATAATTTATTCTTATAAAACATATATAATGTATCACATGATCTTAGATCTAAGATAATATTAATATTAATTGTGAAATAATATGATCATAAAATTTAAGTATGAGTGTACGACCATTAGGTCATATGAATTTATTACTTAGAGTTTGAGTATTACTATTAGATTAAATGATTAATAATTAAGTAACTAATGTATTTCTTATAATTTATACATTATAAATTTATAATCACAATTTACGGTAAGTAAAAACTTAACAATTTGAATTTAAATCATATATCATGAATCTTGATAATGAGAACATATAATATAAGTATATAAGTTATAACAATTAACATTGACCCATTACCCATATAAGTTAGATAATGATATAATCATATAACCATATAAGTATATAAATGTTTACATATAAGATACAATATATATTAATACTGACATTATATACTTTACCTGTGTTAAGCATTAACATTTTAACATATTAACTAAATAATACTATATGTAATATGATAATAGTGATTAGTGTGTGTGAGTGTGTGACATAAAGCGTTTTACGTTGTGATTTAAAAAATACTTAATCTAAAATAAGAAAAAAAAATGCGATTGAAAAAAACACAATTTTTAAAATCGTAATTATTGAAATTGAAATAACAAACTAACCCTAAATAATACTACATAACACAATTTTTATTCCTAATTCCTAAATTTTGAATTTTTTATTGAATTTAATAATTTAATTGAATTTGAATTTGATCTATGGTATATAAGTGTAATCGTAGCCGTCCAAAATCTTTTGATGATCTAATAGCCATTGGATGATATTAATGGATGACAGTTATCAAGCATTTACTAAGAAGAATGTATATGGTGTAATAGAGACACCGTAAGCTTGCCTTGTTTGATCTAATCTGACGAGTAATATTAAATGTTGAAAACATATATATAATCAATGGATCATATTAAACAAGCACACCAAATCTAAGTAGAGACAGCCACATGGGATAAGCTTTTGGTAAAACGAATCCAATTGTTAATATTTAAAATTTAATTATTTTTCCAAATCCAACGGTTACAAATTAGAGAACCCAAATTTAACCTAAATCTATCATCTCTGATCTCTATTCTCTCCATTCTCTCGACTCTCCTCACACTGTCTCCACCATCCTCCTCGCCTCCTATCTCTATTGCCGCTCGGCCCGCTCCTACCACTCCCCCAATGCCCCTAACAGCAACCACCACCGCCACCGCAGCAACCACACACCTTAACGCCTGGCTAAAGTTGAACGGCTTGTGCCCAGTTTCCAGGAACTTGCCGCTGCCAACCCCACTATGTAACGCCCTAGATAATTATTAAGTTTATTATTAATATGATAAAATTGCACATGAGATGATTTAGAATAATAGATATAATAATAATAATATTTGTGAGATAATAATATAATAGCAATATTATTTAATGATGATATACTTATGTAATGTAAGTTTAAAGTGATAAAGAGATTAACTAATAATAATGTTAGTGTGATAATAAGTCCTAGTGTGGTAAATAATTATATGTATGGGTAAATTGTAGTTGAAATAAATGGTAAGAGTGAAATATGAATTATAGGTAGTGGAGTGTAAATTTTGTAACTCTAAATAGTTGGGGCTTTAAAAATAGAAAGTGAGTTTTTTTTTTTTTTAGAAAAAGAAAAATTGCAAAAGGCAAGCTTTATGTTGTGGGTCCCACATGCAGCCCACCCCCCATCCTTTCTTTCTTTCCTTCCTTCTTTCTTTCTCCCTCACCCCCCATCTCACGCACACACAGCAGCCCCACCCCCCCCCCTTCCCCTTTTTACCCACGCACACGGCCTAGATTGGGAGAGAAAGAGCTGCAGATTGAGAGAGAGAGAGAGAGGAACTACTGGCTGGGAGATAGAAAGAGAAAGAAGAAGGAGAAGAAGAAAGAAGAAAAAGAAAAGAAAAAGGAAGTGATGAATTTGAAGGGGGATTTTGGCCATGGAAGCTTGAATGGTAAATGTTAAAGCTTTTCTTTGTGATTTCATCTTACTCATTGATTATAGGAAACGAAAATGACATGAATTATTAGGGATTTCTTTAGGTCCAAACACTAGGGTTCTTGAAAGGAATTTTGGGGATTTTGTTATATGGTTGAATTTTTAGTTTCTCTTTAAGGTTTTGTTCTACCCATTGAATATCAAGCTTGAAAGCATGTTTACTTGGGAAATTTCTAATTAGGTCCAAAAATTGGGAAATTTTAATTCGAAGCCTAATTCCTAAAATTAGCTTGGGGTTCTTGTGTGTAGTGGATTGCTATTCATTATTCAAGTTTTGGGTTATTTTATTAATGGGTTGAAACTCCAATTTTACTTATTGATAAAATATGGACATAAACCCTAATTTTATATGGTTTGAATTAATTTGCGGCTTTAGGTATATGAACAATAGCAATGTTGTTTGAATGGGTTAATTACATTTCAAGTGTTAATTAATCCTAGGTTTTCATGGGATTCCATGGAAATTGATAACTATAGGGTTTAGGTTCTAATATGTCTTAATAGAATCATAATGATTATTGTAAGTGTTATGAGAATTATAAAGTTTTGGGTAAATTGCTAGATTAAATGGCTTAGAAGGAAATAACAATTATGGGTTAAGTGTAATGCTTAACCTAGAGTCTATATATATGCCTCAAGATTTAGTGATTTAATATATTATGATGTAGAATCATAGTTCAATGTAACTAAGTTATTAGATAATTAATCCATTAGTTAATGGAGCGTGATACTTGTAGTGCTCAAGTATCTTTATAGAGTGCGAATTGTTAAGTTAAGAATAGAGCTTAATTATGTGTTTATTATGTAAATGCTTAGGTGCATTGCGGTTGAGAAAAGAATCCACCGAAGGGTACTCAAGCGAAAAAGGTAAGTATTTTACTTACTCGGCAAAATGGGTTCTATTTTTAAAGTATAAAAGATGTTTTGGTTGAACGATTGATGTATGATGTTTGAGATACTATGATTATTGGTGATGTTCTATGAGATGTGTTAGATGAATGTTTGATGCAATGTTTCTATGAGCTTTATTGGATTTGTAAGATAATGTGATGATTATGTTGTCATGAGTATTTTGATAATTCGTATGGTTTACGACATGATTCTATGATTTTATAATATGAGTTATAATAGCATATGAGTTCAAAGATTTATTGACATAAGCATGCATAGTATATGATTGCATGAAAATGATGTTAAAAGAAAGGTAACTAGTCTTACTTTGTAGATGGCCCAAGTAGCGGCAAGCAAAGTAAGGCTAGGAACAAATGATGTTAAAGAAAAGGTAATCGGCCTTACTTTGTAGATGGCCCAAGTAGCGGCAACCAAAGTAAGGTTAGGGACAAATGATGTTAAAGGAGAAGTAACTAGTCTTACTTTGTAGATGGCCCAAGTAGCGGCATGCAAAGTAAGAACGGTCCTTGTTTTGTAGATGGCACAAGTGGGGGCAAGCAAAACAAGGATTGGCCTTACTCTGTAGATGACACAAGTAGGGGCAAGCAGAGTAAGGACAGATACAAATGATGTTAAAGGAAAGGTAACTGGTCTTACTTTGTAGATGGCACAAGTAGCGGCAAACAAAGTAAAAACGGTCCTTCTTTTGTAGATGGCACAAGTAGGGGCAAGCAAAACAAGGATTGACCTTACTCTATAAATGGCACAAGTAGAGGCAAACAGAGTAAGGACAGGGACTAATTGTACACAGTGAAAAAAGAAACAAGAATGACAATGATGAGCATGAGTTTGCATGGCATATGAATGTTATGATGATGATGATGATATATGATGCTTGCATTGTTGCATATGATGATTTTTATGCTAGACATATCGATATGGATACGAGAAGGGAGATGGAACCGTGCGTATATATATCGTTATGGATAGATGATACATGGTGACTTTTCATATGTTTTATTGTTAAGCTAAATAATATGTAAGTATGTATAAAGTTAGATGGGTTAGTATGCACATGTTCTGAGAGCAGAAGATCAGGCTTACGTATACTTTCACAACTGATCTATAGTATGATTTCAAATGGTGATTCTTTTTGAAAACCTAGTGAGTTCTATACTGCTGAGCGTCTCTATTTCATGGAGACGACGAGCTCATGAAATCCGCCTGCATCATGGGTGGTGGTGATTCCCATGGTGCAGACGATGTTGTTGATGCAGGTATAAGGATTCTAGATGATGATCCAGTGGCTATATATCTGGGTTACCACAGTGCTTAAGGCCTGGACACATTGGGTGTTTATTTTGTAGGACTAGTTGATAGCCCTCTTTTGTAGAGCATTCATGTATATGCTTAGGCATTGTTATTTTGTATATGGCTCATGTCGTCTATGACACTTCTATATAGCCATTCTTTTGTATGTAAGCTTTACTCACATAGGTGTATTTGTCAGCTCTGATGTGTTATGTTATGTCTTATGATATTTATATTCCGCTGCAAAGATATAAACTCTGATGAATCATGAACAATGCATATAGCTCTGTGAGACTTATGATATTGTCAATCAGGTTAATACATGGGTTCGTGGCATACTACGGTATCGCCATGCCACTGTGACAATCCGCTTGTTGTGGGTTATTGCTTTTTAAAAGAAAAAAAAAATTTAGTCATGTTTTATTAAGCGGGTCGTCACGCCGTCTCCATGAAATAGAGATGCTCAGCAGTATAGAACTCACTAGGCTTTCAAAAAGAATCACCATTTGAAATCATACTAGATCAGTTGTGAAAGTATACGTAAACCCGATCTTCTGCTCTCGGAACATGTGCATACTAACCCATCTAACTTTATACATACTTACATATTATTTAACTTAACAATAAAACATATGAAAAGTCACCATGTATCATCTATCCATAACGATATACATACGCACGGTTCCATCTCCCGTCTCGTATGCATATCGATACGTCTAGCATAAAAATCATCATATGCAACAATGCAAGCATCATATATCATCATCATCATTATAACATTCATATGCCATGCAAACTCATGCTCATCATTGTCATTCTTGTTTCTTGTTTCACTGTGTACCATTAGTTCCTGTCCTTACTCTGTTTGCCTCTACTTGTGCCATCTACAAAGTAAGGCCAATCCTTGTTTTGCTTGCCCCTACTTGTGCCAGCTACAAAACAAGGACCGTTCTTACTTTGTTTGCCGCTACTTGTGCCATCTACAAAGTAAGACCAGTTACCTTTCCTTTAACATCATTTGTCTCTGTCCTTACTCTGCTTGCCCCTACTTGTGCCATTTACAGAGTAAGGCCAATCCTTATTTTACTTGCCCCTACTTGTGCCATCTACAAAACAAGGACCGTTCTTACTTTGTTTGCCGCTACTTGGGCCATCTACAAAGTAAGACTAGTTACCTCTTCTTTAACATCGTTTGTCCCTAACCTTACTTTGCTTGCTGCTACTTGGGCCATCTACAAAGTAAGGCCAATTACCTTTTCTTTAACATCATTTGTCCCTAGCCTTACTTTGCTTGCCGCTACTTGGGCCATCTACAACGTAAGACTAGTTACCTTTCTTTTAATATCATTTTCATGCAATCATATGCTATGCATGCTTATGTCAATAAATCCTTTAACTCATATACTATCATAACTCATATCATAAAAGCATAGAATCATGTCGTAAACCATATGAATTATCGAAATACTCATGACAACATAATCATCACATTATCTTACAAATCCATAAAAGCTCATAGAAACACTGCATCAAACATTCATCTAACACATCTCATAGAACATCACCAATAATCATAGTATCTCAAACATCATACATCAATCGTTCAACCAAAACATCTTTTATACTTTAAAAATAGAATCCTTTTTGCTCAGTAAGTAAAATACTTACCTTTTTCGCTTGAGTACCCTTCGGTGGATTCTTTTCTCAACCGCAATGTACCTAAGCATTTACATAATAAACACATAATTAAGCTCTATTCTTAACTTAACAATTCGCACTCTATAAAGATACTTGAGTACTACAGGTATCACGCTCCATTAGCTAATGGATTAATTATCTAATAACTTAGTTACATTGAACTATGATTCTACATCATAATATATTAAATCACTAAATCTTGAGGCATATACAAAGACTCTAGGTTAAGCATTACACTTAACCCATAATTGTTATTCCCTTCTAAGCCATTTAATCTAGCAATTTACCCCAAACTTTATAATTCTCATAACACTTACAATAATCATTATGATTCTATTATGACATATTAGAACCTAAACCCTATAGTTATCAATTTCCATGGAATCCCATGATAATATCAGCTCTTGTCGTGAAATATGAAGACCTTGTTGTTTATTGATGGTTTAGGTTGTGATTGCTGAACAAAGATAAGGGCTTGGACTTGAACAAAGATGTCCATATTCAAAATTGACATAGTTCATGAACTTTTGTTGTATTACAGCTGCATAAGCTGTGTTAATTCAGCAGTTTTGAGTTTTATTTGCAGTTTCCCTTCTTTATTGTTAAAGTTTTAATTAAACATTAATGGATGCTGATGATGTTATAAGAGATTGATTAAACAAAAAAAAGATGTTATAAGAGATGGGTTAAAGTGAGCTTTTCATTTTCCTTTTCAATCTTTTTATTGTTTCGATGATTTGCAATCTAATACACTTAAATTACAAAAACAAAAAACAAACAAAAAAACAAACAAAAAGTCGAGCTCGAGCCCAGGCTCAAGCTCGAGCAAAATAGACGAGCTTGAGCTTGAGCTCGAGCTTGAATAGGGTTCCAAACCTGTCGAGCCGAGCTCGAGCAACAAAGTCGGGCTCAACGCGAGCTCAAGCATGGCCCAAAAATAAACGAGCCGAGCCTGGACAGCCCAAGCTCGCTCAAGCTCGTCTTGTTTACACCCCTAAAAATAGGTGTGTGAAAATACATACTAAAGGTTATACACCAATAAATTACTAAACATGTATTTTTTTTTTATTTTTTGGAAATGTACCAAACATCTACTTAATGAAAAGTATTAAAAAATAAAAAATAAAATAAAAAACTAAAAATAGCAAGAATGACACTTGAATTCTGATGATCAAAATATTAATAGAAAATTAGTAGGAAACTCTGATATTGTTGATGCGATACTTATTATATTGTAATACAAATAAAACCCAAAAAGTTCTAATAATTGCAAAAAAAAATACAAAGTAAAATAAACAAAATCTTCTCTCTTCTTTTTAATACAAAATAAAACACACATTTTACTCAATATTTAATTCAATCAAACAAATTTCTTTCAACACTTCTAAAAAATGCTAGAAAATCCGAGTAAATCACAAAAAGAAAAAAAAAATCTAATAAAATATTTAAATGAATTAAAACATAAAATCTTATTAGTGTGATACCTATTATATTTCAATACAATGAAACTTTCTAGAGAAACAAACATAAAAATAATTAATTTACAGTGTGAAAAATTTATACATAGATACACAAAGATAAATCCAAAAATGATATGATAAGCGTTCTACAAAAATGAAGAAATATCCATGTATCTATTTATACATAGATACTCTAGCATATAACTCGCGCTATGCGCAGGAGTCTTTATTATATTTGATTTTAAAACTTAAACGCATCTTCATTTTTTTTTTTTTTAATTAATTACAGGCTAAAATAGTCATGTTAAAAAATCAATCATCACTCTTTCAATAAAAAGACATGCTAAAGGTTAGATTTAAATACAAATAAAATTTACATAATTCTGACCATTTGAGAAAAAAAAAAATTATGAATACAAAATAAAACAAAATCTTTCAATTAAGATTTAATGCAATCAAATAAATCATATATTTTATTTCAATACAAATAAAACCTATATAATTCCGAATATTAAAAAAATAAAAAAAATAAAAAGCAAAATAATATTGCTTTCAAAAGTAAAGAAAAAAAAATAAAAATAAAATAAAAACATGCTTGAAAATCCGAGTAAATTACAAAAATTTAAAAAAAATTTTAAAAAAAAAATCCTTAAACATTCAAATGAATTAAAGCATCAAACCTTTAATTTTAGTTTAATTTATATAAATTAGAATATGTTAAAACATTGTTGGTCTGGAAAAAAAAAAAAAAAAAAAGGTTAAGAAGAATAATTACCTCTAATTTGAATTTTTAGGCCAATAGATTATGTTTTTGTTAATGTTTGAGAGTGGAGAAAGGAGCCATGATTCAGCGCATGCCAGGCAAAAAAACATTTTTTTTTTAATATTTTGATAAAAAAAAATTTGCCGGCGTGCTCTTTATCTTCACCCGTGGAGAAAGAGA
>NC_081546.1:12811746-12815092 GCF_901000735.1 Corylus avellana | reverse complement strand
ATGACTTGGAAAAAAAAAAAGAGAGAGAGAGAGAGAGATGTTGAGAGAGAGGAAAAAAAGAGAGATAAAGAGAGAACAAAAATATCAACAGTTCAATTTTTAACTATTCACTTTTTTAAAATAATGAATTAAAAATTCGGTTTAAGCTTTAAAAAAAATTGGTTCACACCACATGTCACGATTTGAAGGCACTTTTTTTTTTTTTTTTTTTTGAAAAAAAACCTTACTGATTCCATTAAAAAATCAACACAAGGTTACAAATTGCCTCTCCCCCACCCCCCCCCCGGATAATCTCTAAGATACAATCAGGGATTTCTCCCAGCCACTCCCTATTTATTCCCATACCCGCAGCCAATTTTGCAAGATGATGGGCTGCAAAATTAGCTTGGTGTCCCACAGAGTGACACTCCCAAAAAATAAACCCGTTAAGTAAATATTTAACATCAGAAACTAAATGACCAACTTTGCTCCAATTTTCTTCCCGCTTGTTCACCGCCTCTACCACATTTTTTGCATCACCTTCTAGGCGTATATGTTGCACTCCCAAGAACTGACAAAAACGCACAGCATTGAACATGGCCATAGTCTCTACAGCTGTAGCATCCGTAACACCTTGACTGAATTTGCACTGGCCGGCTATAAAACCTCCTGCATGATCACGGATCACCACACCCATTCCAACTCTCCCATCTTTGCAATTTAGTGCTGCGTCCCAATTCACCTTTAGTCGACCCATCAGAGGTGCCTTCCACCGGATCTCCTTACTGACCCCCTGATTTTGCTCACATGGCAATCGCCTGCTATAGCTTGCTCATATTCCAAAACTGCACTTGTAGCCCTCCTTATCAAATTATTAGGGTGATCAAACTGCCCCTCATGGAGCAAAGCATTTCTTCGGAACCAAATTTGGCGTGATAATCCCATGAAGTTTTTTACTTCATCTTCAGTACCAGTTCTCATTACCTCTTTGACAATATTGATGAACACTGGCCCCTACAGTGAACTCTTCTGAAATTTTTTGCAACTCACCCCCCATACGTCCATAGCAGAAGGGCATGACCACAATATATGAAGTGATGTCTCAGCCTCCAAACCACAAACTGGGCATAACGGGTCCTTAACAATTTTACGCTGCAAAAGATTGTCCCGAGCAGGTAATATGTCTTGGCAAGCACGCCATATAAAGTTCTTCTCCACATTTGGGATTTTTAACTTCCAAATCAGTTTCCATACATCGCTCTTATGCAGCCCCATCGAACTCCCAGCCTTGTATTGATCTTCTAGCTCTTTTGCCAGGTGATAGGCGCTTCTTACAGAGAAGATACCGTTGGTTGTTCCCCTCCATATCAGAACATCCGCTTGGTTAGTACTGCTGAGGGGTAGAGAGTGAATAGCTGCAACTTCTTCCTTGCTGAACAACTGTCCAAGAAGGCTTGAGTTCCACCAACCAGAATCTTTATCAATTAAATCACAAACCTTGGAGTCATGAAAATCCGGGGTTGGAGGGGATTGGATCATAAAACTGTTCGGCAATATCACCCACTTATCTCCCCAAATGCGGGTCTTAGCTCCATTACCAATCCGCCAGAACAATCCTTCCTGTATGAGATTCTTTGAGCTAATAATGCTCCTCCAAGCGTACGAAGGCTTCATGCCCACAGAAGCATCCAACACCTCACACCTTGGAAAATATTTGGCCTTCAAAATCCTTGCTACCAGGCTATCAGGTGATTTCCATAGGCGCCACACTTGTTTGGCCAATAGTACCTTATTAAAACAAGCAAATTCCCGAAAACCCATTCCCCCCTTCTCCTTATTAAGTCCCAATCATCCCCAACTCATCCAATGAATTCGGCTATCATTTGTTTTATGACCCAACCAGAACTTCTGCATCAAAGAGTTAATATTGTTACATAACTCTTTTGGGATTTTGAACACGTTCATACTGTATGTCGGAATGGCTTGCACCACTGCCTTCAATAAAATTTCTTTTCCCGCTTGCGACAAAATTTAAGCTTCCAATCATTTAGTCGTTTTTCAACCCGGTCAAGAATAGCCTTAAACTCCTTCGTACAAGACTTCCCAACCAACGTCGGAAGTCCCAAATAGGTGTCATACCTTTAGGTCACCGGAATAGCAGCAATTGCGAGGATAGCTTCCTTGTCTGCAGCCAACGTATTACGACTAAAAAATATTGCAGTTTTTGTAGCATTCAACTTTTGGCCTGAGGCTCGTTCATAGAGATTCAAGACACCAGTCAAACGATACCAATGTGCAACATCAGCTCTGCAAAACAATAAACTATCATCAACGAAAAAAAGGTGGTTCAGGCAGGGGCCCGTCCTAGAGGTGGGAACACCCCTCAAAGGTCCTTCACGATCCGCTCGGGATAGCATGGCACTAAGTGCTTCCGCGCAGAGAAGAAAGAGATATGGCGAGATGGGATCGCCTTGACGTATACCCCGGGTAGGGATAATTGGCCCCACAACGGCTCCATTAACCAACACTGAAAAATGAGCTGTACGTGCACACATCATAATAAGATTGATCCATCTATTATCAAACCCCATCCTCCTCATCACTGCTTCCAAAAAAGACCACTCCACCTGGTCGTATGCCTTGCTCATATCCAACTTGACAGCCATAAAACCTTTCTTCCCATACATCCTAGATTGCATGGTGTGAAGGGTTTCATAGGCTGCCACGATATTGTCCGTGATAAGACGCCCTGAAACAAAGGCGCTTTGGTATGGTGAGTGATGTACAAATTTAATTGTACTCGCAAGCGCACGAGTCGTGTGCAATATAGTGTGTGTGCAAGTGCGAGGTCGATCCACAGGGAATTGTGTTTGTGAAATTTAATTTCTATCTAAATCAATTATATCTTAACCTAGTTCCGAATGATTTTGACTTTGAAAATAAACTAACATAAACTAAATAAAATAAAAATAATCAAAAGATAAAAGACTAAGGTTTTAGAATTCACCTCACCAAATCAAAGCATACATTCTCATGTTTTCATTCATGCATCCGACAAACAATTAAACCCTATATATGTTCTATTGTTTTTTATAAACCAATTGAATCATTCGATGAATCCATCTCTATTACAAATCACAACGAATATCCAATTGAGATCAAATCATCCATTGTATCTGTAAATCACAATGGATATAAGTCTCAATCAAATCATTCGATGTATCCGTTGGATGAAACACAACGAATATCCAACATTTTCACGATTTATAAACAACAATCAATCACAATTTTGTCACACAATTGAACTGAAACGAACATACATTACATTAAACGACGGATTTGTATGAACGAAACATAAAAATATAAA
>NC_081546.1:12804560-12811646 GCF_901000735.1 Corylus avellana | reverse complement strand
CTCTCTCTCATTTTTTTTTTCCAAGTCATTCACTCTCATTCCACATCTCTCTCTCTCTCTCGAACCGGTTCATATATCTCTCTCTCTCATTTTTTTTTCCTCTCTCTCCACGTCTCTCTCTCTTTTTTCTCTCCAAGTCTTTCACTCTCATTCAACATCTCTCTCTCTTAATTTTTTTTTTTTTTTTTTTAAAAAAAACATCTATCTCCCTCCACTCTCCAACATTAATATCTCTCCATCTCTATCTTTCTCTTTCTCCACTCTCCAACATTAACAAAAACATAATCTATTCGCCTAAAAATTCAAATTGGAGATAATTATTCTTCTTAACTTTTTCTTTTTTCAGACCAACAATGTTTTAACATATTCTAATTTATATAAATTAAACTAAAATTAAAGGTTTGATGCTTTAATTCATTTGAATGTTTAAGGATTTTTTTTTTAAAATTTTTTTTAAATTTTTGTAATTTACTCGGATTTTCAAGCATGTTTTTATTTTATTTTTATTTTTTTTTCTTTACTTTTGAAAGCAATATTATTTTGCTTTTTATTTTTTTTATTTTTTTAATATTCGGAATTATATAGGTTTTATTTGTATTGAAATAAAATATATGATTTATTTGATTGCATTAAATCTTAATTGAAAGATTTTGTTTTATTTTGTATTCATAATTTTTTTTTTTCTCAAATGGTCAGAATTATGTAAATTTTATTTGTATTTAAATCTAACCTTTAGCATGTCTTTTTATTGAAAGAGTGATGATTGATTTTTTAACATGACTATTTTAGCCTGTAATTAATTAAAAAAAAAAAAATGAAGGTGCGTTTAAGTTTTAAAATCAAATATAATAAAGACTCCTGCGCATAGCGCGAGTTATATGCTAGAGTATCTATGTATAAATAGATACATGGATATTTCTTCATTTTTGTAGAACGCTTATCATATCATTTTTGGATTTATCTTTGTGTATCTATGTATAAATTTTTCACACTGTAAATTAATTATTTTTATGTTTGTTTCTCTAGAAAGTTTCATTGTATTGAAATATAATAGGTATCACACTAATAAGATTTTATGTTTTAATTCATTTAAATATTTTATTAGATTTTTTTTTTCTTTTTGTGATTTACTCGGATTTTCTAGCATTTTTTAGAAGTGTTGAAAGAAATTTGTTTGATTGAATTAAATATTGAGTAAAATGTGTGTTTTATTTTGTATTAAAAAGAAGAGAGAAGATTTTGTTTATTTTACTTTGTATTTTTTTTTTGCAATTATTAGAACTTTTTGGGTTTTATTTGTATCGCATCAACAATATCAGAGTTTCCTACTAATTTTCTATTAATATTTTGATCATCAGAATTCAAGTGTCATTCTTGCTATTTTTAGTTTTTTATTTTTTTTTATTTTTTAATACTTTTCATTAAGTAGATGTTTGGTACATTTCCAAAAAATAAAAAAAAAATACATGTTTAGTAATTTATTGGTGTATAACCTTTAGTATGTATTTTCACACACCTATTTTTAGGGGTGTAAACAAGACGAGCTTGGGCTGTCCAGGCTCGGCTCGTTTATTTTTGGGCCATGCTTGAGCTCGCGTTGAGCCCGACTTTGTTGCTCGAGCTCGGCTCGACAGGTTTGGAACCCTATTCAAGCTCGAGCTCAAGCTCAAGCTCGTCTATTTTGCTCGAGCTTGAGCCTGGGCTCGAGCTCGACTTTTTGTTTGTTTTTTGTTTTTGTAATTTAAGTGTATTAGATTGCAAATCATCGAAATAATAAAAAGATTGAAAAGGAAAATGAAAAGCTCACTTTAACCCATCTCTTATAACATCTTTTTTTTGTTTAATCAATCTCTTATAACATCATCAGCATCCATTAATGTTTAATTAAAACTTTAACAATAAAGAAGGGAAACTGCAAATAAAACTCAAAACTGCTGAATTAACACAGCTTATGCAGCTGTAATACAACAAAAGTTCATGAACTATGTCAATTTTGAATATGGACATCTTTGTTCAAGTCCAAGCCCTTATCTTTGTTCAGCAATCACAACCTAAACCATCAATAAACAACAAGGTCTTCATATTTCACGACAAGAGCTGATATTATCATGGGATTCCATGGAAATTGATAACTATAGGGTTTAGGTTCTAATATGTCATAATAGAATCATAATGATTATTGTAAGTGTTATGAGAATTATAAAGTTTGGGGTAAATTGCTAGATTAAATGGCTTAGAAGGGAATAACAATTATGGGTTAAGTGTAATGCTTAACCTAGAGTCTTTGTATATGCCTCAAGATTTAGTGATTTAATATATTATGATGTAGAATCATAGTTCAATGTAACTAAGTTATTAGATAATTAATCCATTAGCTAATGGAGCGTGATACCTGTAGTACTCAAGTATCTTTATAGAGTGCGAATTGTTAAGTTAAGAATAGAGCTTAATTATGTGTTTATTATGTAAATGCTTAGGTACATTGCGGTTGAGAAAAGAATCCACCGAAGGGTACTCAAGCGAAAAAGGTAAGTATTTTACTTACTGAGCAAAAAGGATTCTATTTTTAAAGTATAAAAGATGTTTTGGTTGAACGATTGATGTATGATGTTTGAGATACTATGATTATTGGTGATGTTCTATGAGATGTGTTAGATGAATGTTTGATGCAGTGTTTCTATGAGCTTTTATGGATTTGTAAGATAATGTGATGATTATGTTGTCATGAGTATTTCGATAATTCATATGGTTTACGACATGATTCTATGCTTTTATGATATGAGTTATGATAGTATATGAGTTAAAGGATTTATTGACATAAGCATGCATAGCATATGATTGCATGAAAATGATATTAAAAGAAAGGTAACTAGTCTTACGTTGTAGATGGCCCAAGTAGCGGCAAGCAAAGTAAGGCTAGGGACAAATGATGTTAAAGAAAAGGTAATTGGCCTTACTTTGTAGATGGCCCAAGTAGCAGCAAGCAAAGTAAGGTTAGGGACAAACGATGTTAAAGAAGAGGTAACTAGTCTTACTTTGTAGATGGCCCAAGTAGCGGCAAACAAAGTAAGAACGGTCCTTGTTTTGTAGATGGCACAAGTAGGGGCAAGTAAAATAAGGATTGGCCTTACTCTGTAAATGGCACAAGTAGGGGCAAGCAGAGTAAGGACAGAGACAAATGATGTTAAAGGAAAGGTAACTGGTCTTACTTTGTAGATGGCACAAGTAGCGGCAAACAAAGTAAGAACGGTCCTTGTTTTGTAGCTGGCACAAGTAGGGGCAAGCAAAACAAGGATTGGCCTTACTTTGTAGATGGCACAAGTAGAGGCAAACAGAGTAAGGACAGGAACTAATGGTACACAGTGAAACAAGAAACAAGAATGACAATGATGAGCATGAGTTTGCATGGCATATGAATGTTATAATGATGATGATGATATATGATGCTTGCATTGTTGCATATGATGATTTTTATGCTAGACGTATCGATATGCATACGAGACGGGAGATGGAACCGTGCGTATGTATATCGTTATGGATAGATGATACATGGTGACTTTTCATATGTTTTATTGTTAAGTTAAATAATATGTAAGTATGTATAAAGTTAGATGGGTTAGTATGCGCATGTTCCGAGAGCAGAAGATCGGGTTTACGTATACTTTCACAACTGATCTAGTATGATTTCAAATGGTGATTCTTTTTGAAAGCCTAGTGAGTTCTATACTGCTGAGCATCTCTATTTCATGGAGACGGCGTGACGACCCGCTTAATAAAACATGACTAAATTTTTTTTTTCTTTTAAAAAGCAATAACCCACAACAAGCGGATTGTCACAGTGGCATGGCGATACCGTAGTATGCCACGAACCCATGTATTAACCTGATTGACAATATCATAAGTCTCACAGAGCTATATGCATTGTTCATGATTCATCAGAGTTTATATCTTTGCAGCGGAATATAAATATCATAAGACATAACATAACACATCAGAGCTGACAAATACATCTATGTGAGTAAAGCTTACATACAAAAGAATGGCTATACAGAAATGTCACATACGACATGAGCCATATACAAAATAACAATGCCTAAGCATATACATGAATGCTCCACAAAAGAGGGCTATCAACTAGTCCTACAAAATAAACATCCAATGTGTCCAGGCCTCAGACACCGTGGTAACCCAGATACATAGCCACTGAATCATCATCTAGGGTCATTGTACTTGCATCAACAACATCGTCTGCATCACAGGAATCACCACCACCCATGATGCAGGCGAATTTTATGAGCCCGCCGTCTCCATAAAAATAGAGACGCTCAGCAGTATAGGACTCACTAGGCTTTCAAAAAGAATCATCATTTGAAAACATACTAGATCAGTTGTGAAAGTATACGTAAGCCCGATCTTCCGCTCTCGGAACATGCACATACTAACCCATCTAACTTTATACATACTTACATATTATATAACTTAGCAATAAAACATATGAAAAGTCACCACGAATCATCTATTCATAACGATATACATACGCACGGTTCCATCTCCCGTCTCGTATGCATACCGATACGTCTAGCATAAAAATCATCATATGCAACAATGCAAGCATCATATATCATCATCATCATTATAATATTCATATGCCATGCAAGCTCATGCTCATCATTGTCATTCTTGTTTCTTGTTTCTCTGTGTACCATTTGTCCATGTCCTTACTCTACTTGCCACTACTTGTGCCATCTACAGAGTAAGGCCAATCCTTGTTTTGCTTGCTCCTACTTGTGCCATCTACAAAACAAGGGCCGTTCTTACTTTGCTTGCTGCTACTTGTGCCATCTACAAAGTAAGAACAGTTACCTTTCCTTTAACATTATTTGTCTCTGTCCTTACTCTGATTGCCCCTACTTGTACCATCTACAGAGTAAGGCCAATCCTTGTTTTGCTTGCCCCTACTTGTGCCATCTACAAAACAAGGACCGTTCTTACTTTGCTTGCCGCTACTTGGGCCATCTACAAAGTAAGACCAGATACCTTTCCTTTATCATCATTTATCCCTAACCTTACTTTGCTTGCCGCTACTTGGGCCATCTACAAAGTAAGATCGGGTTACTGTGCCTTTAACATTATTTGTCCCTAACCTTACTTTGCTTGCCGCTACTTGGGCCATCTACAAAGTAAGATCGGGTTACTGTGCCTTTAACATTATTTTCATGCAATCATATGCTATGCATGCTTATGCTTATATTCATCATCTTGTGTCAATAAATCCTTGAACTCATATGTTATCATAACTCATATCATAAAATCATAGAATCATGTCATAAACTACGCCAACCATAAAAATGCTCATAACAACATAATCATCATATTATCTTGTAAACCCATAAAAGGTCATAAAAACATCACATCAAACATTCATCCAACACATCTTATGGAACATCATTAAATAGTCATATAATTACAAAACACCTTGTATCAATCATTCACCCAAAACATCTTTTATACTTTAAAACATACTATCTTTTTGCCTAGTAAGTAAAATACTTACCTTTTTCGCTTGAGTACCCTTCGGTGGATTCTTTTCTCAACCACAATCCACCTAAGCATTTACATAATAAACACTTAATTAAGCTCTATTCTTAACTTAACAATTCGCACTCTATAAAGATACTTGAGCACTACAAGTATCACGCTCCATTAGCTAATGGATTAATTATCTAATAACTTAGTTACATTGAACTATGATTCTACATCATAATATATTAGATCACTAAATCTTGAGGCATACACATAGACTCTAGGTTAAGCATTACATTTAACCCTATAATTGTTATTCCCTTCTAAGCCATTTAATCTAGCAATTTACCCCAAACTTTATAATTCTCATAACACTTACAATAATCATGATTCTAATATGACATTAGAACCTAAACCCATATTCATCAATTTCCATGGAATCCCATAAAAACCCTGGATTAATTAACGCTTGAAATGTAATTAACCCATTCAAACAACATTGCTATTGTTCATATACCTAAAGCCCCAAATTAATTCAAATCATATAAAATTAGGGTTTATGTCCATATTTTACCAATAAGTAAAATTGGAGTTTCAACCCATTAATAAAATAACCCAAAACTTGAATAATGTATAGCAATCCACTACACACAAAAACCCCAAGCTAATTTTAGGAATTAGGCTTCTAATTAAAATTTCCCAATTTTTGGACCTAATTGGAAATTCCCCAAATAAACATGCTTTCAAGCTTGATATACAATGGGTAGAACAAAACCTTAAAGAGAAACTAAAAATTCAACCATATAACAAAATCCCCAAAATTCCTTTCAAGAACCCTAGTTTTTGGACCTAAAGAAATCCCTAATAATTCATGTCATTTTCGTTTCCTATAATCAATGGGTAAGATGAAATCACAAAGAAAAGCTTTAGCATTTACCATTCAAGCTTCCATGGCCAAAATCCCCCTTCAAATTCGTCACTTCCCTTTTCTTTTCTTTTTCTTCTTTCTTCTTCTCCTTCTTCTTTCTCTTTCTTTCTCCCAGCCAGCAGTACCCCTCTCTCTCTCTCTCTCTCTCTCTCAATCTGCAGCTCTTTCTCTCCCAATCTAGGCCGTGTGTGTGGGTTTGTGGAAGGAGAAAGAGTGAGGGAAAATGAGAAAAAGGGGGGTTGCTGTGTGTGTGCGTGAATGGGGGGTGAGGGAGAAAGAAAGAAAGGATGGGGGGAAAAAGTGGGCTGCTGTAGGGGGCCCACCAAAAAACTTGTATTATTATTATTTTTTTGCATTTTTCTTTTAAAACTAAGGAGATAAGGTATCTCCAATGGCCAATGAAAATTTGACACGTGGTATAGGATAAGATTCTATTTCTATTTTAATGCCCCAACTATTTAGAATTGCAAGATTTACCCCTACCATTTATTTCAACTACAATTTACCCATACATATAATTATTTACCACACTAGGACTTATTATCACACTAACATTATTATTAGTTAATCTCTTTATCACTTTAAACTTACATTACATAAGTATATCATCATTAAATAATATTGCTATTATATTA
>NC_081546.1:12799752-12804460 GCF_901000735.1 Corylus avellana | reverse complement strand
GGAACAAAAAATGCATATACACTCAAAACATTGGATCTTTCCTCTAAAAATCCTTCATGTAGAACAATTTCATAGAAAAACCTCTCTTTCTTTTTCTTTTTTTCCTCTCTCTATGCCTTGGTTTTTGTTTCTTTCAACTGATTGGGTTAACTCATTTTCGGTTTTTTTCCTCCTAATTTTTTTTTTCAAGGCTCTGTTTTAACGAACCGAGATTGTCTCTTTCGACTGTATAGATTTTTTCAAGACCTTATTTTTAACAATCAAAATCCTGGCAAAACTGAGAGGTCTGCAATGCCTCTTAGAAGGTCTGCAATTTTTCTGAGCAGAGGGAGCTTGTGCTTCCTAATTCTTTCTTCTTCCTGCACACGGGCAAAAGCAAATGCGGATTATTTTATAAATAGCTGAATGTTAAGTGGAATTGACCAATTCTGTCAATAGAGAAAATTTTCAATTGGATTGCACAGGAAAACAATGTGGCTTGATATACAAAACCAAGATCCACATATTGCCCAGGAGCACATTTTAATGTTAATCACAGCACATGAACTTTAACGGCCAAGCGGTGGGGTCAGCCAAGGCGGTGCTGTTGTGGGCTGGCCTGGGCGGTGCCAGTGGAGTTTTCTTAGCGGTGATAAGAGATAATTTGAAGATAGGTTTTTTAATGAAATTCACATAGATAAGGAATTTTAGAGGTTAGATCCGGTGCTTTCGCTGTATTTGCTTTTCTTGTTCGAGGTTGATGCGTCAACTTCTTATTGAAGAGCACATAAGGCTTGACAACCTTATAGAAGTCATTCCTATATATATATATATATATATATATATATATATACACTTTTATTTCTTTCCTTTTCTTTTTTCTTTTTTCTTTCTTCTTTCTTTTGCCTTTCTCTTCGCAGACTCTTCTACGCACAACAGCGTTTTTCCTTCACAGGTGTTGACAGATCGGCGGTGGTGAAAGATTGGAAACCCAGAGGCCGCGATTGGTGATGCTGCGGCTGGAGGTTGGCGGTGCTGCAACTGGAGATCCGCGATGCCGCGGGTCTGGAGTGCGACCGGCGAACGGCAATGTCGCGGGTCGTGTGTTTGGGTCTGGATTGCTTCGGCAGTCTGGTCGTGAAGGAGTGAAGCCGGCTTGGAGTTTCGGGGCTGGTGGTGCGGCGTTGAGCGGTGCCGCAGATCTGGGCTTGAGTGATGCCGTGGATCGTGCTGCGCGCTGGGTCGGCGACCTGCAACAGCGGGTCTCCGGCAGTCTTGGCTGCGCCTTACCAACCCAGCAGTCTGGGTCACGCCTTACCAGTCCAGTTTGGAGGTTCGTCGGTGACGGGTCTGCGTCGAACAGTAACTTTGAAAACCTGCGGGTCCGGCGGTGATTGCCGTGGGCTGATCGTTTGGACTCAGTGAACGTGGATCTGCAATGTAAGAGGCAGATCTGCTACGGCAATGCACACCGTGATGGATAAATTTTTTTTATGAGAAATGAACCGTTATTTTGACAATATTTTCACAAACCGTTATTTGCACTCTTTTTTGGGCGTTCAAGATTGTGATACGTTGTGGATTCCAAATTACTAAAAAAAAGCAATATTGTCAAAGGGGGTCTTTATTCCAAAAAAAAGTAATATCTAGAGATATATTTTCAACATATATAATGTAGAAATAATTTTGAATAGTAATTTTATAGAGATAAGTATGATGTCTTTATTTTAATATTATCCTAATTTAAATATAAAACTATTAATTAATATCTTCATATACCTATCACTGACTATTGAGCCCAAAATTTGGTAGATTTGTAGTATGAATTTATTCCCAACACATAAAATTATAAATTGTCCTAATTTTCTTTTAAACTATAAAAAATTATCATTGTCTCATAATAACAAAAATACCCTTAATAAAAATAAAAATTGAAAGAAAAACAAAATAGTGACCCAAGACTGTGGGTCTTCACAAATTGTTTTTTTCTTTCCAAATTTAAAAGAATAGTTTTGTCTTTTTCAAAAATTGTTAAAGATGATTTTTGACTTTATGCGACACAAAAGTGGTACATTAACAAATTTTAGTAATTTAGAAAGACATAGAAGCAATCTATTATTTTGGGAGGAGCAACATTGACAATAGTAGTTCAACTGAGCTTATCTACTTTTTCTAAAAAAAAAAAAAATTGTGTGATGGACTAACCTATCTAAATAGCGAGACAAGCCTCAGGAAGGGCGAAAGCGGGTCCCTCCAAAAACAAAATAGTTAAGAAAATGAATTTTCGTCTTTGAATTTGTTAAAAAAAATAAATAAATAGTTTAGTGTTTTTTTTTTCTTATTTTGGTCCTTAGAGAAAAAAGTTTGATACAATCAGGTTTTTTTAAAGTTAAATTTCTAATTCGGACATGGATACCAATAGTTTTTTTTTTTTTCAATCGATACATATAATCTCTGTTTACATGTGTATGCACACATTTACGTAAAATAAAAGAAAACAATTTTTAAATTTAATTTCATAAAAGGAGTCATGGATAGTAAAAGTCAATTCTTTGCCTCCCTCTCCACTGAGTGGTAATTTGAAGCTACTTAATTACCTTTAAATGACCTTCTTCACTTTATACCGATAACTTTATTTTACTATGCTCCATGGCCATTTCATCAATCACTAAAGACCTAAAGATGCTTTACTTTACACAAAAACAGAACGATTCACCTCAGATTTAGTCTGCTTTCATTCTTTTCCATTTACGGTTTAAAATTTGTCAGTCATTTAGATTTTTGTACACTTTTCACAAAATCTTTTGCATTTTAAAAGTATTCTCAAAATTCATGTGAAAAAAAAAAAAAAAAAAATTACTCTCGACATTTAAAATAAAAAATGGGGTATTTTAAAAATTTTGATAAGATTTAATGGAAAATTTAAGCAAAATGAGGTAATTAAAAGAGATTGAAAGTTTGATACCTTAATTGAGAGTTTTTAAAATTTGAGAATAATATTTAAACGGGTGAAAGTTCAAGAAAATTTTCAAAATTTTACCCCAAATTTTATAACTATTTTCACTACAAAGCCTCCACAAACTCATGTAGCATCTTTTTCTGTGTTAAATTGTCAATTACTATATCATCAACTTATTTTTTTTATTAGTAATTGTTACATCGCCATATCAGTCTGACATGCTTTTGATCAAGCACAAGCAACACTAAAATAGGAAAAATAACTCGAATTCAAAGAAGTACATGTCTATATATGAAAAGGTACACAGGTAATTAACTTTATTAGCATCGTCACAAAAGTACTGTGAATTATTTAATGCCATCAGAGAGACCTTACAGACTTCCGCAAACTCCCTCTAGAGTAATCTTGGAGTAACATATCTTTGCAAGTGAGGTGTTCATAGGTATAAGTCAATATCAACCAAAAATTCTTTTAAAAAAACCAAACTGAATAATTGCAAAATGAAGCATGAATCTAAACTTAAACACATTATGATGTCATCCAAGACCACTTCCAATATCATCTAAGAGATAAAAAATAAAAAATAAAAAACTTTTGAAATATAATTAAATGTCATTAATTACGCTAATTTAATGACTGGTTTTTTAAGTAAGAACCGGTTTACTCTTAAAAAACCGGTTTAACATTAAAATAAAAAAGGTTCATGCCATATGTCGCAATATTAAGACACTTTTGAGAGTGATATATATATATATATATATTCCACACAAAAAAAAATTGAAATTGCACTCTAATATTTATTTTAATTAATCAAAACTTCATTGACTTCTTATAATTGCATTTGACCCTGCATGAAATATCTATTGTGAAGTTAAAGTTATGAAATTACTATCACTTTAATCCACTATCTCTTTATCCTTGAGTTTTGATTTAATCTCTTGATTATTCTTATACTCTTTAAATCATATTTCATTTAGTTGATTTAATTTTAGTAACTTCTTATTAAAATACTCTCAAGATGATATTTCATATCTCTTTGGCTAAAATCAAAGTGATTATGAATTCCATTTAAGGATTAGTGTTTCTATAACGCTACATGTAATTACTTAACATACCAAGACTTTGACCATGAAAGATTTCACTCCTAAATGTATCAAAGTGGCCACTACAATTCCCATTTTCAGTTCACATTTCTTTGAGAATTAATAGTTAATATTATAAGTAATCGTGAGTTCAATTTATTCTTATTAATAGTATTTCATAAAATAACAATTCATGTGGTCTATGCATTGTAACTACATCAACATATAACTAAGAAGTCTCAATTTCCATGACATATCATCATTATACGTGACTTAAATCTTCTGCATAAATCTCATTAACAAACCTAAATTATATTTAGGCTCCGTTTACTTCGACGTAAAATAGTTTCTTTCGTAAAATATTTTCAAGAAGTCAATTTTTCCTGAAAATATTTTCCGTCGAAAACATTTTACGGCGTTTACCTTTCACACGGAAAATAATTTTTTTTAATATCATTTTTTTATATATATATTTTTTCCAATAAGGTCCCCACTAGGACTTGCACGAGACTTGACCGGGACACGCCCAGGACCTGCCCGAGATTTGACCGGGACACGCTCAAGACCCGCCAGGGACCTAACCAAGACCCTTTCGGGACTTGACCAGGATGCGCCCGGGACCTGCCCGGGACCCGCCTGGGATCTGACCGGGACTTGACCGGAACCTGCTTGAGACTTGATCGAGACC
>NC_081546.1:12787611-12799652 GCF_901000735.1 Corylus avellana | reverse complement strand
GTTCTTTGTTGAGCATGGAACGTACTGGTGATCGTGCTGCATTTATTGCTGCCCGTGGTAGTTATGGTGGTTCCCGTGGGGGGCGTGGCAGTCGAGGTGGTCGTGGTTTTCGTGGTGGCCGTGATTTCCGGGGAGGTGGTCGCATTGGAGGTCGTGGGCCTCGCAAATGCACTCATTGTGGCCGTACCAATCATTCTGTGGAGTTTTGTTGGGACTTACATGGCACACCATCCGGGTTTGCCAATCAGGTTACTTCTCATGAGGGTTCTCTAGCCCCGGCTGGACCACTTGGTACTCCAAGCTCACCCCTTGAGAATGATCTCATCTCCATCCCGAAAGATGAGTATGCTCAGTTCTTAGCCCATAAGCAGGCCTCTTCCTCTTCCACTGCTACTCTTGCTCAGTCAGGTACTGCATCTCACTGTCTTTTATCCTCCACTAGCAACCCGTGGGTTATCGATTCTGGCGCCAATGAACATATGACTGGTTCGTCTACTTTCCTCTCTAATTATCATCCTGTCGCATCACCTAGAAGTGTCACCCTAGCTAATGGTTCCCTATCCAAAGTGGTCGGCTTAGGCACTACCCATCTGAGTCCTGACATTGAGTTGTTATCTGTTTTACATGTCCCTGGCTTTCCTTTTAATTTGTTATCTATTAGTCAAATCACAAAATCCCTTAACTGTTCAGTTAGTTTTTATCCTTCTCTATGCATTTTTCAGGATCTCAAGACGAGGAGGATGATTGGTATGGGGCATGAAGTTGATGGCCTATATTATCTCGATCTAGCACCAACAATTTCCTCTCATGCGTTGCAGTCGTCGGCCTCCGCTCTTCAGTGGCATTGTCGTCTTGGTCATCCTTCCCTTTCTACATTGAAGCATCAAGTCCCCAGTCTTCGTCATGAGACGTCTGTGCCTTGCGAAGCTTGTCAGCTTAGCAAGCATCATCGTGTCTCGTTTCCGTCTCGTGTTGTTAGTAGGGTTTCTAGTGCTTTTGAGTTAGTTCATTCTGATGTATGGGGTCCAATTAATATCGCAGCCAATAAATTCCACTATTTTGTGACCTTTGTGGATGATTTTTCCCGTATGACATGGTTATTTTTAATGAAAAATCGTTCAGAGTTATTTTCTATTTTCCAACTTTTTCGCACTATGATTAAGACTCAATTTGCTCAGAAAATCCGTATTTTGCGTTCGGATAATGCTAAAGAATATACATCTCATTCGTTTGCCTCTTATTTGTCTGATAAAGGCATTATCCATCAAACATCCTGTGCTCACACTCCACAACAAAATGGTGTGGCTGAACGCAAAAATCGTCATTTATTAGAAATCGCACGTTGTCTCTTAATTCATATGCATGTTCCCAAACAATTTTGGAGTGATGTTGTCCTCACTGCTTGTTATTTAATTAATAGGATGTCCTCCTCGGTCTTAGATGGTACCTCTCCTCATTCTCTTTTATATCCTTCTTCCTCCCCATTCTCCTTGCCATTGAAGGTTTTTGGGTGTGTTTGCTATGTTCATAATTTGGGTCCCGGATTTGATAAGCTTGACCCTCGTGCTACTAAATGTGTCTTCCTTGGGTATTCCACAACCCAAAAGGGATACCGTTGCTATAGTCCGGTTCTTCGACGCTACTTCACTAGTGCCGATATCACATTTGTTGAGTCTCTCCCCTATTTTTCTGCTACTACCTCTTTGGGTGACCCTTCCCTTGAGCCTGATGTCGAGTCTCTTCCGCTGCCTATTCCTCTTCTCTCTGTGCCGGTCTCTCCTTCTCCTCCGGTCTCGCTACCTCACCACCAACCTGCTCCACTCCAAGTTTATCAACGCCGACTTCGACCATCAGCTCCTGCACCGCCATCATCATCCTTATCGTCTCCAGATCCGCTGCCTCCACATCCATCCGACCACTTGCCTATTGCCCTACGGAAAGGTACACGTTCTTGCACTACCCAACATCCTATTAGTCAGTTTGTCTCCACTCGTTCTTTATCCCCTACATTTTCTTGCTTTATTTCCCATCTCTCTACTGTTTCTATTCCTAAGACAGTGCAGGCTGCAATATCTGACTCTGGTTGGAGGCAAGCTATGGAATTGGAAATGAAGGCCTTGCATCACAATGGGACATGGGAGCTTGTTCCCTTACCACCTAATAAGAAAACTGTGGGTTGCAAATGGGTCTACACAGTTAAGTTTCATCCTGATGGTTCGGTTGAAAGATTGAAAGCTCGGTTGGTTGCTAAGGGCTATACGCAAACGTATGGTATTGATTATGATGACACTTTTTCTCCTGTAGCCAAAATTTCATCTATTCGTGTTCTTATTTCCATGGCTACTAATCTTGATTGGCCCTTGTTCCAATTGGATGTCAAAAATGCCTTTCTCCATGGGGATTTGAGTGAAGAAGTTTATATGGAGCAACCACCTGGGTTTGTCGCTCAGGGGGAGTCTCCGGGCTATGTTTGTAAATTAAGAAAGGCATTGTATGGTCTCAAGCAATCACCGCGGGCATGGTTTGGAAAGTTCTCTGAAGCGGTACTGAAGTTTGGTCTGCAGAGATGTCAGACAGATCATTCAGTATTCCACTTACATACTAGTGCTGGCTATATTCTCCTTGTGGTATATGTAGATGACATTGTCATTACTGGGGATGATTCAGGAGGCATTGCCCGATTAAAACAATTCCTACATGATCAATTTCATACAAAGGATTTGGGCAAACTTCGATATTTTCTAGGCATTGAAGTTGCTAGATCTCGAACAGGTATCAACTTGTCCCAGAGAAAGTATGCACTTGACTTATTAGAAGAGACAGGTCTTTTGGGTTCTCGGCCAGTTGATGTTCCAATGGATCCAAATAAGAAATTACTAAAGGATGAAGGTGAATTATTTGAAGATCCCGGCAGATACCGTCGTCTAGTTGGGAAGTTGAACTATCTTACTATCACCAGGCCAGATATTTCATATGCCGTTAGTGTTGTCAGTCAATTCTTGGAGGCTCCTCGGGTTTCACATTGGGAAGCTGTTACTCGGATTATTCGTTATGTAAAGAGACAACCTGGTCTAGGAATATTGTATAGACCAAATGGACATCTCAGGGTAGAAGGTTTTACTGATGCAGATTGGGCAGGTTCTCCTTCAGATAGACGGTCTACTACAGGGTATTGCACATTCTTTGGTGGTAATCTTGTAACTTGGAAGAGTAAGAAACAGACTGTGGTGGCACGATCTAGTGCTGAAGCAGAGTACAGGGCAATGGCTCATACGACTACTGAGTTGACATGGTTACAACATTTCCTTCAGGAGATCGGCTTCTCGACTACTACTCCTATCCCATTATCTTGTGATAACCAGGCTGCCATACATATTGCATCTAACCCGGTTTTTCATGAAAGGACTAAACACATTGAGGTTGATTGTCATTTCATCCGAGACAAGATACTCAATGGAAACATATCTACAGTATTTGTGAAGTCTGGAGACCAATTAGCTGATATGTTTACAAAGTCTTTATGTCGTAACCGGTTAGAGTTTATTTGTTCCAAGTTGGGCTTATATGATATATATGCTCCAGCTTGAGGGGGAGTGTTAGAAGAATGTAGAAGAATGTGTTAGAAGAATGTAGAAGAATGTATTAGGGTATGAGGGCAATTTGGTCATTTATGTATTCTCAAAGCTTATATATAATATGTGTGAGGTAGGCTATGTATCTTTGAACAGCCTCCTCTTTTCTCTATACTTTATTCATAAAAACCTCTCAACAGTAAGGATGCTTAAAAGCAGCCTTTGAAGCTCCAAAGTCTGTGGCAGATGATGATGCAGAAGTAGTAGAGTCTGTAGCCAAGCTGTCATTCTGTAAGATAGTCTCAATGGCCTTTACCACTTCACTCATTGTAGGACGGTCTGCAGCTGTATCTTCAAGGCATTGCATGGCCAGCTCCAAAAACCTTCCAAACCCTATAAGATTAGGTGTGTTTCTGATGGATGAATCCATCATGTCCTTCAAGCCATAGTGTTCTTCATCGTTCTTATCCATCGCCATTTGCACCTCCCGGACGATGTACTTTCCCTTCTTGATCGGTTGCTTTGCTGTTACCAGTTCAAGCATAACCACTCCAAAACTGTACACATCACTCTTCTCAGTTAATTGTTGAGTCAAGTAGTATTCTGGATCCATATAACCCTGCAAGCACAAGCCAGTTTGCAAATGAAATTCAATAGAGATTCCTGTTAATGGAGAATCTACTTTGAATTTTAATAAAAGCATGCATGAAAATGAAAAATGAAGCTGTTGTTAATATGTGTTGGATTTGGGCCGACGAGGCTACACGGCCCACAAAACACACCTAGGAAGGCCCAAAACTGGTTAGTAAGTAAAAAGCGGATTCAAAGGCCCGGTTCCACTTGTGCCATGAGCAACAAGGGATCTGCTTTGATAGTCATGAAGTGCACACCAAGACAAGTAACCACATTCAAACCCATCATGCAAAATACAATCTTAAATAAGGGATGTAGGGTGCTTAAGCCTAAGCCATTGTGGAGGAAAATCCCACGACCAGGCTCGAACATGGCATGGAAGCAGTCATACTCATAATATTATAAATGATAAGCTCCAACAAAGTAAGACGGACTTTTAGAACTAAGCTCAAAACTCAGACTTAAGTGCATTTATATTTCTTTTTAAACACCATACTGACTTATGCATCAAAGTTATCCCCACTGACACCGACCGGCGGGCTCTCATGCTTACATTCTCTCTTTTTACAAATGTGAGTTAATCAAGCGTCTGGCACTAAGAAACTGTTCTAGCAATATGAAAATTAATCTTTGCTTGAATAGTTTGATTAATTTTGTTTGTCTCTCCTACTTTTTTTAAATGCAGGAAGACAAGGTAACTGCTCACTGAAACATATCAGATTGAAGAACTATATAAAGTAAGAGATTCTGTGGTATTACTTACCAGTGTGCCTTTAACTTGAGTGGAAACATGCCCTTTGGAAGTGTCCGATACTAGTTTAGACAACCCAAAATCTGAAACTTTTGCTGTTAAATTTTCATCCAATAGAATATTGGTGGACTTAACATCTCTGTGGATTATGGGAGGATTAGCAAGCTCATGTAGGTAAGCTAGTCCTCTAGCTGAGCCAAGTGCAACGCGGAGTCTTCTCTTCCAATCAAGATGAATGTTAGATCTCCCTACAACTCATATTTATGCAAATAGTTTCCTATTAGACTTTGAAAAGAAGTATTTGGCTATTACCAAAGAACTAAGTTCTCATAGATTGTGGATATACAGTGTAGATTATTCAAATAACCTTTTGGTTGATTGAAATAAAGTGAATTGTACCTGCCAAGCTATTCCTAAGCGTCCCATTAGGCATATATTCATAGACTAGCATCTGCTCTCCTTGTTCAAAACAAAAACCCACAAGGGCAACAAGATTCTTGTGATGAACTCGCGAAAGCAACTCAATTTCAGTCTTGAACTCGAGTCCACCCTGCATTGATCCTTGCTGAGCTCTTTTGATTGCCAAAACTTGTCCATCAGAGAGTATCCCTCTATAAACCTAGGGAGAACCATAAAAACATCAGCAAGCAGCGACTGGTGTTGATTAAATACTAGGATGGTCAGAAAAAATAGAAAAGAACAGATTAAATACTGGGAAATTTACCTGGCCATACCCTCCATAGCCTATCTCATTACTGTCAGAGAAATTGTTGGTGCACTTTTTGAGTTCATCATAAGAGAACCATCGTGCTCCGTTTAATTGTGGTGCACCGCCAGTGTCTTTGCCACTTGATGCCCAGGAAGCTGGAAGAGAGTGAAGATTAGCCACACAAGCCAACAATTTGTCTGGTGTTTAATCTCCTTACAACATATAGATGCCTGAATCTTGGACTACACAATAACAAATATTTTATGTAGTAATTACCGAATGGTCTACTCATTCCAATGGCTTTTTCTGCACGTTTCTTTTGCCGAACAGCGTATGTCCCTACCCCCAGAAGGACCAGAACCAAAATGGCACTGCCAACTGCTATCCCAACAATCAAACCAGTGCTAATGGAAGTTCCTTTGTCTGAGTCTGAAGAAAAATATACCTTTGTCAGAGAAGAAAAGAGAGAGAGAGAGAGAGAGAGAGATGAGAGATGAGAGTATAAGGAGATGTGATTTGAACAACCTTGAAAAACATAACGAGATGCTATAAAATAGAAGGGTCCGAACTCAGGCAGGTAGAAAGTTTGTTTACTCAGATCAAACCCAATTCTCTGAATCTCTGATCTATTAAAATATTTTCCTTCTGCTGGAAAGAGAGCCAGATGCACTTGAAGATAGTCATCAACATTGAAGTGGGGGTTTTGAAGAGAAACAGAACCGGGAGTGAGGCCCAGTTTAATCCACAGGGTCTTTTCAAGTAACTGAAACAAAGTTACATTGGACAATTCCCTGGAAAAGGGTCCTCTGATGTATAATATTCCTTCATATGGATAAGCACATTCACAACTCTGAGGGCTGAGTTTCTGATCAAGTGGGCATAATTTGCTCCCACAAATAGCAAGGCTGGTAGAATAGGGCTTTGTAGTTTGTTCCTGACTCTGGCAGGATTTGCTATTCGAGAGAATAGCGGAAGAACACGCTGGATTTCCAATCAATCTGAAGTATGTAAAATTTACAAATAAGGTTGATAACTAGGAGAAAATACAAATATCATTCAAGCTGAAGATTAAAGGCCATAAGCTCTCTCACATTAATATCTTTGTGTAAGCAGCGCCAAGCGTTGCTGCATCTATTTGGTTGTTTCGCAAATCAACAAGCTGCAATTGTGGGCTGATGTCTTTAGCCATGTTCAATGTTTCATTAAATTCATTGTTCCTCAATTTCCTGAGAATGTAAAGGAATTGGATTGTCAAACTTACAGTTTCTCTTTATTGTCAAATTCTAATGCTCCCTCCTGTACAAATCAGAACTTACACTTGCTGTATATGTGGAAAGCTGAAGAGTTTTTGCGGGACAGGCCCTTGAAGTTTTCCATATTCCATAACCCTGTGCCACAAATCACACATTAGCCTATGCTAGTCAAGAGAGTTATTGGATCTTTTATGTGCATGATCTTTTTGAGAGATGCAGGGAGAGTTTCGGGGATCGTTAGCTACGCATTTTAGAATATGTCTTTTTAGCTTTTTCATTGTGTGACATAAATATAAATGAAGTTTTTAGTATTTTGTGTGTTGAATTGTTTGTTATGCTTTTGCTTTTTTCCTAAAAAGCATTAGCAAATGAGCTCAGATCTTCGACCTACTAAAGACTTACAGAGTGGTGAGTGATGGTAAGGCTGAGAACCAAGCTGGAGCTTCGGATGGGTCAAAGGAGTTGTTACTAAGGTCCCTGTAAAAATAAGCCATCGAGTAAGGTTCTTCAGTTCATGAAAAGAACAAGCTAGAGAAATGGAAAACCACAAATGGCAACCCCATGTCATCCACTTACACATAATAGAGGGCGGTCATTTTACTCAAGTCTGGAAAAGGGCCAGTCAGATCATTTTGGGCTAAATTCCTAAGGAAGACACAACAGCATGAACAAGAAAGCTAAGTAACCTCCAATATGATTATTCTAAAACATCATCACTACATACTGCTAAGAAGTAAATACCCACAATTCCTTGATGTTTGTAAGGTTGTTCAGATTTGATGGGACATCTCCTGTCAGAGCATTTCTGTCGAGCCGACTGTCGCAATTTGGAACAGTGTAACTCCAATGAATGTGAGGGAATTAGGACATTTAGTGAAGAAAAGGTGTAGCTGAAAAAGGTTGAATTAAGGTGGGTTTTACTCACAGAACCTCAAGAGTCTGTACAAGTCCCAATGTTGATGGGATACTTCCAGAATGTTGGTTGCTATCAAATAATCTGCCATTCAACCACAAACATTTAGAAGGAAAAAAACATAAAAACATTGAATACAAACAGATGGGTGGTATCAGCAGCTTACACGTGTATCAGTACCATCTTAGAGCTGAAAAGTTCGGCTGGAATGGGACCTGAAAGCTGGTTCTTGTTGAAATGGCTGCAAGTTTGTAGGAATCAAGCTATTGTTTGTGCCAAAATCAATGTTCTAAATATATTAAAAAAAAAATTAAAAAAAAAAAAACTCACAAGTGTTTAATCTTCAGAAGGAGGTCCAAGCCTGGGGTAGTGGGGGTTGATATTGGGAGGTGTCCTGTCAACTGATTATCTGCCAGGTCCAGCCAGTAGAGTTTGGAGAGATTCCCCAAAGATGGAGGTATGTTTCCAGTGAAGTTGTTTGAATGGAGAGCCCTGGGAGGGAGTGTAGTGCTGAATAAAGCAGGCAAAGCAACAAAAAAAAAAAGCACTGCCATATTCATTCATGAAGTTCTATGAGATAACTTCGGCAGATCTTACAGGAAGGACAGCTCAGCAAGCTTCCCCAACTCATCTGGAATATCACCACTGAAGCCACAGCCAGCTAGGATTCTGAAAGATGAAAAACAAAAAAGTACATGCTTGTCTCAGTGTATTGAAATATATAAATTACTTAAAAGAGTTGGATGGAGGGGTGATAGGAAAATGAGCTTGCTTATTATTGGATCTTACAAGATGTTCAAATTTTGTAGATCTCCCAGCCGAGGAGACAGGGGACCTGTGAGACCTCGGTTATATGACAGGTCCCTGGAAATTGAATAATATCACCACTTCAATGAACAGAACAGAACAGACATGCTAATTAAGAATGAGACATGTCAATAAAAAACAGAGCAGAAGAATCTGGTTTATTGTACAACTTGTTATCTGTTGGAAACTTGATGCAGGTATTTGCAATGGTTCAAAGAAGAAGAAGAAGAAGAATGCTCACAAGGATCTCAGTTCAGAGAGCTCTCCAATGTCACCACTGAGTTGCCCTTTGAGGCCCATGGTTGATAATCCCCTGAGAATAATTGAAAAAAAAAAAAAACAAAAGGGGGACAAGGAAGATTAAATGTTCAAGAAAAACTAAGAAATGGAGGCAGTAAGTAATAGAAATATATTTACAATGCAGTCACCCGAGAATTGTTGCAAGTAACTCCTTCCCAGAGTGTTCCACAAGGATCATGTGAATTTCGCCAGCTTGGTGGTGTGTGCTCCCACGACTCCTTCAGGGATTGGAGTGCAGAGGCTGCACCAATATAAATTTTATCATATGCTTGATACAAGGAAACTATATGTGGGATAAATTTGACAGTAGAAAGTATAGATGGGAGTTAGCAGTACTAGCTATAGATAATACAAAATAAACACTACCGTCACCATTGCCTTACATTACAATCTTAAGTGTCTCAAATGGTTTAAATACAATTTTAATCATATGCATATAAAGTTTTGGACATCCACTTGTTATAAATCGGTTTTCAAGGGTGATAAGTTCTATGCAACGTTTGTATCATATGGCATTAGAGCCAACCATCACGTCAAGTATGGAATCAAACGCAGTTCATCTAGTATGAAATTGAATGACTTTTACACAAAATTTGTATCACATTACTTTCACTACTCTCTTACACTATTACCAGGTAGCTACCCCCAAATGAAAATATCATCACCATGTAAGTTTGTCATATAAGATCGTGAATTTTGACATGTGCAAAGTTCTTCCAGTTTAGCATATTCCCATTTTTCATCAAAAAAAAAAAAAAATTCAATTTCAAAATGTATTTATTCGATTTTTCTTTTTAAATTTTTTTTTTATGACAAGGAATCATTCAAGGTAGGGTCACTTCATGCATCCACTTATATCAGGCAAACCTCATACCTATGCAAAGCACTCTTTTCATATGGATCAGCTAAGACTCTAACTTCTCAAACGGGCGTGGCCCTAAAGAATAGTTTGCACCTAAAAGAATTCAAACCTTAAACCTAATATACTTGAGCCAACTCCTTGAGGTTTATAGTTCATCATGAATTTTCTTAACTCATTATCATTTTGTCAAATTATCAGTTATCTAAAAAACTTAAACAAATAGGAATAGATAAATTTAGTTACTTGATCATTACTTTTTAACACTTTTTACAATTCTAGCTATGAGATTGTTTGTCAGTAAACTCGTTAAAAATGTTGTACACAGTAGAGCTATAGCAGATCATGCAATTTCTAGTAACCTTCAGCCTCTAATCGAAGAGTACCTCAAGAACAATGACAAATAATATATTTTTTATCATACAGACAACATCGTGCTGGTAAGACAATTCTACAGAGAAAGAAAGGCAAACATTCTACAAATCAGGGCGACAGATCAAAATGAAAGAACATATATATATATATAGAGAGAGAGAGAGAGAGAGAGAGAGAGAAGACACATATAAATGGTGTGCACAAAGAATACAAAAACAACAACAAACATGGTGTGTGCCTACCATCACGAGGATCTGTAAGCGAGTTAATGAGATGCATTCCAGCAGAAAAGAAAGCAAGAAAAAGCAGCAACTGGGTGCCTCCCATGGCGGCTTCTGCAAACTAATATCTCCAGGGATTACAACAAGAAGAAACAACTACAGAAGACAATTCTTCGTCGTAAAAGATGGCATGGCTAGCAAGTGCTTGACCAGCTACCTGAGGTGATTAGCAGATGAGGCTGAGGACGCTGACACTTGCTATAAGAAAACGAAAAAAGAAAATATCCCATGAGCAGAAAGGAGAATACGTGTCCTTTTCTGCATTTTTTTTCTTCTTCTTTTTCTTTTTGGAAGCAACTGATTTCCCTCGTCTTTGAAGCCAATCTAGCTACTAATTCCTTCTCACTAGTCCACTGCCCATGGAAGCATGCCATTTTATAGAATTCCTCTCTCTCTTTAATAATGAAGAAGGAATTGGACGTTTTGCTGAGGCAGCACTCCGCCCGCCTCTGTTGGCAACTTGGCATGCCGCCTAACCACGACCACAAACATCATCATTAATTGCTTAGACAAGTAACGTATAGTCTGGGCAGTTGGGTGTTGATTTGTTTGCACTCACCAGGAGACCGATTTGATTTGTACGACATTTTTGTGTTTTTTTTTTTAATAAAAAATTGTTTGTTTTCTTAAATTATTATAATATTGGACATTTCATATTATATACTGCAGTCTAATTTACATTAAGGCTCCGTTTACTTCGATGTAAAATAGTTTTTAGAAAATGATTTTCGTATTTTACGGTGTTTACCTCGACGTAAAATAGTGGTCAACGGAAAATATTTTCCTTTTGACCGAAAATTCTTCTTTAATTTTAGGAAAATGGTACCGTAAACCATTTTCCGACTATGAGCATCTCATTCTTAAATTGATGGATCTTGCCAAGACCCCCATACAATCTCGTCGGGACTTGACCAGGTCCCACCCGGGACTTGACTGGGACCTGATCGGGACTTGACCGGTAATTGCTCGAGACCTACCCGAGACTTGACGGGGACCCACCCGGGACTTGCCTGGGAACCCGGAGGGACCTACCCGGGACCTAACCGAGACTTGACCGGGATTCGCCCGGGACTTGACCGGGACTTGCCCAGGACCTGACCGGGACCCGCCCAGGACCTAACTGGGACTCGACCGGGACTTGACTGGGACTTGCCCGAGACCTGACCAGGACATGACCGGGACCTGCCTGGGACTTGCCCAGGACCCGCCCGACACTTGACCAGGACCTAATCGGGACCCGCCTGAGACTTGCCCGGGACTCGCCCGGGACTTGATCGGGACCCTCCTGGGACTTGACCTGGACCTGACTAGGACTTGACCGGGACCCGCTCGGGACTTGACCGGGACCTGCCCGAGACTTGACCGGGACCTGCCCAAGACCCCATAGGGACTTGCCCGGAACCCGCCCTGGACCCTCTCGGGACTCGCCTGGGACCTGACTGGGACCTGCCCGAGACTTGACCGGGACCCGCCCGAGACTTGACTAGGACTCGCCCGAGACCTGCCTAGGACCTAACCGAGACCCTCCCAGGACTTGACCTGGACCTGACCAGGATTTGACTGGGACCCGCCCGGGACCTGTCCGAGA
>NC_081546.1:12732704-12787511 GCF_901000735.1 Corylus avellana | reverse complement strand
GCCATTTTCGTGTATTCAATTTGATGTTATATTTTATTGAAGTCGAGGAGACCAACTTGTGCATGTTGTATGTACGATCACTATCTTATCCAAAATCAGTGAAAGGAGGAAAATATCTTCCTTGGAAGTTAATGAGGTGTTTGGATGTTCAAATGAGTTTGCGTGGTTGAATTGTTGTCCTTACGTTTCCATGCAACAAAGATATTTGATTTGAAGTACAAGTGGGGCAAAGCGCCGATATGGTGGGATTTCAGAGAGTCAAAATTGAAGGTTACAAGTGACTGGATGGCTTACCATAAAAATTGTGACAGCGTTTCTACACAAAGGCAACGCCACCAATTGAGAGATAGAGAAATCAACCAATTATCAATAATATTGCCTTCAAATGAAGCACACATGGCAGCAACTATTACGATTTACGAAACAATCATAATCTATCAAATCATCTTCAAACTAGCGGTGTCAAAAATTACCGGAAAACCGGAACTGGAACCGGGAAACCGGAACTGGATTTCTATTTTATTTGATAATATTTATATATTATTATATATATATATATATATATATATATATATATTAATATTTTTTACACTTAGGTTTAGGTTTGGGGTATTTTAAAAAATTAAATTTTTTTTTCTAAGGCCCAAATTGGCAAAAACATTGATTTTTTTAAGATTTTTGGACTTTTTTAGATTTATTTTTTAATTATTTGGAACAATCACAACAAAACCCCTTTAATTTAGACAAAGAGACTAAGAGATTTTTTTAAAAATTGGCCAACTTATGACAAAAAAAAAAAAAAGGGGCTTATTTTAAGCCAAATACCTAAAATAAGCCCAAAAACCAATTTTTTAAAAAAATTAGTTACCGGACCGGATAAAACCGGAACCGGCCGGTAACCGGGACCCTAGTTAACCGGGGTCCTAGTTTCGGTTCCGGTTTCTCAAAACCGAGAACCGGGGTACCCCGGTTCCGGTTCCCAGTTTTGGCCAAAAACCGAAAAACCGAATCGGGTTGACACCCCTACTTCAAACCATCAAAATTAAAAAGAGAATTGTTGCTCCTACCCAACTACCAACAAAGTCAACAAAACATAGCGCATATGAAAGAAAAGAATTTTGCATCCTGATTCATTAATCTAATAATTTCAAAGGATAAGTAGATTTTTCAAATCAAGCTACTGCTGATCAAACTCCATACATCCTACTACCACCACATTATGGGCAACATCTACTAAGATCAATAGCATCCCTCCCCCATTGACGAGGTTTCTTCCCCCCAATCCTCCCCACCAAAAAAAGAGTCAAGGCTTTGCAACCAATTAGTAAATGTGATTATCTAAAAAATTAGAAAGTGACAGGGTGCTCTCCAGACAAAGAATTCACTTCTCTGGTTCCAAGTGGTGCAGGTGAACTAGGAAGCTGTTGTTGGGTTGCAGAAGATGCAGCCACATTCACTTTAACAGTTGATGGCACTGATGGTTCTGATGGATCAGAGGTGGATGCCCTTCGCCATTGTAGTTTGTTGGGTGTAAAATTTCTATTGTTGTGAGTCAAAGGTGCTTCGCATGGACTCCCAGCAAGCTGGCTTGGTCCTAATGTTGCACCAGCTAGTGCTGCCTTCCTTACCACCTACACACCAAGTAAAAAGGATAATTGAAAAAGAAAATATGCATCTTAATTTCTCATAAATCCATTTAGATCGTTGGGTCCACAAGGGATTTAAGCTAGCTGCAGTGTGTCCCTTTATTTGAAAATCTTAATATGCAGGTCGAGGAACGGGAGAAAGTTGAGAGGACATTGGAGTAACTTCCATCATTTGATTTGTTACAACTATCTAGTTTTCTATATCTCAACCTCAATTAAGTCATCAGAAAAAATTATATAACAAAAGAGCCAATCTATATAAGACTGCTCCAGTTCCGCATTTTTCTCAGTTCATAATTCTGATCTAGTCATATCTCAGCATATCAATGATCAACCAAATAGAGATTATAGGAGGTATCAGGACTTGTTTACCTTTATGGGCCTTGAAAAAAATTGAGCTCCACTCAATTCCAATGCTTTGTTAACAGATTCCTTACTGGCAAATATAACATAAGCAGACCTAAAAGAGAATTAAATTCATTAACCAGTCAGTAAAAGATACAATATATAAACAGAACATGTACCTACTTAGTGACCATCAAAGTAGAGATGAAGGAATTTCATTTACCCTCTTTGCTGTGCAGTTGAGTTGTCAGTCAAAGTCACCACATTGACCACTGCCCCACATTTGGCAAAGTACAATGATAACGCTTTTTTATTGGCTCCTGCAAAATGTACCTGATATTCCAAAACAAGCCATGTTTAATAAGTCGATTTTTTACTAGACAATGACAACGGCAAAAAAGAAACAAAAGGATCAGATTGCAATAACAATAGCCCTTGGTAAATTTACCAAAGATGATGGTTTATTTGATATTGTGGATGACTACTTCAGAGGGACCGTTTCATTTTTGTAGGTTGGTCCAGTCTATTGCTCTTTCTCCGTTCCTTTTCGCCTTAGGGAGTTGGATTACAGGTACAACCTTTGTACAAAGGCTCAAGCACAAAGCCATGCACAAGGAAGGGGATTTGTGCAAATCATAAATATGGAATTGGGAAGTCCCCATTTCTAATAACAGCTCATATTGAAATTTTAAGGAAACAATTCCTTGTCACTTAGTTTGAAATACACTCAACAAATAAAACTTAAAAATTTAAGGCCTAATCTGGATCCTCCATAGGCTAATCTCTTGGAGCTTATGTCCTAAAAGAAATAGGATTACTAGAATGCTGTCTACATTGATGTAATGCTGCTTTCACCCCTAACACCAGTTGTGATAACAAGAAACCTTAGGCATGATGCTTAGAAAATATACCCATGATGCCAAAAAATATTCTTCTAAAATTCTGTCTCTACATTGATGTAATGCTTTCATTCCGAACATGAGGTGCGATAATGACAAAACCCTAGATGTAATACTTAAGGAAGTCTAGGTTTGATACCATTCATATATCACAATTATTTCAAATATCTAATTCAAGTTTTTTCCTGAGTAGTGAAAACACCTCACAAGTTGAAGTTTTATGCTCGAGGAAAGAAATAATACCTATTTGCCCACCTATTGTACTATACTCCAATAGTCATAAACCTAAATTCCTGTCTATCATCTTCACGTGGAATCTCTGAAGACTGTCTTCAGTGGAATGGGCATAATAGCGTCATTTATCTCTCATGACTTTCACAGCCGAGCTATTCTCTGTCTTCCCCCCTCCATGAATTAAGAATTTTATGAAACAACAAGATCCACTCGACATGAATTATGAGTTGATGAAGCTTGTTAGGTGCTGGTGTAAGTAGTAACTTCTACAATTGCTAAAGCTTTCTCTTTAAGGCTTTCTACCCCACCTATTGTTAATCAAGCGATATCAAAGAGAATATTTCCTTCCGTCCTGCACCCCATTAACTGGCAGCCTTTGCCACCTGCCCCACCTTAAAAGTACGGGGCTTTGAGAACAGCTACAAATTTCTTTAGAATTTTATAACCATTCTCCCACAACCCAAATCCTTTCCCTACAATTAATTTCAATCCCTAGCCACCCTAAGATCCCTTAAATAACCTGCTGCAAGAAAATCCTGCAACCCTTCTTGCTTCCAGCAACTTACAACCCATGAAACCCTCTATTTCCCTTTCCCAACCTTCAGAAAGTTTTGACCCCAATGTTTTCCTAATCTCTTTTACAAATTAAATAAAGAAACCTCTCATTTTGCAGCTGCCAGATATTTTCCTTGCTGCCCTATGTCGCTCTGGCGCCATCTCCAGACAACAAGCATCTATCCAATGCCGATCTGGTACTGGACCAAAACAAAAACATTAATAAATTATGTTGTGCCAAGCTGGCTACACTGTTGCATTGTTTATCAGCATCACTGAAAAGCCTTTGAACTTGGCCTTTTGATTTCCTGTTACTCCCGTCAATGCTTAAATGTTAATTACTTTCTTGACATCTCATATGGCAATGGTTGAAAGTTTCAATATTTTCGGATCTTTCCCTACAATCATAATATGCCTTTCCAATTAATATCATTAATTTTGGTTCAGATTATGATACAAAAGAGTTAAGCAGATGTCCACAAAAACCATAGTAGAGGCCTTATTTCTTTCTTCTACCTGATTATTTGCACCAAATAGGCCTAAATGTGTGGGAATGTAATCAATATGATCTTGCTCTGGATAGTAAAGGATAAGATAGCTAGTTTTCAATTGATTTTTAGTAGCCATTTAAGAAAAAGTGTTATGCAACAAATCCTCAAACAACATTTCGACCACTCCATTTGTCAAATAGTTTCATGATGTTTTTTCTAGACTGAACTTAGGAACGAAAGGCGAGGGATAGGCCTAAATAACAGTTACCAAAGAACATGCATCAATAAGTCTGACTCAAATGGACAGCTAAACCAGACTCGATGTATAACTATCTAGGAAGCAATTAAGAGGATTTAATACTGAAAAAGGGCATATAAAAAGTTTCTCTGCGTTTACATTTGTCACAAGCACAGTTCTTGATTCACTATCTTCTTCTGGAAGCTTCAATGGACCTGCAAACAGACAAGTGAAAAAAAAAAAATCCCGCATGATCTTGACCATTTGGTACAATACAATAAACTCACTGATTTTCAACCGTCAACTAGTTAAGCTCACTACATAAACAGCTGTATTTTGGTACTACACCCAAAACATACAATTCCATTCTCACATCCTACAAACAGGTACCCAAAGCCCAAGGGAGACCAACATGTGAACACACTATCAATTTATAGAAATGCTTCATTGTCAGCACAGAACTTACAAGTAAAACAAAGTATTATGTCCAGGCCCAGGAGTTAAAGAACAAGAGAAATTAGAAAATACACCCCCAACAAAATTTCCCTGCAGAGGTCACAAGTGTGTGAACCTCTAACTGTAACTTCATTCTCCCCCTTCCCACAACCAGCCCCCCCCCCCTCTTTCTTTTACTACAGCAAAATTACAGGCAAATCAGCCCCAAATTCTGAAGAAAACTGAAAAACTATAAAACCACAAATAAATCCAATGCTTTAGAAACTTGCTGCATTTACTGGAATGGACTTACTAGAATTCAACAATAAGTTGGGCTTTCCATCTTTTTCAATCTTCACCTGTCTTGATCGCAGCGTAGACATTTCCATCTCAATTTGATGCAGTCTTTGTTTCACATCTAAAACTTCCTGTATGCATGAAAACATTGAATAAGGTAAAACCTTCTCCCAATATGCAAATAAAATACATATACGTCGGGAAAACAACAAATAAATTCCTTTTACAAGTTAACCTTATATCATGGTACTTCCCACAATTTGTGCTTGCTACAATTAGCAACCATGCTTTTATTCATTGTTAAATGACCATGGTTTGCCAGGCAGAAAACATACCGAAGCCAGATTTGGAGTAGTAGTTTTGGAATCCTTGGTCAAGTTGGATTTCTTGAAATTCTGAGAATTTTCTTTGCATGGAAGGCCCACATTTCTCTCAACCACCAAAGGAACTGGACCAGAACCAAGGCCAGCACCAACTTCACCAAAGTGTCTCTTTCGACCGATGTTACTCACAGCATGGGGTTCACAAATTGTACCCAAGACATGATCGAACTTTCTACTCTCAGCAAGGTTGTTGTTACCAATCCCAAGAACTTCCCCTGTCACAGTCCTACTACGTTCACCATTTGGCACAGGAAGCACTGATGGTCGCTGAGTAATTACTTGCTCATCTTGCTTCATAAGACCAACACCACTCACATCAACAGTCTTGCTCCCTTCAGGTGTGCCATCACATGGCTTGCCCAGTCTATCCCAAACACTACCACGCGGCCTTCCACTGTGTTGGGAGTGGGAGACCACACCTGTGGGTCGTGCCCAAAGGCCAGTTCCAGTCATATTAGAGACAGAAATATGTCTGTGATGAGCATATTCTGAAAGGAAGAGATGAACATAGTTGCTCAATGTGATCAGCATATGAGGAACCACAAACTGTGACTAGTCTTTACATTGTTACCAAGTTAGAATGAATCGTATTCAACATCAATGCTGATAGTTCTAGCAATGAGGACTGCATATGTCTGGCAAGGTAAGAAACCTCACCTGATGGGGAGGATTCTAAATGGCTAGAGGGAATTTTTTCTCGTTCGTTAGGTAACCAACTGGAGCCATGATTGACAACCTGCTCTACAATGAAATGAGCATCGATTCATGCACAGGTTAGACGAAAAGATAGTATGTGTTACACTAGGAATGACCCATAACTTCAAATTTAGTTTGTTGCCAACCTTCTTGTTAGATTTATTGCTACACTGAATGCTTTCATGTCCAGCATTGGAGCCACCTTCGTTTTTGGTCTGCCAATGGGGCAAATCCACGTTAGGAAAATAGTTACAGAACAAACAAAGCAATCATCTATCACATAATATGCAGAAAAAAGAAAGAAAGAAAAAAATTACCGTGGACGGATGAGCAGCGACATCTAGCGGATCTGATAAAGCAACAAAGTCTGCATTGGATTGACGAGCATGATTCAAGAGAAAATCCCATAACCTACAAAGAATACAGCGCAGTTGAATTTGCGTATTCAAGTCGTTCTACCATTATCAATTTACGAATGCAAGAAACAACTGAAGAAATGAAAATACCAAGATACGAAATCGGCAGCCCTCTCGCCAAGAAATGCGTCCAAATCATCCCTTGCCTGATATTGACTCTTCCCGTTGCAAACAAGAACCGTTATGTATTCCTGCTTGTTGAACAGAACAAACAGATACTACATAAGCATTGGCATTCGCACACGCATTTAAGGTTTCATTCAAAAAGAACGAAAAAGGAAGAGAAAGGAATGAAATAATTTACGGCGAGAACGTCGTCGGAGTAATCAGAGAGGAAGTCCGGGAGCTTGGAGGAAATCGAAGCTTTGAGAATGGAAGTGGCTTCCGATTTCCGGCTTAACTTGAACGACATAGCCTTCGCCGACCACCATGAAATGCCATCCATCATCTCCGATTCTAAGTATTACTCAAACACTCACCGCCGATTGCTTCCCTGTTTCGTCCATTACTGACGCTATGGCCTGAGAAACCCAACCAAACCCCAACATCTTACTCTATGGGCTGGTTTTCGGGTTAAGAAATTGGATATCGGAGTTACCCGACGTTCTCGTGTCGTGGCGGTTCAAAACGAACCGACTTTGATAACGACACGTGGCATGACGAAACACACCTCTTTTTTTGTTTTTGTTTTGGAAGATAATAATTAATTCAATTAAAATAACAAATCAATACAAATACACTTAAAAGCATACCCCATAGAAGAAAGAACAAACCTGCGTAGCAGTGGCGGCAGCTCTAAAAATTCCTATAAGGTGGGGCGGAACTAAAATAATACATATAAAAGAATAAAAATTCAAAAAAAAAAATAATAAATTGTTAACATGTTATAATAAATTAAAATAACAAATCAATTAAAAAAAATGGTCAAGAAAAAGAAGAGTAGGGCGAAAGAAGGAGAAGTAGGGGTTAGGGTCCAAAAAACTAAAAAAATTACCCTTAAAAATAAATTTCAAAAATTTTTGGAGGGGCGGGCCGGCAAAATGAGTTGGCGTGTCGAGTTTGTGTTAACCTGGTTGACCCGCGAACCCGTTTATGCCAACCTGAACCCGACACATTTAACTAAACGTGTCGAACACCTAAACCCAAACATGACACATTTTCTTAACAAGTAACACAACACGTGTAACCCATTTAGATAAATGTACAGTTTCAGGTTGACACGACCCAACCCGTAAACATGTTTAAGTTAGATGTCAATAGGATTTGATCCAACCCGACCCGACCTGTTTCTTTGAGAAACCAAAAAAAATAATATTAATAATTTGTCATTCATTTGTTTTGTATTGCATGCTATGCTGTAGATAGTAAATGTCCATTGGAATTAATGGTAGCGCCACGAACCAAGTGAAGGCGGAGGAGGGATTTGGTGCCACAAGGAGTAGGCTAATGGCCATAGGGATTTTGTGCCACAAGTCGCGAACCAAGAGAGAAGGCGAGATTGAGAGAGAGAGAGAGAGAGAGAGGGAGAGACCGATAGAGAGAGAAGCAGAGACTGACAGAGAGACCGAGAGAGAGGCAGAGACCGTTAGAGAGAGAGGGAGAGAGAAAGAGAGCGAGAGATCGGAGATTGAGAAAGAGAGTAGTCTGAGACTCTAAGGCTAAGCGGCGCAAGTAGGTAGGATTAGTTTAGAAGTTTAGTTAGCCTTAGGTTTACAAATTTGAGATTAAAAAAATTATATATATGGGGCAACCCGAGAACCTGTGGGTTGACACGACTCGACATGTTTATTAAATGTGTCATAAATGGGTGATCCATTTATGACCCGAACTCGTCTAACCTAAACCCTAACCCTAAAATTACGTGTTGTGTGGGTTCGCGGTTCCCAAGTTAAATTGCCAACCCCAGGAAATCCACTCCAAAGCATCGAGCCAATATCGAGAGAAGTAAAACAAAATAACATTTCCATTAATTCATCAAGTTTCCCATAAAATCCATTCCATAGAACATCCCACAATTTAGGGTGTAGCTCCTTAAATATAATTTTGGCTAAGTCCTCCACAGTCACATATGCTCTCGCATGGCTCACCATCTAATTACTTGTTGGGAATATAATTGCAAAAATAATATTGCGCAACAAAAAAAAAATTCTCAAACTAAGATCGAACTTTAAGAAAAACATATAAAAAACTATGCTATATTAAAATTAAATTGCAAAACAAGAATTACTTAATTTAATATCACAACCACTCATTGGCTTTTAGGCAAAAAATTTCTTTCTTGCTCCTCGAAAGAACACTTGCAATTTTAGGGATTATGAAACCTTTAAATCTTCTGACAATAACCAAGAGTGTGGACCCTTACCTTGCTCTTCAAAACTAACATATTCTTGAGAAATAACTCAAGAACATTAGTTCTTAGTAAATATTAAAGAACTATAGTGGTTGTGTATTTTGTAAGAGCTTAAGGTTTCTCTATTTATAGGCTTGGAATACTAGGAGAGGTGAGAGAACTAGTCAATGTGGGACTACTACTAGGGGTGGACAGCTAGGCTAGAAAAACCTGTGCCTCCACCTCCTAGAATTATTGCGTATGGCCATGGAATTGCTCCCTGGCCCATGCGTCCAACATGTTGCTCTTGGGCTTGGGATTAAACCAAGCCCTATCTCATTTTCTTACATCTTTCGCACAATTTCTCTTTAATTCATGTTTTAATAAATAAAACAAGCAGCCTAATAAATAAAAAGTCGCACCTCGTTAATTTATATCGGCTTAGTGAGGGACCCAAAGTCACTATTTAATTACAATTGATTCCATTAAACAATTGTAATTGAACTCTAGTTTATATTTTTTTTTATTAAATCAATTAATCCATTAGACTTAATTAAGATTGACATGTGATGCCTACTGTTGTGTAAATTTTAAAACTTGCAAGTGCATAAATCATTTGCAATAAAATAATTGCAAGTGCGAGGTCGATCCTATAGGGAATTTTGTTTTTAAAAACAAAACGTATCTAAATTAATTAAATCCTAACTTAGTCACAAAAATTGTAATACTCCGATAAAAACAATTACTTTTGTCAGAGATGTTTTTGCAAAGAGCAACCAAAGTTTTATATAGAACATGTCTTATAACAAAGAGTGCCTAAAGGTTTTTTGGTTTTATAACAAGTGGCATGTTGTGACTAAATACTCACCTAAATTAATAGGTGAATATTCGTTACGTTTTACTCGCAAGTGCACAAGATCAAAACGATAGTATAGTAGGCAAATACGAGATCATTTCTACGAGGATTAGTAAATTATGCTTAGAAGTAATTTCCTATTTAATTAACGGAAATAACTCAATTGTCACAGATTGAATCAAACTAAAGAAATGAAATAATAGAAATACTAAAACTAAAAGGGATTAGAGTTTGAAATCCACTACTTACCATACTCAAATAAGATTAAAAATATGCCAATATTCCAATTATCTCTAGATATCCAATGTTTGTCAAACTAAGGGCATGGTATCTACACCTTAAGTTATTGATCTCCCTAAGCAATGAATTAGACATGGTATTTATCTAATTCTTTTTTTCTTAAAGGATTTAGCACGGTATGTACTACGTTGTTCTTCAAGAAAGCATAGATCTGTGGAAATCGACAACCACACAAGGCCTAGGGCATGGTATCTATTCCCGATTTTCCATGTTGATTAATCCAAGAACCTATGATGGGGTTCTTTTGTCACTTTGTGAAGCCTAGGACTCAGTCATCCAAATTAACTCAAATAACATAAATTCAAACACATGCATATGATCAAACACATTCATATGAAGAATTCAAGTAAACAGGAAGTAATCAAATTAAACACCCAAAAGATAATTATAGTAAATGCGTCAATATTGCAATATTAAAGAGATATGATTAGGAATTCAAACTAACCCTAATAAAAATAAAAACTACAACAAAAGAACATGTGGAAGAGAAGAAAACCCCAAAATCCTTTTGATCTAGCCTTTAGTTTTTTTTTCAGAGCTTGTGTCTTTTTCTCCGCACATTTCCTAGAAGCTAAGAGATCTATTTATAGGCTTAGGAAAGACCTAGAAACCCTAGAAACCCTAATACGATTGTAGGCCAGTCTACTAATCCAACTAGGAGACTGGAAACCTAAACTGAGGTGGAAAAAGACACTTTCCGCATCTGGGCCGCGCGAGTGCAATTGATCGTATGTTGGTGCGCTCAATCACACCGCCGCGATCGATCCATGTGTTGGGCTCTCGAACGATGTTGCGCTCGCGCCTGCTTGATATGTGATCTATTAAGTGGCAAAATATTCATATTTTAGCCATTAACTTACATTTGTTAATCCTTTAGTTTTGATTAATTTATGTCATTTTAGTTCTTTTATGTGCTTTCTTTGTTTTTGTAGGTTGTTGGAAGAAAAGGAAGCAATTTTGGAAGTTTTGGGCATAAAGAGTTAGTTTGAAGAAAATTGGAGGCTCTGGTAGTGCGATCGATAGCAGGGGAGCTACGATCGAGCGCACTATAGGCGAAGGTCAAGACGAGTGCAAGGCATGCGCTCATGCGCACAAGCAGCGGCCCCTGCGATCAAGCGCCCAACATAGAGGATCGATCGCAGTCCTGCCATCGATTGCACTCGGGCTGCGATCGAGCGCATCCATGCATGAGGAGCAAGCCAACCGCCAGCCTTGTTATGGAAATTAATTGTTTTAGGGTTTTGAGGCTTATGCGAACTAGGACTTAAACCCTACATTTTTAGGGTTTCTAGAGTATCCCTAAGGCTTATAAATAGACCCTTAAACCTCTATAATAGACAAACAATTTACAAGGAGAAGAATTAGAGCTCTTCAAGTTAAGTTTCGAGTTTATTTTTTTCTTTTCTATTTTATTTTATGAAGATGTTTAACATCAAACTTATGTGTAACTAATTTACTTAGTAGGGCTAGATTGAAGCCCTAATTATGTTTAGTTAATATTCAATATTGGAGCCTTTGTGATGATCATGTTGTGATATTTAACTTGATTAATTCCTATTTTCATGAATTCCTCATATGTGTTTGCCTGATCAACACATTCATGTAGTATGGACTAGTTAGTTAAAATCAATTTGGATGACCAAGTCCTAGGTTTAATAAAAGTAACAAAATAAATCCACATCGGATTCTTGGGTTAATCAACATGGGGAACCAGGAGTAGACACTCATGCCCTAGGCCTCATGAATTTGTCGATTTCCACAAATTCATGCTTTCTTAAAGAACAACTTAGTAGACACCCATGCTAAATCCTTTAAGAAAGAAAAGAATTAGAGTAGACACCCATACCCTTAGGTTGACAAACATTAAGTATGCATAACATGATCAAAGCATTAATATATTGTGATATTATCTAAATATAATTAGTGGTGGATATCAAAGCCCTACCTTTTTTTATTATAAACTCAAAATCAATCTTTGTTTTGTTTTACTTACGGAATTTATTTTAAACAAAATTTAGCAATCCTCGTGAGAATGATCCTGTACTTGCATCATCTACTACTATGTTGACCTTATGCACTTGTGGGTAAAACGTACAATTATTTACCTATTAATTTAGGTAGATTTGCACAACAAGTTTTTGGCTATGTTGTCGGGGATTGCGGCAAATTTTGTTTAGAATTATTTTTCTTTAGTTTTGTTATTTTAATTTTTAATTTTTAATTTTGTTATTATTAAAAATCAAAAATATTTTCCATTTTTCTTATTTTTCTGTTCTCTGTTTTGTTTTAGTTTGTGGCACCAGCATTTTGTTACTGTGAACGAGCGCACTAACCTGCGATCGAGCGCAGTTCTAGGGAGCTTTCGGACAAGCAGCACTGAAGCTACTTTGACTGCAGACGCAATTCAACTTATGCAAGGTCGTCGTTCTCAAGATTCAACCATCCTTCCACTCGATCCCGAAATTGAGCAGACAATTCAACAAAGGCCTAGAGACAAAGAAGAAGAGGAAGAAGTTGAGGAAACAATGGAAGATTTGTGAGAGAACCCACCAATAGACCACTAGAGGCGAATCCACCATTGGTGCGAAGACCAATGAAACAGGCTTTCATCCCGACAAACCTCAACCAGCCATCATGCATAGCTTATCAACCAGAGCTGGAAGACAATTATTATATATCCCCACAAATACTCAATGAACTGACTCACTTTAGGGGCACAGCTACTGAGGATCCTAACTTGCATCTTAAGGAGTTCTATGCAAGCTTCAACACATACAAGGCCTAATTTCGGAGAGACTCAGGTTAGTCCTCTTTCCTTTTTCTTTGAAAGATAATGCTAAACTGTGGTATAATTCTTTGCCTGTACATTCCATCCATACTTGGGAAGAATTGGCCACTAAGTTCCTAAAGAAGTTTTTTCCAACTCAAAAGACAAGGCAGCTTAAAATGGGAACTTCAAATGTTCCAATAGAGAGATGGAGATCTATTCTTCGAGGCATGGGACCACTTCAATGCATTGCTTCTAAAGTGCCCACATCACAACATCCCTCAAGATGATTATGTACAAATTTTTTATGAAGGGTTAAATGATACGAACAAAGGGATGATTGATTCAGCTTATGGAGGTGCACTTATGGAAAAGAGCAATGGGGAAGCCATGGAGCTCTTCAAAACACTAAGTGAGCACTCCCAACAATTCTGCTCCAGAGGAAAGCAAGGAGTAAAAAGTAAAGGCATGTATGAAGTGAAACTAAATGGTGGATCGCCAAATCAGATGGCTGCTATGGAAAGGAAGCTGGATATGATTGTCAAAGCCATGACTGCTCAGAACATCTCACCTATTCAACAAGACACACAAATCCAGGTATGTGCCATATGTTCGCAATTTGATCACACCACTGAGACTTGTCCTTTGTCTCCATTAGCAGATCAAGAAGAGGCGAATTATGTGGGACAAAACAATTACCCTCCCAAGAACAATCCATACTCCAACACCTACAATATAGGGTGGCGCAACCACCCCAATTTCTCATGGAGTAACAATCGGAATGCTCTAAACCCTCAAGGGAAGCAGAGGGGTCCCCAACAAGCAGTCAAACCAGTTCAGGAGCCGAAGAAGAATGACCTGGAGAGTATAGTACAACAATTTGTGATTGCGCAACAACAAACCAATGCCAAGCATGATTAGTCCATTCAAAGGACCGAACAAGCTATTCAAAGACTAGAAGTACAAATGGGGCAAATGGCCAAGGAGCTGAGTGAAAGAAAGCACGGTGAATTTTCATCCCAAACAATACCCAATCTAAGGGGTCACCAGCAACTGAAAGCAATCACAATTCTCAAAAATGGCAAGGTCATAGGAACTGAAGAGACAGCTCAAGCAACTCCAGATGAAGCCTCAACATCCAAGGTAAGTAAAATGGAGAAGGTTAATGCACCACCCTTCCCTCAAAGGTTAGTAAAGCCAAAGAAAGAAAAAAAACTTCTTGATATTTTTGAGACCTTGAGGAAAGTAGAGATTAACATTCCTTTATTAGATGCAATTAAACAAATTCCCTCATATGCTAAATTTTTAAAGGATCGTTGCACTAATAAAATGAATTTTCAGGAGCATGAGATAGTGGCCTTAACAGAGGAGGTAAATGCACTGTTGTTAAGAAAACTACCACCAAAGCTAAAAGATCCAGGTAGTTTTACCATTCCTTGCAAGATAGGAGACCATTTTTTTGAGCATGCATTGCTGGATCTAGGAGTAGGGGTCAATTTGCTGCCACACACTATATCTGAGACACTAGGTTTGGGAGAGCTTCAACCAACCTCTATCACCTTGCAATTGGCAGACAGAAGCATCAAAAGACCAAGAGGTATACTTGAGGACGTCTTGGTAAAGGTAGGAGAATTTATTTTACCTGCTGATTTTATTGTATTGAATATGGAAGAATCTCTAATGCCATTGCCATTACCTATCATTTTAGGAAGACCCTTTATGAGAACTACTAATACAAAAATTTGTGTGAAAAAGGGTACTGCAAGTATGAAGGTAAATGGTGAGAAGGTAGAATTTAGAACATTTGATGCATTAAAATTGCCTCAAGATGATCTAGAATGCTTTAATGTTTGTATGATTCACGGTGTTGAGAAAGTATTTCAGGTCCATCACATAGAACCGTTGGAGGCCACCGTCACCCATAGTTTCACAAGGCAGGACATTGAGCCAGAATCTGAAGATGTTACTGACGACATCATTGAAACCGTGCACCTTCTTGAGGTCTCTCCAAAGCATTCAAGTAAGTACCCTCCTCCCTTTAAGATCCTTGAGCCTACTAATATTGCTCATGTCCCTTCTGTTGTCCAGGCTCCAAGATTGAAATTGAAGCAATTGCCAGAACACCTGACATATGCTTACTTATGAGAAAATAAGACACTACTGGTCATAATTACTGCAAATCTAAGTTGTGGGTTAGAAGAAAAGCTGTTGAGAGTTCTTAAAGAGCATAAAACTGCTTTGGGATGGACCATTGCTGACATTAAAGGGATAAGTCTAGCCAAGTGCATGCATCAAATCTTCCTTGAAGGCAAAGCAAAGCCAACCAGGGATTCATAGAGAAGACTCAACCCACACATGAAGGAGGTAGTCAAGGCAAAGGTATTAAAGCTGTTGGATGTGGGCATTATCTAGCCCATCTCATACAGTAAATGGGTCAATCCAGTCCAAGTAGTTCCAAAAAAGAGTAGGATCACAGTGGTGAAGAATGAAGATGATGAGCTGATACCTATAAGAATAACCACTAGTTGGAGGGTATGCATTGATTACAGAAAGACCATTTTCCCCTACCCTTCATTGATCAAATGTTAGAGAGGTTAGCTAGCCATAGCTACTACTGCTTCTTGGATGGGTATAGTGGCTACAACTAGATTGCTATAGCATCAGAGGACCAAGAGAAGACCACCTTCACATGTCCCATTGGCACATTTGCCTATAGAAGGATGCCATTTGGATTATGCAATGCACCAGCCACCTTCCAAAGATGCATGATGAGCATTTTCTCAGATATGGTGGAAAAATTCATTAAGCTATTTATAGATGATTTTAGTGTTTTTGGATCTAGTTTCGATGAATGCCCCAATCATCTGAATAGTGTTCTCAAGAGATGTGAAGAATGCAACCTAGTGCTCGATTGGGAAAAATGCCACTTCATGGTTCAATAAGGCATTGTGTTGGGTCATTCTATTTCCAGCAAGGGCATTGAGGTAGATAAGGCCAAGATTGACATCATCTCTAAGCTTCTCCCACCTATGACAATGAAGGGGGTGAGAAGTTTTCTAGGACATGCTGTGTTCTATAGAAGGTTCATCAAGGATTTCTCCAAGATCTCTAGACCCCTTTGTGCATTGCTAGGTAAGGAGGCCAAGTTTGAATGGACTGAAGAATGAATGACTACGTTCAACGCACTGAAAAAGTTGCTCACATCTGCACCAATAATGATGGCACCTGATTGGAGTCTACCATTTGAGCTCATGTGTGATGCAAGTGACTTTGCCTTGGGAGCTGTCTTGGGTCGAAGAATCAATAAGGTACCTCATGTCATTTATTATGATTCTAGAACATTGAATGATGCTCAGCTAAATTATTCTACCACTGAGAAAGAATTATTAGCTGTCATATTTGTTTTGGAGAAGTTTAGATCATACCTAATTGGTTCTAAGGTTATTGTATTCACTAATCATGCTGCTTTGAGATATTTGTTTGCTAAGAAAGATGCAAAGTCTAGATTGATCAGATGGGTATTATTACTACAAGAGTTTGACCTTGAGATTAGAGACAAGAAGGGCAGTGAGAATGTGGTGGCAGATCACCTATCTAGACTGCTCCATGAGGAAGAAGGAGATGAGCTTCCATTGAATGAAACTTTTCTAGATGAGCAGTTGTTTGCAGTGAGGTCCAACTCCCATGGTATGCAGATATTGTGAGTTATATAACTGCCAAGGTTTTTCCTCCAAGTATGTCTAGTCAAGAAAGGAAGAGGTTGATGTCTATCTCTAGACAATACCATTGGGATGACCCATATCTGTTCAAATTCTACCCTGATCAAATCATTAGAAGGTGTGTCTAAGAAGAAGAACATTTGAGCATTTTGCAGCATTGTCATCAGTTTGCTTGTGGAGGACATGTTGGGGCCATGAGAACAGCGCTTAATGTATTACAATCTAGTTTCTATTGGCCTAATGTGTTTAAAGATGCCTTTTTGTTTTGCAGCTCTTGTGATAGATGCTAGCGGACAAGTAACATCTCATCTAGAAATCAGATGCCATTAAAAAATATTCTAGTGGGAGAGCTCTTCGATGTATAGGGCATTGACTTCATGGGTCCATTTCCTAACTCATATGGTTATTTATATATTCTTGTGGGTGTTGATTATGTGTCTAAATGGGTTAAGGCTGTCCCCTCAAAGACTAATGATCACAAAGTGGTTGTGAAGTTTTTGTAGGATAACATCTTTGTTAGGTTTAGAACGCCAAGGGCAATCATTAGTGATGGAGTTAGCCACTTCAACAACTATGCCTTTACTTTTTTGATAAAGAAGTATGGCATCACATATAAGGTTGGCACTCTATACCATCTCCAAACTAATGGTCAAGTGGAGATCAGCAACAGAGAGATCAAAGCCATCCTTGAATGGACAGTGAATCCCACTAGGAAAGATTGTGTTGTGCAAAAATCCACCTAAATTAATAGGTAAATAATTGTACGTTTTACCTGCAAGTGCACAAGGTCAACAGAGTAGTATATGGTGCAAGTACGGGATCATTCCCACGAGGATTGCTGAATTTATGTTTTAAAAATAAATTCCTTAAACAAAATAAAGATTGATTGTTGATGTGATGATAACAAAGGGTAGGGCTTTGATATCCACCACTAATTATGTTAAACTATTATATCAATATGCCAAAGCTTTGATCAAGTTATGCATATTTAATGTTTGCCAACCTAAGGGTTAAATCCTAACTCCTTAAGCTATTGATTTCCCTAAGCAACGAATTAGCCACTTGGTCCATGCTCTAATTCTTTTCTTTCCTAAAGGATTTAGCATGTCTATACTAAGTTGTTCTTTAGAAAAGCATATGTTCTATGGAAATCGACAAACACACAAGGCCTAGGGCATGGATACATACTCCCGGTTCCCTATATTGATTAACCTAAGAATCGCGGTGTGGATTCTTTTGTTACTTAAGTTAAACCCAGGACTCGGCCATCCAAATTGATCTAACTAACAAGTCCATACCACATGCACATGTTGATCAGGCATACACATATGAGGAATTCATGCAAGCAGGTATTAATCAAGTTAAATAGCACAACATGATCATCACAAGGCGCCAGTATTGAAATATTAATTTAACATAACTAGGGCTTCAATTTAGCCCTACTAAATAAATTAGCTACAAATAGAGTTGATGTTAAATATCTTCATAAAAGAAAAGAAAAGAAAAGAAAGAATAAACCCGAGATTTGACTTGAAAGTTCCTATTCTTCTCCCTTCTCCAAGCCTCCCTATTCTAAAGGCTTAGGAGTCTATTTATAGGCTTTAGAAGTCCTTGGAAAAGTAGTAAACCCTAGGGTTTTTGCAGGGTTTCAGTCCTATTACAATTTGGAGTTTGAAAAACCCTAATATGGAAATAGGGACATTGTAGCCGCCACTTGGAATGCCTTCTGCGCACGGGTGCACTCGATCGCAGCCCGTGTGCGCTCGATCACACGTCTGCGATCGATGCCTCTTTTGCTTACGCTCGATCGCTCCTGGCCTGGCTCGTGCAGCATCTCCTCTGGTATTGGGCTCGATTGCAGGTACCTTGCGATTAATCGCAGTACCAGGAAGCCCCAATTTTCCTATATTCTCTTTTTGAGCCTAAATCACCCAGTTTTACTTCACTTTCTTCCAAAAGCCCGTAAAAGCATCAAAAACACAAAAAGGAAGTAAAATGACCTAATTAACCAAAACCAAAGGATTAAAACATGTAAGATAAGGGCTGAAAATATGAATATTTTAGCACTTATCAAATTGGTCTCTGCGCTTGAATGATGCACTATGGGCCTATAGGACTGCCTACAAGACGCCTATTGGTATGTCTCCATATCTGTTGGTCTTTGGGAAAGCATGTCCTCTACCATTAGAGTTGGAGCACAGAGCATATTGGGCCATCAAGAAGTTTAACTTTTATATGAAACTAGTTGGTGACAAGAGGAAGCTCTAACTAAATGAACTTGAGGAATTGAGGTGTGATGCATATGAGAACGCCAAGCTCTATAAGGAAAGAACCAAAGCATACCATGACAAGCAACTGGTCTAAAAAAGAGTTTCATGTAGGATAGAAGGTATTGATCTATAATTCAAGATTGAAACTTTTCCCTGGTAAGCTTTAGCCAAGATGGTCTGGACCTTGTATCGTTACCCATGTATTCCCTCATGGAGCTTTGGAGGTTCACAGCCCACAAACAAATCAGTCATTCAAGGTGAATGGACATAGAGTCAAGCCATACATTGAAATGAACTTTGCACTAAGAGATCAAGATTTGGCATCACAAGATTTGGCACTTTAGTCTGTCCAAAATGCAGCACCACCAAGAGCACTTGAGCCACAATCAGTGGAGTTCAAGTGCATCTTCCCAAAATAGGAGCACTGAAACTACTAAATGAAGCGTTTGAGCAATCCAGGAGCTCGAGTGCATCTCCTCAAAACAATGGTACTGAGGCCACTGAAGGCGGTACAATCCTCTTTCCCTTAGTTTCCTTTCCATTGTGTCAATTTTTAATTTTTTTTTGTTATTTTACATAATTTTCTATAGTTTTTTTAGTATTCTTACTTATATTTTGTGTCTGTTTTGTTTCTTTATTTCAGTAAGTTGCTGTTCATTTTGCATTTTTATAACCAAAAAAAAAAAAAAAAAATTGTGTTTCCACTCTCTTGTAATGCGTTTGAGCGCACCTTGCATGCACTCGAGCGCACTACCACCACCACATGCACACCACTGCACGAGTGTGATTGAGCGCACTTGAGCAACAGGTCACGTGACCTATTTTAGGTCACCTTCCCCTTCCCTTCTTCCCTGCACCGTACGCCCACCTGCTCTCTCACTTCATTCAACCGGCAAACCACCACTCTCACCTCACCTCCACCAGCTTTCACTCACCACCACCTCACCTCCACGACAACGTTCTCCTCTCTAGCCACCACTCACCACCACACAACACTCACACCCATTCCCCCCTTCACCTATCTCCGCCCCAACTCCGCTTCTTCCCAACCTCATTTTTTCAAAATTTTAGCAATTTTTGGGTGTTTCACCACCCACAATTGCCTCTATGGTTGGATTTTCCTTGTTTTGCAAGGGGTTTGGGCAATTGTTGTTGTGATTTTGAAACCTTGGCCGTACCAATGTACACCAAGTGTTCTACAAAATTCCTGAACCAAGCTCACCATGCTGAGAGCTCGCACTTCATCCTCTCGGGTCTCTGAAACCCAAGCCATTTCCTCCCTACCCACTTGTTAGGAGCAGGAGCTGCTATTTGAGACCACTTTTTCCATTAGAGAGGATTTTGAACATCTTGAAGCTACTCGATGGGTGGTTGCAGAATTCAAGCGCCGAGGGCTGAAAAAGCTATTCAAACCAGTCACCTCCACTGCGTACAAAAAATTGGTGGCCAAATTCTATGCTAATTTATCTCACGATTGCAACAGGCCAGTTGCTATGTCCTCCACAGTTCATGACCAAGCCATTGAGGTGAATTCAGCTCACATTGCCACAGCTCTATAGTGCCATGATGAGCACCCTCTAGAAGGAGCGGAGCTTGTAGAGCAACCCCCTAGATTCTATGTGGCGGAAATCATTGAGGACATGTGTGAAGGGCAATATGCCGACACACATCATAATGCCGGCAACAGGTCCAAGCTACCTCCACAACTCTGGCTTGTCGACTGTATTCTGCACCGCAAAGCCTTCCCCCTGGGGCATAAGACTCAAAGGCATGATCAATTCTTGCAAACACTTTACGTCTTTCATAAAGGTGCTTGGTGTTCCATTCCTGCAATCATTTGGAACCAAATTCACAAGCTCTGGAATGGGGTGCATGTCGGGGGAGCTGAGTACATCCACTTATAAAGGCTACCTTTTTCATACTTAATCACTTACATCCTCCGGTAAAAGGGCATCAAGGGCACCTCAGCAAATGAGCCAGTCACCACGACCCCAAAGTTTGGCATTCGCCAATGGAACCAAAGCTATTCCCACATGCCTAGGGTGCCTCAAGCGCCAGCAGTTGAAGCGGAAGAGTTCAAGGCAGAGCTTATGGTAGAAGATGAACCTGCAGCTGAGCAGGAAGCAGTAGAAGAGGAGGCAACTATCTCTGTCCGTGTGGCATAGTATCATTCCATTAGTGAAGAAGTGGTGGGACTCTGGCAAGAGCTAGTAGATCAACGACGGGTGGCTCTGGAGGATAGAATCACGACAAATCATAGATTCGCTGCCTCAGAAGAGCTGATGTAGTCCATTTTAAGCTGATTGACATCACTGAGAGGGGATTACAGTTTAGATGAAGACGTTAAACTTAGCGCTCATGGAAGGCACCCCATAGTTTATCTTGTTATTTTGTTTTAGTTGTTTTTCCCTTAACCTTTATATTTATCTTTAGTTTTGTTTTGTTTCATTTTACTGGTCTTCGTGTTTTTTTTTATTATTATTATTTTGCAGGGACAAGTGTGCTTCGATACAAGTTTGGGGGTGTGCTATGAACCATGCTTTCCAGACTATTTTGTCCATATCTCGGGTAAATTCTTTCCATGTTTTAGACACATTGGGTACAATGTGTCATTTAAGTTTGGGGGTATGGGAACACTCTACACACACTTTGTCCCACTTTCATGTTGTTTGCATTGTTTGTTGTGTTGTTAAAAAAATAAATAAAAAATAAAAAATATTCATTTTCTTGTTGCCTTAAAATTTTGGTTAATCTGAAAGAATTGTAGTTTGATTTCATTAGTGAGCTTAAAATTTTGAACACATGATCTAATGATAGAATTTGTTAAGTTTGGTTACTTGCTTAGGACAGTTGAGAATTCACATGTTTGATCTGATCATACAAGCACGTTAGCACATAATTTGTGGGGTATGACATGAAAGTCTGATGTGTGTGTTTTTATGTCTTGGGGTGAAACTGGATGACGTATTAGATAGATACTTTGGCATATATATATGTGATAAAAAAAAAAAATCATTGATAAGCTTTTCACTAAGTAACTGGACATCTTGCCTCAAAGCATTGAGTATTAACGTCAAAAGGTGAAGAATTTTGATTTGATTAATGTCATGGTTAGTTTGGTTTCGATGCCATTTTGACTCGAGTTAGTAAGTCCTTAGGGGTGTTTTACACCTAATGCCCTAAAACACTGGTTTGGGAGTCATTGACTTAACACTCGTTACATGGGTCAATTAGAAAGCTTAAGGGAACTAAACATTGTACAACCTGACCAAAAAAAAAAGGAGAAAAAAAAAGAGAGAAGAAAAAAGAAATATATGCCATCGTTATTCACTCTAATAGGGATTTCAGTTCACTTTGGGATATTGAGACATTACACATGGAAAGTAAATGGAAGCTTCATATTTATGTGCTAGGTTCACTTTACACTGTTTTCAAACTTGTGATGTTTTAGCATGTCCTTAGTAAGTAATTAAACTTTGAGATTCCAATTCATTGTGAAGATGGAGTTTATCTTTTTAAGCTTGCTATTGAATGAAAATAATAATTTGAGTATACCTTAATCTTTGGATAACATGAACTTTTGCATGATGTTTGTGGGTAACATTTCCGGAAAACCCTCACGAGACTTCACTAGTCCACTAGGAAATTCTTAGGGGTTTAAAAAGCTAGTTGCATATGCTAAATGCAATCGTACATCCCACAAAAGATGGATTTATCTTTTTGTTTTCTGTTTTTCCATTTAGTTTTTAGTTTTGTATTGCTAAGGGACTAGCAATATGTAAGTTTTGGGTGTGTGTTAAGGGCCAAAATATTCATATTTTAGCCCTTAACTTACATTTGTTAATCCTTTAGTTTTGATTAATTTATTCCATTTTAATTCTTTTCTATGCTTTCTTTGTTTTTGTAGGTTGTTGGAAGAAAAGGAAACAATTTTGGAAGTTTTGGGCATAAAGAGTTATTTTGAAGAAAAATGGAGGCTCTGATAATGCGATCGATTGCAGGGCATCTGTAATCGAGCGCACTATGGGCAAAGGCCAAGATGAGCGCAAGGCATCCACTTGTGCGCACAAGCAGCAGCCTCGATCATACCTGCGAACGAGCGCCCAGCATAGAGGATCGATCGCAGTCCTGAGATCGATCGCACACGGGCTGCGATTGAGTGCACCTGTGCGTGAGGAGCAAGCCAGCCGCCAGGCTTGTTATGGAAATTAATTCTTTTAGGGTTTTGAGGCTTATACGAACTAGGGCTCAAACCCTACATTTTTTAGGGCTTGTAGAGTATCCCTAAGGCTTATAAATAGACCCTTAAACCTCTAAAATAGACACACAATTTCCAAGGAGAAGAATTGGAGCTCTTCAAGTTCAAGTTTCGGGTTTATTCTTTTCCTTTCTATTTTATTTTATGAAGATGTTTAACATCAAATTTATGTGTAACTAATTTACTTAGTAGGGCTAGATTGAAGCCCTAATTATGCTTAGTTAATATTCAATATTGGCGCCTTTGTGGTGATCATGTTGTGATATTTAACTTGATTAATTCCTATTTTCATGAATTCTTCATATGTGTTTGTCTGATCAACATATGCATGTTGTATGGACTAGTTAGTTAAATCAATTTGGATGACCGAGTCCTAGGTTTATTAAAAATCACAAAAGAAATCCACACCGGGTTCTTGGGTTAATCAACATGGGGAACCTAGAGTAGACACCCATGCCCTGGGCCTCATGTGTTTGTCGATTTCCACAATTCATGCTTTCTTAAAGAACAACTTAGTAGACACCCATGCTAAATCCTTTAAGAAAGAAAAGAATTAGAGTAGACACCCATGCCTAATTCGTTGCTTAGGGAAATCAATAGCTTAAGGAGTAGACACCCATACCCTTAGGTTGACAAACATTAAGTATGCCTCACATGATCAAAGCATTGGTATATTGTTATATTATCTAAATATAATTAGTGGTGGATATCAAAGCCCTACCTTTTATTATTATCAACTCAAAATCAATATGTGTTTTGTTTTACTTATGGAATTTATTTTATGCAAAATTTAGCAATCCTCGTGGGAATGACCTCGTACTTGCATCATATACTACTATGTTGACCTTGTACACTTGCTGGTAAAACGTACAATTATTTACCTATTAATTTAGGTTGATATTTGCACAATATGATTGAGTGCTGGTGCGCTCGATCCTGGCTGTCTTGTGCTCGAGCCTAGATTGGCTGCAATCGATCTTATGGCTTCCAGCTTTTTCCCAATTTATCTTTTAAGTCTGAAACTTGTCGGAAACACTTACTTTTCTTCAAAAACCCTAAAAACATAAGAAAACACAAAAAGAAAGTAAAATAGCACAAAATAACAGGATTAAGAAATTAACAAATATAAATTAGTGGGCTAAAGCCTACTTCTTTCTGATTGTATATACGCCTAGTAGTGCTGAGCGTACTCTTGTCTCTATTGCGCACATACGACAATGGACCACTGTACGTACGCCTCTAACTTATAAGGAGTACGTATGATGGGGGACCACCGGATGTACGTTACTTTTTGACTAACCACTAGTTAATAAATGTACATACGATGCACCCTTTGGACCGTTGAGTAAACAGTACCAGACGTACGCCCTTATAGTATTGGACGTACACTGCTTTTTAGAGTAGTTGGTAGCGCCCTCGGCTTTTCTTCCCTATAAATACCCTCCTACCCCTCACCCTTTTCATGCCCATTATTGCCCCCAGGCCCTCGGTAACCTCTTATGTGAGTGTTCTTTGTGAGTTTTGTGATTTGAGAGAAAGAAGGAAGAAAACTTGTGTTCCTGCCATTTCCCAAGGTAACCCCTTGCCTATTCATGTGTTTTGATGTTGTTATTGTTGCTTCTTTACTATTATATATTTTAAAAATACATTGTTAAAGTTCTTTCATTCTTTCTTCCAAAGCCAAGAAATATTTTCAAAAAGAGTTTGAAAGAGCCATTTGATTCTTTATAATGCATGATGTTGAGTTTTCTTACGATGCATATATTTATTTAATAGCCTAGGAGGAGAAATGATAGCCTATAGGTTTTACAAAAACCATAAAACATAGTTTGGAGCCTTTGCCAGATTCGCCTAACTCACTAACCGGACGTATGCTCTCGAGCCCAGACGTACAATCAGGAAGCTAGGCATCTGCCCTTAAGCCTCATTCTTGTGTATTTTTGTGTCTAATAATCATTTTGATAGATAGGGCTTAGTATCTTACTTGTAAGGGTCCTCTAGAACTGCGTATAACAACATGTCATATTTCGTTATAGCAGGATTTAGCTATGTCGAAGGATTCAAGCGAGTGTACGAGGTAAGTAAACACTTATGAACACTTTCCTTAAAAACGTGGGATATGTCAGTTGATTGACCACGAATATGATATGAGTATGTCTACATTTTTGTAACTACTCGGTAACTGCTTTATTAATTGAATGATAAGATGCATTGTATGACATGGTACACGAGTACGTGCGGTATAACGGCCATGTGCTTACTAATATAGACTTCATTCTATAGTCAAATGTGTGTGTTATATGGGCCTTGGATCCAATTGTTATTTCATGACTGGCACAGCCTTAACTGGTGGTTACTACAGGACGTACATCATTAGCAGTGTGGCCACCCGAGGTCAAACTCGGTCATGCCACTAATGTTATGGACAGTAGCGTACAATGGTCGGGGCACTGGCATTGTATTATAGGTCCCTCGGGACAGCGTCAACCTTGCTAAGAAGAGGTAATATCTCGGGTAGACCATACATGAGAGTTATGACTTATAAAGCATTACTCTTTCCTGCATTAAAATACTTAAGAGATTGCCGCCGGGAGTATACCACCCTTTTATTAACTAAACAATACTTTTATGGTGTATTAATGGAGACAACACTATTACTCAAACTGTACGCTTATTTTTGCTTAAATGGGCTCAAATCATACCAAAATTGTGAGGTTTACTTACTAAGTCTTTAGACTTACGCTGTTATTACTGTTATAGGAAGCCTGTTTCTAGAACCCAAGAGTGTTACGGATACAACTGCAGACTTTACTTTAGAATTCTCGTACAGCTATCATGTTTGTTTTTTATTACTGTTAGTTGCTCAATGTCTTTGATTTCAAGGAATCTACTTGTCAATTTAAGGATTTAATAGTTTTTCTCAGATTTATATCACCTTCCTATGCATTAACTCTGACAATGTTTAGAGTGGCGATTCCTCATTTAGCCACAAGTTAGTTTAACTGGGGTAATTGCCAATAACCCTGCCAAGTTATCCAAAGATAATTTTGGGGGCATTACAAAAATTGAGTGAGTTTTGAATCGAAAACAAAAGCATAAACTTAACAAGATTAAATAAATCAATGGACAAAACACTAAGGTTTTTGGAATCAGCACTCACAAACTCATAGCAACATATTTCATGTTCATCAATATTATCCGAAATTTTCAAACGACACATTTTATATATGTTATATTTTGCTTAAAAATTAATTAAATCATCCAATGTATTCGTGCTTTGTACAAATCACTAGGGGTATACAATGTAAACCGAATAATCCAATGTATCCGTATAACGAATCACAATGGATATCCAATAATTTAACCAAACAAAAACCAAGCAATCAATTTAAATGAAATCATTCAATTATTTGAATAAAAATAGAACAATTAGAAATACCACTCATATAATCAAAAAAATATCAATTTACATTAAAAATTCTGCTGCTAATCATTTGTGAGGCTTTATCCTCAACCTTAGTTGAGGGTTTAGCCTCTCATGGAATTGAAAGAATATACAAACTGAATTGAATCCTTGGAGTATTTAGAAGCTTACAAAATCAAACCCCCAAAATTGAGAGCACCAAAAGCAAGCAAAAACCTAGACTTCCATCCCCCTTCTCTGAAAATCGTCCTCTGCAGCCTTCCGCCGCACTCTTCTGTCTTTTTCTTTTTATATTGCTTTTTCTAGGGGTTTTACCCTAAAATTGGCGCTTAAGTGGATTTTTGCTAGGTCATTGTGTTCGATCGCACTTGAGCATGTTCTTTCATTTCCTGCGGTATAGCGCTTGAGCGTTGCTTGCTTGACGTTGGGTGCGGGTGCACTCGATCCCATGACGGGTGTGCTCGAGCACACTCGTGCATGAAGTCTTCGTCTCTATGGTGTAATTGCGCTTGTGCGCTGCTGCATCTCTGCTCGAGCAGAGGTGCCCTCGAGCTTAGATCTGCTGGGCTCAAGCGCCAGTCTGGTGCACTCGATGCCTCTCCTTGGTGGCTTTCTTCCAAACTTTGCATTTTTCATCTTTAAGTCCTCATTTTTCATTCAACAACCTACAAAATACTAAAAACACATAACTAACACAAAACATCATATTATAATACAGTTAAAGGATTAACAAATGCAAATTAAGGGGCTCAAATATGTAGTATTTGGCACTCATCAAACACCTCCAAACTTAGATATTGCTAATCCCTTAGCAATACAAAACTAAAAATAAAATGAAAACATGAAACATAAATCCTCTTTCGTGGGAGAGACGACTGCATTTAACATATGCGACAAGCCTTTTAAACCTCTAGGTATCCCTAGTGGACGAGTGAAGTCTCATGAGGGTTTAATAGAAATGATACGCACAAACATTGTCAGGATTATGTTATTGAAGAGCATGAAGTTTCACACAAATAATGGTTCTTATTCATGAGTAGGCTTAAAAAGATAAACTCCATCTTTAATATCTTTAGGACATCCAACATCAATTCACTCATAAATGGCCAGCTGAGACAACATATGTTCCTGTAAGTGCAAAGTGAAATTACCATATAATCATAAGGCTTCAATTTAATCAAAATTTGTGCACCTCAAAATTCGTAGGAATTCCTATCAAATGAAGATAACCAAGGCTTAATTCAAGATATGCACCATTTTTTTTTTTGTAGGCTGTGCAATGCTTAGCTCCCTTACACTTTCTAATTGACCCATGTAATGAGTGTTAGGCCAATGGCTCCCAAACAAGATTGCTTTAGGGCATTAGATGTAAAAACATCCCTAAGGGCCTATTAACTCAGGTCAAAATGGCTACGAAGCCAAACCAGCCATACCATCAATCAAACTGAACTTCACACCTTTTTACGCGAACACTCAATGCTTAATAAGGCAAGAGGTCCGGTTACTCAGTGAAAAACTCAAAATAATTTTTTTTTTTTTAGCCAAGGTTATTCATCCATAAGTCATCCAATAAATCTCAAGATAAACATGATTCAGTTCAAACTTCATACTATAATGCCCCAAAATTAGCCTCGGCTAACTTAACAGGGTTACTGGCAATTACCTCAGTTAATCCAACTTGTGGCTAAATGATAAATCGCCCCTCTAAGCATCAATCAGAGTTAATGAATAGGAAGGTGAAATAAAATCAGAGAAACTATTAACGCATCAATGGATAAGTATAACCTTTAAGATTACATACATGGAGCATCCAACAATAATAACAGACAAACCTCATAATAGCAAAGGAAAAGTAAAGTCCGTAGTGGCATCCATACTATTTCTTGGATTCTAGAAACAAGCTTCCTATAAGGGTAGTAACAGTGTAAGTCTAAGACTTAGTAAGTAAACCTCACAGTTTAGGTATGATTCGAGCCCATTTAAGCAGAAATAAACATGCAGTTTTATTAAACATTTAAAAAGAGGTGGTGTCTCCGTTAATACGCATTCTGAGTATTGTTTGGTTAATGTGGTGTACTCTTGGCGGCAATCACCTAAGTATTTTAATGTAGGAAAGACTAATTAATTATAGGTCACAACTATCATGTATGGTCTTCCCGAGATATTACCCCTTCTCAGCAGGGTTGGCGCTGTCCTGAGGGACCTGTGATATAATGCCGGTGCCCCGACCATTGTACGCTACCATCCATAACATTGGTGGGATGATCGAGTCCAACCTTGGGTGGCCTACACCAATAATGATGTATGTCCTATAGTGAGCAACCATTAGGGAATAGTTGTGCCGACTACGAAACCATTGGATCCAAAGCCCACACACACACATTTGCCATATAATGAAGTCTATATAGTAATCCCATGGCCATTATTCTGCACATACCGGTGAACATGTCATAAGATGCATCTTATCAACAAGTGAGCCTAAGGGTAGATGATAAGCGCCGAATGCTGCACATTCAAGCCCCTTAATTTACATATGTTAATTCCTTAGCATTGTTATTTGTTTGATTTTTGTTTTGTTTTAGTGTTTTAGGTTTTAATTGGCAAACCATTGAAAATTTGGCTTTAAAGGGCAAAAGTTGGAGCATTCTAACCTTGGGATCGTGCGTAGCTATTCTTGAGCTCGAGTGAATTGCGCTCAAGCGCACAACCTTCGCATCGAGCGCACACAGGCATACAGTGCACGACAAGAATCCTTTTCCAGCTTAGACTTGGTTTTCAGTCTCCCAATTGGACTGGGAGACTAACCTCCAGTTTTCCCAGGGTTTTTAGAGTTCTCCTAATCCCTATAAATAGGGCTCTAAACTTTGTAAGCAGACACACCGCTTTCTAGAGTTAAAAATAAGTAAATTGTCTTTGGAGCTTAAAAGATCATGAGGGGCTAAACCAATTGTGGGGTATTGATGTAACCCTTTCAAAGAACAATGGTTTGATTGTATTTACTTTCTAGTTTGTCAATTTATGCATGTTGATTGAATAACTCTGAGGATTGCTACAATTGATTTCTATTCTTCATATTAAATGCAATTGTTCTTAATTTCCAACTCAATATTAGTAAAATTCTTATCTTGTCTTAGAAAGTACTTTACTATTATTGAACTCAAATCATTCTTATTTTCTATGATTATAAGAATGATGGTTATACAATGGTTCTTAATTGACATGCAATCAATAGGGTTAGATAGACCATACCTAGGAAAGACAGATCGTACTACTCCCTAGTTTAGTGTAATTTAGGTAGACGATCCATGCCAACCAAAGATGGGTTATGCTATTCCATTGATTGTAAGAAACTTATTAAAGAATTAATCATTCATACTTAGAGAAGACGGGTCTTAGCACATCTTAGTGGTTAGGTGGATGATCCGTGCTAACCGAAGATGAATTATTTTTATTCTTCAATAATGTGTTTTCTTGTTTAAATTATAACATGCATCGAAATGAATTGCTAGAATTAAATATGGTTAACCATTGATGTGCAAATAGTGGTGTAGTCAATACCCTACTTTTTCTCTCATATATTTACTCTCTTTATTTCTGTTATTTTATGCACTTTGAATTTACATAAGCAAATCATTCTCTTTTGAATTAAGTTAATTTTAATCTTTCAAATTTTGATAATAAAACCCTTGCAGTCCTTGAGCTTCGACACCCTCAATATAGCCCTATCCTACGGGATTCGTCCTATTGCGAATGGTAATTTTATAATTGATATTTTTGGTCACAAAAATACCACATCAATTTTTGGTGCCGTTGCCGGGGACTGCTTAATGGTTTCATTATCTAAATTTAAGGATTAATTTTAGCTTAAAAATCTATTTTTCTATTTTACATTTCTAACTTTAATTCTATTTTTGTGTTTTGTTTTTAGAATTCTCAAACAGGTCCGTAGCTGCCCTCTCTATGACTGCGATCGAGCACAGATCATGTGCGACCGAGCGCACTGACGCAATCCAGCAGGAATCAAGCCAGCAGCGCTCGAGCCCTCCACTCCTGCGCTCGCACCCATCTGCGGCAGCACGCTTGAGCACACCCTGCCGTGTGATCGAGCGCACTAGCATCAGCCTGCATCCAAAACCCTAGTGCATCTAAGGGCCATTTGTGAGCTTTAATTTTCTGTTTTAGTTTAGTTTTTCCTTCTTTTTTTTTTAATTTTTTTTATTGTTTTATTATTATTATTATTATTATTATTATTTATTTTTTTATTTTTTTATTTTTTTATGCTAGGTTGCCATTTTTTGTCTTTTCCATTAATTCCTTGCAACCTTGAACTTGAACGCATTCTTAGACGAATTAGATCCGAAAGGACTCCTAATTTGCTAGAAGTGCATCCCACTGAGACCATGGGCGAAGCTAACCACGTGGCTTTGAGAGATCATTATCTCCCTACCACTTACACTACCCCTATATGTCTCCGGCTGCTAGAGGTTACGGCAGCCCATTATGAAATTAAGCACAGCACTATACAAAGTTTACCTTCTTTCCTAGGGCATAGCACTGAAAACCCTTATGACTTCCTCAATGATTTTGAAGCAATTTGTTCTACCATTAAAATGATGGGATTCACTAAGGATGCCCTAAGGATCCACCTTTTTCCTTTCTCCTTCAAGGAAAAGGCTAAACATTGGTTCCAGTCCTTAGCACCCAACTCTATCACTTATTGGGCTCAATTGCAGCAAGAATATTTTAAGAAATATTTTCCCATAGGAATGACCAATGACACTAGGGGAGCTATCACTAGCTTCTCCCAATATGAGGGAGAAGACTTCCATGAGACTTGGGATAGGCTGTAGGACTTACTTAGATCATGCCCATACTACGTTGTCCCAAAATGGCAGGTAGTGCAGCGTTTCTATGATGGCTTGACCGAGTCCAATAGAAAAATGGTAGATGCATCTTGTGCGGGAACATTCATGTTAAAAAGTGAAGATGAAGCATGGTCTATGTTTGAAAATTTGAGTACTAATTCTCTTCAGCAGGTTTCCACTAGATGAAGGGCACCAACATCTAAAGCACTCAAGACAGAGAGTTTGTATGAAGCAGGACATTCAACAAACATGGCCACCCAAGTAGTTGAGGCTATCACCAAAAAGCTAGATCAAGTTTTGATGACTGCTGGTTTTGCTCCTAATACTACCCACATGCATACACCACATGAACCTTGCTCATCTTGTTCTAGTCCTATGCATCATGTAAATAACTGCCTGTTGCTAGAAATTATACTGATGTTACTAATGAGCAGGTTAATGCAGCTTTCTCCAGATCGGGTAATGATCGGTACTCCAATATCTACAACCCCGGGTAGAGAAATCATCCAAATTTCTTATGAAAGAATCCAAATTCAGGCAACTCAGCCCCAGGGCCACACAATCAAGCTTAATCCAATAGGTAGCCCTACTAACCTCATTCTACTTACCGGCCTCCACATTAGCAATACCAGGCTGCACCACCTCGCTCAGATTCTAATTTTGAGGATTGGATGCTGAAAATGATGAGTGAGCTAACCAGCCAAGTGGGCAAGGCAAATCAGACAGTAAAATCTCAACAAGAGATAATGAACTCACATTCTCAATCCATTGCCAAGCTGGAAGCTCAAGTCGAACAACTTGCCAACACTTTCAACAGAAGGGATGAAGGAAAGCTTCCAAGTTAGCCAGTGGTAAATCCTAAGGGGCACTACATGGTAGATGAGGGTACTTCATACCATGAGCAAGTTCAAGCCATCACCACGTTGCGAAGTGGAAGAATAGTTGACAATCATGTGGAGGAGAAGAAGGATGAGCAAACGGAGGTTTTATAGAATCTACAGAATGATAAATGTAAGAAAGTAAGCAATGAGGCTTCTTCATCAACAACGACCACTCTAGAGATTCCATATGAGCCACGAGCCCCATTCCCAAACGTCTCAAGGCACCTTCCCACTTTGGGAAACAAGGAGAGAAAATACAAGGAATGATGGAGGTGTTCAAATTGGTAAAAATCAATCTCCCCCTTCTTGATGCCATCGCACAAGTGCCTGCCTATGCCAAATTCCGTAAAGACTTGGGTACTCAAAAGAGGAAAACTAGAAATCACATCCCAAAAAAAGTCCTTCTTACTGACCAAGTGAGTTCCTTGATTAAGCACAACACTACTTCGAAGTTTAAGGACCCTGGGGCTCTTACAATTTCATGCATCATCGGACAGAGGGAAATTAATAAGGCACTCCTAGATCTGGGAGCCAGTGTGAACTTACTTCCATATTCAATGTATCAAAACTTGGCCTAGGGGAGCTAAAGCCCACCACAGTAATTTTGCAGCTAGCTGATCGGTCTGTTAAGAAGCCTAGAGGGATTGTAGAAGACGTGATCATCCAGGTGGATAAACTTTTCTTCCTAGTCAACTTTATAGTGCTTGACACCGAGCTTGTGCCTAATCCTGATAAGCTAATTCCTGTCATCCTTGGACGTCCTTTCTTAGCCACAGCTAATGCATGCATCAATTGTCGAACTTTAGTCATGGAGATCTCATTTGGCAATATGAAGGTTAGGTTGAACATCTTTACTACATTCCAGCATGTTCCTAATCAAAATGAGTGTTTCTTTTTGGACAGTATTGAAGAATATGTAGAAAATTCACTACCTAGTGTCTTGACCAAGGATCCAGTGGAAGTCTGCTTAATTCACTTCGACTTTGAAGAGTTCAACACCGACCAGTACATCAAAGAGGTCCATGACTTGCTTGAGACAGTCGCAAGTGTAGACTTCCATCCATGGAGAGTACCGAAGGAGCCCCTACCTATGACATCAAGCACTCCTCCAGTTCCCTCCCTAGAGTCCCCATCGAGGCTTGAGTTAAAGCCCTTGCCAGCAAAGCTCAAGTATGCATTTCTTGGATCTAACAACACTTTGCCGATCATTAGTGCTTCAGACCTTCAAAAGGATCAAGAGGAGAGTTTGTTAGCAGTGTTAAAGGAGCATAATGAAGCCATTGGATGGACTGTGTCAAATTTGAAAGGCATCAACCCCTCCATCTGTATGCATCAGATTCATTTTGAAGAAGACACTCGACCCTCTAGTGAGGCACAACACCGGCTGAATCCCAACATGAAGGAGGTAGTGATGAAAGATGTAGTCAAGTTACTTGATGCAGGCATCATCTACCCCATCTCAAATAGCAAATGGGTAAGCCCCTCTCAAGTGGTTCCAAAGAAATCCGGCATCACCGTCGTTGAAAACTCAGATGGAGAGTTGGTTCCACAATGCATAACCACAAGATGACGTGTTTGCATTGACTATCGAAAGCTCAACTCCCATACCCAGAAGGATCACTTCCGCTCCCATTCATTGGTCAAATTTTGGAGCATCTGGCTGGCCAAAGCTACTATTGTTTCCTAGATGGCTATTCCAGATATAATCAAGTAGCTATTGATCCCCAAGACCAAGAGAAGATGACCTTCACATGTCCATTTGGCACCTTTGCTTATCGACACATGCCCTTTGGATTATGCAATGCACTTGCCACATTCTAGAGATGTATGATATCTATCTTCTCCGACATGGTAGAGAAATTTTTTGGAGGTATTTATGGATGACTTCTCTGTTTTTGGTTCTTCTTTTGATAAATGTCTGAATAATCTTTCACTTATGCTTCAACGTTGGAAAGAAACTAACATGATTTTAAGTTGGGAGAAGAGCCACTTCATAGTGCAAGAAGGTATTGTTTTGGGCCACATAGTGTCCAAAAGAGGTATTGAGGTGGACCGGGCCAAAGTTGAGCTAATTGAGAATTTACCACCGCCTACTTTAGTCAAGCAGATTCGTTCTTTCCTTGCAGATGCTGGCTTCTATCGCCGCCTCATTAAGGATTTAAGTAAAATTTCAAGGCCCTTGTGTAGCTTGCTTGCCAAGGACGCCCCTTTTCACTTTGATGAAGCATGTCATGAGGCATTCCAGAATCTCCGGTCTCTATTATCTTCTGCTCCCATCATGAAGCCTCCTGATTGGTCTTTGCCCTTTGAAATCATGTGTGATGCATCTGACTATGTTGTGGGTGCAGTATTGGGACAGTGAGTAGGTAAGCTCCCTCATGTCATCTATTATGCTAGCAAGACTCTCACGGATGCTCAAGTCAATTACACAACCACCGAGAAAGAACTGCTAGTTGTGGTCTTTGCCTTGGACAAATTCCGCTCATATCTTATGGGATCCAAGGTAATCATTTATTATGATCATGCTGCTCTATGACATTTGCTGGCCAAGAAAGAAATGAAGCCCGAGTTGATCCATTGGATACTACTCTTACAAGAATTTGATATTGAGATTCAGGACAAGAGGGGCACTGAGAATGTTGTGGCCGACCATCTATCACAAATTTTGTTTGAGACACCTCAGCCGATTCCCACTCATGACTCTTTCCCTGATGAGCAATTATTTGAAATTACTCTGAGAAATCCGCCGTGGTATGCCGATATTGTCAATTATCTAGCCATAGGTCGGATTCCTTCCCATGTGTCTAAGTAAGAGAAGGGCCACTTCTTCAAGCAAGTTTGATTATATTTTTGGGAAGATCCAAAGTTATTCAAGTATTGTGCTGGTCAGATCATCTGACATTGTGTCCCTAAGAGTGAATTCCCTAGTATTCTCAAATTCTGTCATTCTCTAGCTTGTGGAGGACATTTTAGTGCTAAGAAGATAGTAGCCAAGGTTCTATAATGCGAATTCACACAGCCAACCTTGTTCAAAGATGCCTATAAATTTTGTCGAGCTTGTGAAAGATGTCAACACCTAGGATTTAGGTCTCAGAGGGACATGATGCCATTGAGCCCCATCTTCATTGTTGAAATTTTTGATGTCTGGGGTAATGACTTCATGGGACCCTTCCCACCGTCTTGTGGATATGAGTACATTTTGGTAGGAGTCGATTATGTCTCTAAGTGGGTAGAAGCCATTGCCACCAAGACCAATGATCACAAGGTTGTGTTAAGTTCATCCAAGCCAACATTTTCAGCAGATTTGGGACTCCCAGGGCCATCATCAGTGACGAAGGTAAACACTTTTGCAACGGGTTTCTCAAAACCTTGCTTCTCAAGTACTTCGTCACATACAAGGTAGCCACACCTTACTATCCTCAAACAAGTGGCGAAGTAGAAGTCTGTAACAGGGAGATCAAGCATATTTTGGAGAAGATGGTTAGGCCAGACCGCAAGGATTGGTCCCTGCACCTTAATACCGCACAGCTTACAAGACACCGATTGGAATGTCTCCTTACCAATTGGTATATGGCAAGGCGTGTCACCTCTTTGTGGAACTAGAACACAAGGCTCTGTGGGCAATCAAGCAGTTCAATTTCGACAAGCAAGCAGCTGGCTGCCACCAGTTGGAGGAGCTGCGATAAGATGCATATGATAGTGCTAGCATTTATAAGGAGCGGATAAAGGCTTTTCATGACAAACACATCCTACCTAAGACATTTGTGCTGGACTAGAAAGTATGGCTCTTCAATTCCAAACTCTGGCTTTTCCCTAGGAAGCTCTGCTCTAAATGGGACGGCCCTTTCATAGTCACATCAGTATCTCCACATGCCACTGTCAAATTGTGAAACCCAAAGGATGGCACTTTGTTCAAGGTCAACGGTCAACAGTTGAAGCCCTACATCTAGCACTTCGAGCCAAGTACAGACGTGGATCCGTCAATTTGATGGATCCCATCTATTTTTTGAATTAAAGCACTGGCACCCTGGGCTTGAGCGCACCCACTGTACACTCGATCCCAAACATGGGCCTGTGCTCGAGCCCTCCCCAAGTGGGATCGAGAGCAGAAGCTCAACACCACACTCACACACTTGCACAAGTGTGCTTGAGCGCACCTCTAGGAGCACTCGAGCGAACTCCCGCCCTTGTGCCCTTGTGTGCACCAGCACCTCCCCACACTTTCACACCTCTGAGCAGTGTGATCGAGCGCACTATAGTGCCGCTCGAGTGAACTCGTTCAGAGGCCTCACATGACCATTTTAGGTCATAGTTTTTTTTCTTTTCCTCCCCATTTTCTTCCCCGCACCATAGCCCCCTTCTGCATAAGCCGCCATCGCACACACCGAATACCACTGCATTGCCCCACAGCTCACCCCTTCACCACCCCACCGTTGCCGCACCATCCCTTCCCCCAGTCCTCCTTCTTCCCCGCCCCTTTTCTTTCCCTTTCCCTATCCATTTTCTCCCCCTTCTCCTTATGCCCATTTTCCCCATTTATTATTTGTGAAAAGCTGTCCGTAGGTGCCTCTCCACACACAAACTGACTCTGTGTTGGATTTTCTTCACTTTGCAGGGGGTTTGGTAGCAAATTAAAGCAGTTTTACACCACTTGCTTTTTGATGTGCCCACCACGTGTTCGACAAAAGGCCCTAACCAATCTGCACCATGCCTAAGGTCCAAACTTCCACCTCTCAGTCTTCCTCCACTTCGGACACCACTTTCGAGGCTCTAGCCCCGCCCCTACCATGCCATGGGATGCAAAGGAAGCTCATGTTGGAGACCTCTTTTGCCATCGACACAATTTTTAAGAATCTCCAAGCTACAAAATGGGCAGTCGAAGAATGCAAGTGCCGTGGCCTCACATCGCTTTTCTAACCAGTCAGTCCTGTTGCTTATGAAGGCCTGGTCCGAGAATTTTATCACAATCTCACATTCGACTGTACTCGATCGGGCATCCTATCCTCATCTGTGGCTGGCATAGACATTGAGCTGATCACTGCCGACATTGCTGCTACTTTGCAATGCTCCTATGAGTGCCCGTTGGATATTTTGGCTAGGGATGGGACCCTTTGGTACTTCGACTTACCTTCCAAGCTTACACTTCAGCACATTGTGGATGACATTTGCCATGGCCGTTACACCGATGATCTCCGCAACTGCATAGGCAAAGTTTTTCTGCCTTCTAGACTCTGGTTCGTGGATTGTATTTTGCAGTGGAATGCGTGTCCATTTGGACACAAAACTCAGCGGCGTGGTCCCTTCCTCGCGTCTTTGTATGCTTTTTAGAGAAATTTTTGGTTTTCCATTCCTCAGCTCATTGGGGATTAGATGCATAAGTTTTAGGAGAGGGCAATTGTGCACTGCACTTATGGGTCATCATCATAAGGACTTCCCTTCCCTTTTCTCATCACCCATCTCCTTCAGACGCGAGGCATTGAGGGTACACTTGAGGATGGGCTTATTTTTGCTCCCCTTCAGTTTGGCCTGATCCAGTGGAACCAGAGTTGTTCCCACATGCTGAGATGACGTCAGGTGCCCGCAACAGCTGAGGTAGTCAGGGATGCTAATGGACCTATGCACAATGATCTACCTGCAGTTGAGCCAGTGGAGAGAGGGAGCAGTAGAGACTGTCACCATGAGCATGTCACAATACTAGTCCCTCCATAAAGATCTGACGGAGCATCGATCTGAGCTTGCTACCTAGAGGGCGGAGGACAAGTGCCTAGCAGATGAAAGATTTGAGGACCAGCAAGCACTGCTGCGCTCCATTTTATTGCGGCTGCCATTTAATGCGGGGGCATCTTCTTTCGCGCTGCAGTGACAGGTCAAGTACTCTTCTCCCTTGTATTGCTTTATTGTCTCTATCCACACACTGAGGACATTGTGTATTTTAAGTTGGGGGGTGTAGGCATACATGTTAGTTCTGAGCATGCAATTAATTTTCCTGTTATGGTTTGAAATTCATTGATAGGCTTAATATAATAAACACATGATCACTTGAATAAGGAATTCAAATTGTGTTACTTTCATTGGACGCATGAGATATTACTTGTTTTAACTTGATTTTCACAAGCATACTAGCATGTAGTCTGTGGGGCATAAAATCTAGAATCAGTGATGTTTGGCTTCAATATTTGGAATGTAGTTGGATAACTTATTGGCAAAATAACCTTGGCATTAATTTCAAAAAAAAAAATTGATCAATTTGAGCTTTCCACCAAGTAACCGGCTCCCTTGCCTCATTAAGTAGTGAGTGTTCACGTCAAACAGTGAGAATTTTTGTTTGATTGATAAAAACTAGCTTAGCTTCATAGCCTTTTTGACCCGAGTTAGTAAGTCCTTAGAGGGGTCTTTACATCTAATGCCCTAAAATTGTCTGGTTTAGGAGTCATTGGCCTAACACTCGATACATGGGTCAATCAGAAAGCTTAAGGGAGCTAAGTGCTATCAAAAAGAAAAAAAAAAAAAAAAGAAAAAAGAAAAAAAAAAAAAAGGGAAATTGTTTTGCCTTGGTTGTTAATCCAATGGGGAGTCTAATGAATTCTGAGTGTTGATCCATGCATGATTGAGATTAGTTTTGAAATCACATGACAATATGTTGAGTTCACGTACACTAGTTGAATCTTGTAATATCTCATAAATGCCATTTTTGGAGCTGATTTGTAATTTCCAGTTAATGAATGAGAACCTGATAAGTGCTAAAATATTCATATTTTTAGCCCTTAACTTACATATTTTAATCCTTTGGTTTTGGTTAATTAGGTCATTTTAATTCCTTTTTGTGTTTTTCATACTTTTGTAGGCTTTTGGAAGAAAATGAAGTAAATCTAGATGATTTGGGCTCAAAAGAGAGAAGATGGAAAATTAGGAGTTCTTTGACACTGCGATCAATCACAAGGTACCTGCGATCAAGTGCAATACCCAAGAAGACAAAGCACAATCCAGGCCAGGAGCAATCGAGTGTATGCTAGAAGAGGATCGATCGCAGACCTGCGATTGAGCACACACGGGTTGCGATTGATCGCACCCATGTGCAGGAGACATATCAAGTGGCGGCCAGATTGGTATTCTTTCCATATTAGGGTTTTCCAACTCCCAATTGTAATAGGTTTTGAAACCCTACGAAATCCCTAGGTTTACTACTTTGTCAAGGACTTTTAAAGCCTATAAATAGACACTTAAGCCTCTAGAATAGATATGCCTTGTAAGGAGAAGAATAGGAGCTCTTCAAGTTCAAGTCTCGGGGTTTATTCTTTTCCTTTCTTTTATTTTATTTTATGAAGATATTTAACATCAATTTTATGTGTAACTAATTTATTAGTAGGGCTAGATTGAAGCCCTAATTATGTTTATGTAATATTTCAATATTGGCGCCTTTGTGATGATCTTGTTATGATATCTAACTTGATTAATACCTAGTTTCATGAATTCCTCATATATGTGCCTGATCAACATGCGCATGTGGTATGGACTAGTTAGTTAAATCAATTTGGATGACCAAGTCTTGGGTTTAACATAAGTAACAAAAGTAATCTACACCGGGTTCCTGGGTTAATCAACATGGGGAATCGGGAGTAGACACCCATGCCCTAGGCCTCATGTGTTTGTCGATTTCCACAATTTTTATGCTTTCATAAAGAACAACTTAGTAGACACCCATGCTAAATTCTTTAAGAAAGAAAAGAATTAGAGTAGACACCCATGCCTAATCGTTGCTTAGGGAAATCAATAGCTTAAGGAGTAGACACCAATGCCCTTAGGTTGACAAACATTAGATATTCATAACATGATCAAAACATTGGCATATTGATATATTAGCTAAATATAATTAGCGGTGGATGTCAAAGCCCTACCTTTTTCTCATTATCAACTTAACCCAATCTTTATTTTAGTTTACTTTTGCAATTGATTTTAAGCAAGATTCAGCAATCCTCGTGAGAATGATTCCGTATTTGCACACTATATTACTGTGTTGACCTCGTGCACTTGCGGGTAAAACACACAATTATTTGCCTATTAATTTAGGTAGGCAATTGTGAACAACAAGTTTTTGGCGCCGTTGCTGGGGATTGCGGCGAATTTTGTTCAAAATTATTTTCCTTTAGTTGTGTTATTTTAATTTTCAATTTTTAATTTAGTTGTTATCAAAAAAAAAAAAAAAAAGCATTTTTCGTTTTCCCTAACTTTTTTGTTTTCTGATTCAGGATGCGGATTCTGATAAGTGCTAAAATATTCATATTTTCAGCCCTTATCTTACATGTTTTAATCCTTTGGTTGTAATTAATTAGGCCATTTTAATTCCTTTTTGTGTTTTTAATGTTTTTACAGGCTTTTGGAAGAAAGTGAAGTAAAACTGGGTGATTTAGGCTCAAAAAGAGAATATGGAAAAATTGGAGCTCCCTAGTACTTACGATCGAGCGCAATACCAGAGAAGATGCTGCACGAGCCAGGCCAGGTATGATCGAGCGAAGGCAAAAGAGGGATCGATCGCGTACGTGCGATCGAGCGCACCCGTGCGCAGGAGGCACTCCAAGTGGCGGCTACAATGTCCCTATTTCCATATTAGGGTTTTTCAAACTCCAAATTGTAATAGGATTGAAACCCTGCGAAAATCCTAGGGTTTACTACTTTTCCAAAGACTTCTAAAGTCTATAAATAGACTCCTAAGCCTTTAGAATAGGTAGGCTTGGAGAAGGGAGAAGAATAGGAGCTCTCAAGTTCAAGTCTCGGGTTTATTCTTTCTTTTCTTTTATTTTATGAAGATGTTTAACATCAACTCTCTGTGTAGCTAATTTATTTAGTAGGGCTAGATTGAAGCCCTAGTTATGTTAAATTAATATTTCAATATTGGCGCCATGTGATGATCATGTTGTGCTATTTAACTTGATTAATACCTGCTTGTATGAATTCCTCATATGTGTATGCCTGATCAACATTTGCATATAGTATGGACTTGTTAGTTAGATCAATTTGGATAGCCGAGTCCTGGGTTTAACTTAAGTAACAAAAGAATCCACACCGCGATTCTTGGGTTAATCAACATAGGGAACTAGGAGTATACACCCATGCCCTAGGCCCTGTGTGTTTGTCGATTTTCATAGAACATATGCTTTTCTAAAAAACAACTTAGTATATACCATGCTAAATCCTTTAGGAAAGAAAAGAGTCAGAGTATACACCCATGCCTAACTCGTTGCTTAGGGAAATTAATAGCTTAAGGAGTTAGAGTTTAACCCTTAGGTTGGCAAACATTTAATATGCATAACCTGATCAATGCATTGGCATATTGATATACTAGTTTAACATAATTAGTGGTGGATATCAAAACCCTACCCTTTGTTATCATCACATCAACAATCAATCTTTATTTTGCTTTTGCTTAAGGAATCTATTTTTAAACATAAATTCAGCAATCCTCGTGGGAATGATCCTGTACTTGCACCCTATACTACCATGTTGACCTTGTGCACTTGCAGGTAAAACGTACTATTATTTACCTATTAATTTAGGTATATTTTTGTACAACAAGTTTTTGGCGCCGTTGCCGGGGATTGCGGCGAATTTTGTTTAAATTTATCTTCCTTTAGTTTTGTTATTTTAATTTTTAATTTTTAGTTTAGTATTAGCAAAAAAAATCTAAAAGAATTTCTTGTTTTCCTTAACTTTTCTGTTTTCTGTTTCAGGTTGCAGATTCACATTCTGTGATTGCGATCAATCGTCAGCCAAGTGCGATCAAGCGCACTGCGATCGAATGTACCAACCTAGGATCGAGCGCAGTTCCAGAGAGCATCCGGACTAGGCAGTGCTGAAGCTGGCAAGTTCATGCAAGGTCGTCGATCTCAAGCCTCAACCGTTTTTCCCCTTGTTCCTGAAGTTGAGCGAACAATTCGACAACGACCTAGAGACAAAGAAGGAGAAGAAGAAGTTGAAATGGAAGACGTACCAGAAAATCCAATTGGGCCAAGACCCCTAGAAGCAAATCCACCACGAGTGAGGAGACCAATGAAGCAAGCATACGTGTCAACAAACCTCCATCAACCCTCATGCATAGCATATCAACCAGAGGTGGAGGGAAGTTATTATATCTTTCCCCAAATCCTCAATGCATTGACTCACTTCAGAGGCACAGCTACTAAGGATCCCAACTTGCATCTTAAGGAATTCTTTGACTTATGCAAGTTGTAGAATGTTCAAGGCCTCACTCAAGAGAGACTCAGGTTAGTTCTCTTTCCTTTTTCCTTGAAAGATAATGCTAAACTGTGGTACAATTCCTTGCCTGCAGAGTCCATTCATACTTGGGAAGAATTGACCACCAAGTTCCTAAAGAAGTTTTTCCCAGCTCAAAGGACAAGGCAACTTAGAAGGGAGCTGCAATCATTCCAACAAAGAGATGGAGACCCTTTCTTTGAAGCATGGGATCACTTCCATATGATGCTCCTTAAGTGTCCAAATCACAACATATCTCAAGATGACCAGGTACAAATCTTTTATGAAGGGTTAGATAATTGTAACAAGGGTGTTGTTGATACAGCTTGTGGAGGTGTGCTGATGGGAAAGAGTAGTGAGGAAGCCATAAAGCTTTTTGAGATGTTGAGTGAACACACCCAATAATTCTCATCCAAAGGGAGACAAGGTGTAAGGAGTAAAGGCAGGTATAAAGAAAACAACAAAGTGCAAAATCAGATAGCTGCCTTGCAGAAGACATTAAATATGCTAGTAAACTCCATGACCACTCAGAACATCTCTCCTATTCAGCTAGCCACCCAACCCCAGGTATGTGCCATGTGTTCTCATTTAGATCACACTATTGAGACCTGCCCTTTGTATTTATCTGCAGATCAAGAGCAGCCAATTATGTGGGACAGCACACTTATCCTCCCAAGAACAATCCTTATTCCAACACTTATAATTCAGGGTGGCACAACCACCCCGGTTCCTCATGGAGTGCCAGTAGGAAAAGTCGAAATCCTCAAGGACAGCAAAGCAACTCTCAACAAAAAGTTCAACCAGCCCAAGACCCAGAAGAGGAGGGTTTAGATTTTTGAGTTTTGAAAATTAAAGGATAAACATAAACTAAATAAAATAAGTAAATCTAAGGATAAATGTACTAAGGTTTGGGAATTCACACTCACCAAATTATAACAACATACTTTATGTTCATCAATATTAATCCGAAGTTCTCACAAATTAAATCATAGATATGTTTTACTATGCTTCAAAGAATTAATCAAAACCATCCCATGTATCCATTCATTGACCAAATCACAAAAGGAATCCAAATTCAATTGAAACACCAGATGTATCCGTAGAACAAATCACAAGGGATATCCAATTTTTATGAGTTAAAAGCCAAGCAATCAATCATATGAAATTATCTCAAATCATCACATGTATCCTTGAATCACAAGAGATATCCAAGAATCACTCCATACAATTGATTAGAAGTAAAACAATTGAAATATAAAACCCAATAAAATCAGAATAATAAAAACTTACATAAAAGTATTGATGTTCTTCATCGGTGAGGCTTCATCCCCAACCTTAGTTGGGAATTTAGCTCTACATAAAAAATAAAATCTGAACCTAAACCTAAACCTAAAGAAAAACTAAACAAAAGAATTTTGCTCTCTAGGATTGTGTCTATTTTCTTGAATGCAAAGAAGTCTATTTATAGGCTTAGGGAAGTCCTAGAAGCCCAAGTAAACTTAGATAATTCGGAAGTCTGTCTCCCAGTCAAAATAGAAGTCTGAAATCGGAATAGGATTCGTCCAGATTTGTGTCCTTTAATTGCGGTGCGATTTTGACATAGTAACTGTACGAATTACGAAAATCCTATTTCACAACAAATTGTAGTATTTTGAGCTAGCTTTCCAATGCCGTTTGAATCACTTCAATCCGATATTTGAGCGGAGAGTTATGGTCAAAATACTAAGACGTGTGCAGAATCTGAATTTGAATCCGATCCGAAATCTTATCCAATCTGAACTTTAATCTGATTTAACCTTTCCTTAGATTTGGTTAGACTTAACCACACAATCTAGGTCTTCTCAAAGTATGCTTTCTTCCAAACTTTGCATTTTTCCCTTTAAAGCTGCAGTTTTTCTTCAATGACCTACAAAACACTAAAAACACAAAACTAACACAAAATATTAAATAACGACACAGCTAAAGGATTAACTAATGTAAATAAAGGGGTCCAAATATGCAATATTTGGCACTTATCAAACACCCCCAAACTTACATTTTGCTAGTCCCTTAGCAAAACAAAACGAAAAATAAAATGAAAGCAAGAAACATAAATCCTCTTTCGTGGGAGAGACGATTGCATTTAGCATATGCAATAAGCCTTTTAAACCCCTAGGCATCCCTAGTGGACGAGTGAAGTCTCGTGAGGGCTTAACATGAATGATACCCACAAACATTGTGCACTATGTTGTTAACAAGAAAGAAGTTTCACATGAACCATGGTTCTTATTCATGAGCAAACTAAAAAAGACAAACACCATCATAACAGTCAAAAGGAAATCCAAAATCAAATTACTCATAAATGGACAATTGAGACCTCATATGTTCTGAAATGTGTAAAGTGTAATTAGCATATAATCATGAAGCTTTCTGTTTAAACTCAAGATAAGTTCCATAAAATTTGAAAGAATCCCTAACAAATGAAACAACCGAGGCAAGATATGCATTTTTTTTTTTTTTTTTTAATAGGCCTTGCAATGTCTAACTCCCTTAAGCTTTCTAAATGACTCATGTAACAAGTGTTAGGCCAATGACTCCCAAGCCAGGTGGCTTTAGGGCACTAGATGTAGAACATCTCTAAGGGCTTATTAACTTAAGTCAAAAAGGCTACGAAGTCAGATTAGCCATATCATAAATTAACACTGAACTTCACACCTTTTGACGCGAACACTCAATGCTTAACGAGGCAAGAGGTCCGGTTACTCAGTGAAAAACTCAACATGATCTTTATTTTCTTTTTTCTTCTCTTTTTTTATTTTATTTTTTTATTTTTTATTTTTTTATATATATCTTGCAAGCCAATGGTTATTCATCAATAGGTCATCCAACAAATCTCAAAGAGAACAAGCTTAAGCTCAAACATCATACCTCACAGAAAACATGCTAATGTGCTCATAAAAATTTATCTCAAAACAAGTGAAATCTCTTTTACCCAAAAATAAGTCAAAGGACTCAGACTCCAAATGACATAATGATGTGTTCAACCCTTTAAGAAAGCTAATGAAATGCAAACCACAGTCACAGTTTAACTCAAACTTGACAAAAACATAGCATAATTTTTTTTTTCAATTTTTTTTTCTTTTTTTTTTTTTTTTTTGTTGACACAAAAAGACAAATAAAACTAAACAAATAAAAACAAAAATAAATAGACAAAGATAGACAAAGTGTTTTTCCATACCCCCAAACTTGAATCACACATTGTCCTCAATGTAGGCAGAAACACAATACCAAGAGGTATAAGGAACCAGAGTGAGCAAAGAGACGACCCCCAAACTTACTCATAATAACACCTGTCCTGAAAAACACAAAAAAATAAAACAAAAATGAAGATAGACGAAACAACACAAAAAATGACTAAAAATACCAAAGAAAAAGGAATGCCTCCCATAAGCGCTAAGTTTACAGTCTTCAGCCAGACTTTTCACCGCTGATGATTAAGTAGACGACGTAGGATCTTCCAAAGGCAATTCCTCACTCTCCGAAATTTCCAGTTCCAAGAATGGCTTCAACCGCTGACCATTGACCTTGAGAGCACTTCCATTCTTAGGATCCTGGATTTCGATGGCTCCATGAGTAGAAACTGCACGCACTATGAATGGTCCAGTCCATCGGGATTTGAGCTTTCCTGGAAACAGATGCAGACGTGAGTTGTAAAGGAGGACTTTCTGACCAACTTCAAATGATCTTCTCAAAATGTTTTGGTCATGGATCTTCTTCATCTGATCTTTGTATAGCTTGGCACAGTTGTAGGCATCATTCCTCAATTCTTCTAATTCATCTAGCTGTAACTTCCTTTGCTCACCAGCCTTGGTGAGGTTGAAATTTAGCTGCTTTATAGCCCAATAAGCCCGGTGCTCCAATTCCACAGGGAGGTGACAAGCCTTGCCATACACGAGTCGGTAGGGAGACATGCCAATTGGAGTCTTGAATGCAGTCCGGTATGCCCACAGAGCGTCATTGAGTCGAAGAGACCAGTCCTTCCTTGTCGGGTTCACCGTCTTTTCTAATATCCTCTTGATTTCTCTGTTGGATATCTCAACTTGCCCACTTGTCTGAGGATGGTAGGGAGTTGCAACTTTATGAGTAATACCATACTTCTTCATGAGTTGCTCAAAATATCGGTTGCAGAAATGCTTCCCCCCATCACTGATGATGGCACGTGGTGTCCCAAAACGTGCGAACACATTTTCCTTCAAAAATTGCAACACGACTCTGTGATCATTAGTCTTGCAGGCAATAGCCTCCACCCACTTGGAAACATAATCCACCGCCACAAGGATGAAAAGATACCCATAAGAATTAGGGAAGGGACCCATGAAATCAATGCCCCAAACATCAAACAACTCCATAATAAGGATCGGGTTCAGCGGCATCATATTCCTTCTTCCAATGCTCCCCAACTTCTGGCATCTATCACAGGCTGAACAGTAGGCATGGGCATCACGAAAAATAGAGGGCCAATAGAATCCACTTTGAAGAATCTTCGCCGCGGTCTTTTTAGAACTGAAGTGGCCTCCACATGCATGATCAAGGCAAAAAGATAGGACATTTTGCTGGTCATTTTCAGGAATGCATCTCCTTATAATCTGATCTGGGCAGTATTTGAACAGGTAAGGATCATCCCAAAAGAAGTACTTCACCCCAGCCAAGAATTTTGATTTGTCTTGCCTGGTCCAATGTGATGGCATCTGGGCAGTGACAAGGTAGTTCACTATGTCTGCGAACCATGGTGCAGAATTTTGAGAGATGTACATAAGTTGTTCACCAGGAAATGTCTCAGCAATCGGCACAGCATTTTCATTAAAGTCCACAACCAGCCTAGATAGATGGTCAGCTACCACATTCTCGGAACCCTTCTTGTCTCGAATTTCAATATCAAACTCTTGCAACAATAGAATCCACCGGATGAGACGAGATTTAGCATCTTTCTTTGACAATAGATATTTCAGTGCAGCATGATCCGAGTAGACTAAGACTTTAGACCCTAGCAAGTAAGATCTAAACTTATCCAGAGCAAACACTACAGCTAACAACTCCTTTTCAGTAGTGGAGTAGTTAAGTTGTGCATCATTCAGAGTCTTGCTGGCATAGTATATGACATGCGGAATCTTCTCTACTCGCTGACCCAAAACGGCTCCCACAGCATAATCAGAGGCATCACACATTATCTCGAACGGAACCCCCCAATTAGGTGGCTGAATGATTGGTGTAGAAGTTAAGGTCTTTTTCAGAATCTCAAAGGCTGTCTGGCACTTGTCATTGAAGTCAAAAGGAACATCTTTTGCCAATAGATTACATAGAGGTCTTGCTATCTTGCTGAAGTCCTTGATGAATCTTCTGTAGAACCCAGCATGTCCCAGAAATGACCGAATCTCCTTAACTGTCCGCGGGGGCGGAAGGTTAGATATCAAATCAACCTTAGCTCTGTCAACCTCGATACCTTTGTGGGAAATTACATGCCCCAAAACAATTCCTTGTTTCACCATGAAGTGGCATTTTTCCCAATTCAGAACCAAATTCTTCTCCTTGCACCGTACCAGCACCAATGTGAGATGATGTAGACATTCCCCAAATGATGAACCAAAGACTGAGAAGTCATCCATGAAGATCTCCAGGTGACGTTCAACCATATCTGAAAGATGCTGATCATGCATCGCTGAAAAGTGGCTGGTGCATTGCACAATCCAAACGGCATACGGCGATAGGCAAACGTACCGAACGGACAAGTGAAAGTAGTCTTCTCTTGATCTTCGGGGTCCAGTGGAATTTGGTTGTAGCCGGAGTAACCATCAAGGAAACAGTAGTACTCATGGCCTGCCAATCTCTCCAACATCTGATCGATGAAAGGTAGAGGAAAATGGTCTTTTCTTGTCACGGCATTTAACTTCCTGTAGTCAATGCACACTCTCCATCCTGACTGCACACGAGTGGGGACCAACTCATTTTCCTTGTTCTTGATAACTGTAATCCCTGCCTTCTTTGGCACCACATGAATGGGACTCACCCATTTGCTGTCAGAGATTGGGTATATGATTCCCGCATCCAGAAGTTTAATTACCTCTGCTCGAACTACCTCTTGCATGGCCGGATTCAACCGTCTCTGTGGCTCGCGAGAAGTTTTAGCATTTTCTTCCAGATGAATCTTATGCATCACTACTGCAGGGCTGATTCCTTTGATATCTTCTATTGACCACCCGATTGCTTCTTTATGCTCTCTCAAAACTTCTAGCAGCTCATGTTCCTGATCACTATCCAAATCGGCAGCAATGATCACAGGCAGAGATTCTATAGGATCCAGATACTTGTACTTCAGGGTGTCTGGTAGAGGCTTCAACTCCCGCTTGACAGGCTCAGCTGCTAATGAAGATGGATCAGGGGACGATGTCAAAGAAATTTCTGTAGTCTCCGTCTTTATCTCAGGCGTTGAGTCTAACAAGGTGCCAGCTTGTTCCAATAAAGTGTCCAGTGCCATGTCACTTCCCAGTGCAATCAGGCATTCTCCCAAGGGGTCTTCAATATCTGGTTCATTGACAGTTTTCTCTACTATCTCCTCAATTAAGCATGTGCTTCTGACCTCCTCATACTCAAATGGTTGCTTGCTGATATCAAAGATGTTCAGTTCCACTGTCATGTTTCCAAATGATATCTTCATGACTCCAGTTCTACAGTTGATTAGGGCATTAGCCGTAGCTAAAAAGGGACGCCCTAATATGATTGGAACTTGAATTTCTGCATTTTCCGTCTCTGTATCTAAGACAATGAAGTCCACAGGGTAGTAGAACTTATCAACTTTGATCAGGACGTCTTCAATAATTCCCCTTGGAACCTTCACAGATCTGTCAGCCAACTGAAGTGTAATTGAAGTGGATTTCAACTCTCCCAATCCCAACTGAACAAATACTGAATATGGCAGTAGATTTACACTGGCCCCCAAATCCAACAGAGCTTTCTCAACTCGATTGTCACCAATCTTGCAAGCAATGGTAGGACATCCAGGGTCCTTATACTTTACAGGCATCTTGTATTGCAAGATAGAGCTGACCTGCTCAGTCAGGAAAGCTTTCTTGGGGACGTTCGTCTTTCTCTTGATGGTGACCAAATCCTTCAGAAATTTGGCATAAGAAGGCACTTGCTGGATGGCATCTAGGAATGGAATGTTTATCTGCACTTGCTTGAACACTTCCAAAATATCATCGAACTTCGAGCTCTTCTTTGGCGGTTTCAGTCTTTCTGGATACGGAGCTTTGGGTATATACTTTTTGGAAGGATCCTCAGTAATCGGAATGGCAATGTCCGGTCCTGTGTCTTCCGCAGGCTTGTCCAGGTTTTCCTTCTCTTCTGCAGCCTTAGTGGCCTCTTCAGGCATGACCACAGAGTGGTGATGGCTTGTACTGCTCCTGACCATGCATAGAGGCGGAGGAACTTCCAATCACAAATTGCCCTTTTGGGTTAGGCAGGGGTTGACTAGGGAACTTCCCTCTTTCTCTTTCCCCCACCTGATTTGCTATCTGGCCAACTTGCCCTTCTACCTTGATCATGGCCTGCTTAAGTTCTTGTATGTCTCTGCTATTAGCCATGTTGGAATTCCTCAGCTCCTGTATGGCTTGATTGGTGAAACCTTTTAGCTCTTGTACAGATTGGGAGTTGGAATTCTTGAGCTCTTGTATAGATTGGGAGTTGGAATTCTTGAGCTCTTGTATATTCTTGAGCTCTTGTATAGCTTGGGAGTTGGACCGGTCGACTTTTTCTATTAATGTTTTCATCATGTCTTCCAGTGATGACTGTGGTGCAGGCACTTGAGTGGTAGACTGATAAACAGGCGGTTGAGCTTGTTGAGATGACCTGAACTGATTCTGAGCTTGAGTGGTATCTCTTTGGTTCAATGGCTGATTCTGCTTCCAAGAGAAATTGGGGTGATTCCGCCACCCTGGATTGTAAGTTTCGGAAAACAGCCCAGTGGTGGGTTTTTTGTACTCATTGAAGGCATTGACTTGCTCAATTGGGTACTCTGTTGACAGAGTTGGGCAGTTTTGAGTGAAGTGCGTTTGACTATCACATAACCCGCATGCATCAACGTGGTAAGTATCTGCTGCATTCATTGGTTTGTTTAGGACCATAGTGTCAAACTGACGCCTGAGAACCTTGAACTCCTCCCTTAATTCAGCATCGTTCCTCACCTCATAGATGCTTCCTGTCTTGGGAGCGGGTTGTTGTCTGTCCCAACTATCTTGAAAATCCCATTGTTGCGCTCGTTCAGCCATTTCATCCAAAGTTTTATAAGCTTCATCCCCAGTAAGACTTAAGAATTCTCTACCATTCATTGTCTCAAGCGAGTTTCGCTCACTTGGTGTTAGTCCCCTGTAGAAAATTTGAACTAGCACCTCATTCTCAAACCCGTGGGGTGGGCATTTTATAGTAAGCTCTTTAAACTTCTCCCAGCTATCGGTGAATCTTTCCCCTTCTTTTTGTCTGAAATTGGTGATCTGTAGACGGAGGGCATTGATTTTGGAAATTGGGAAGAACTTGTGGTAAAACTTGCTTTGCAACATATCCCAAGAAGTGATAGATCCAGGTCTATTGTTGAGTAGCCAGGATTTCGCCCTATCATGTAGGGACAGAGGGAATAACCGAAGGCGCACCGCTTCTGCTGGGGCATTTTGTGTATTAACAATGTCGCAAATTTCCAAAAAAATCCTCACATGAACATATGGATCCTCATTCTCTAATCCTCTAAATGCAGGAAGGTGGCCTATTGTACTCGGCTTCAGCTCGAAGCGAGTAGCTGGCAACACTATACACGATGGTGTGTTGGTAATATTGGGTACGAACAGCTCCCTGAGGGATCTAGGTTGATTTCGTTCTCCCATCTTAACAGACTTTTCCGAATCAGACTCGGAACTTTGAGAATTGGTGGGTGAGTTTGATGGCTGTCTTAAATTCTCTCTCGCCGTTCTTTCAATTTCGGGATCAAAAGTGTTTAACTCCAGATTTAAAGATCTACGACCGAACATGCAAAAAGGAACTAACAACCTAACAAACTAACAAACTAACAAACTAAAAACTGAAATGAATTGAACTAAATTAAATTATATTAAACTAACTAAACACAATTGCAAGCAGAAATTAATTTAAACAGAAACTAAAAACTCACAAAAAAGGACCAAAAGATTTTGGCAAAAATCTACTGAACTGTTGCGGTTGCTGTCTTGGCCACAAGTGTGCTCGATCGTAGCAGGGCTGTAACACAAACAAAACAACAACAAAAAACAAAAAGAAAAATCTTTTTTTTTTTTTTTTTTTTTTTTAATTTTTTATTTGTATTAGTAACACAAATAAAACAAAACAAATTGCAGAAAAATAAAATCCTAATTATAACTAGTAGAAGAATAAAACCGATCTAGAAATAAATTGGTTTCAAAAAATAAACAATTCCCCGGCAACGGCGCCAAAAACTTGTTGTGCAAATTTATTTAACTCGCAAGTGCACGAATCGATTGTAGTTTAATGGATTGCAAGTGCGAGGTCGATCCCACAGAGAATTGTATTTTTGAAAGAGCAATTTATATCTAAACTAATTAAATCCTAATCTAGTTCCAAAAGGGTTTTGATTTTTGAGTTTTGAAAATTAAAGGATAAACATAAACTAAATAAAATAAGTAAATCTAAGGATAAAGGTAAGGTTTGGGAATTCACACTCACCAAATCATAACAACATACTTTATGTTCATCAATATTAATCCGAAGTTCTCACAAATTAAATCATAGATATGTTTTACTATGCTTCAAAGAATTAATCAAAACCATCCCATGTATCCATTCATTGACCAAATCACAAAAGGAATCCAAATTAAATTGAAACACCAGATGTATCCGTAGAACAAATCACAAGGGATATCCAATTTTTATGAGTTAAAAGCCAAGCAATCAATCATATGAAATTATCTCAAATCATCACATGTATCCTTGAATCACAAGAGATATCCAAGAATTACTCCACACAATTGATTAGAAGTAAAACAATTGAAATATAAAACCCAATAAAATCAGAATAATAAAAACTTACATAAGTATTGATGTTCTTCATCGGTGAGGCTTCATCCCCAACCTTAGTTGGGAATTTAGCTCCACATAAAAATAAAATCTAAACCTAAACCTAAACCTAAAGAAAAACTAAACAAAAGAATTTTGCTCTCTGGGATTGTGTCTTTTCTTGAATGCAAAGAAGTCTATTTATAGGCTTAGGGAAGTCCTAGAAGCCCAAGTAAACTTAGATAATTCGGAGGTCTGTCTCCCAGTCAAAATAGAAGTCTGAAATCGGAATAGGATTCGTCCAGATTTGTGTCCTTTAATTGCGGGGCGATTTTGACATAGTAACTGTACGAATTACGAAAATCCTATTTCACAACAAATTGTAGTATTTTGAGCTAGCTTTCCAATGCCGTTTGAGTCAATTCAATCCGATATTTGAGCGGAGAGTTATGGTCAAAATACTAAGACATGTGCAGAATCTGAATTTGAATCCAATCCAAAATCTTATTCAATCTGAACTTGAATCTGATTTAACCTTTTCTTGGATTTGGTTAGACTTAACCACACAATCTAGGTCTTCTCAAAGTATGCTTTCTTTAGGCTAAATCAAGAGGAGTTTGGGTTCTTTCTCTTCCACCCTTTTTATCTTTATTATGTAGTTTATACTATATTTAGGGCTAGATTGAAGCCTTAGTTATGTTTAATTAATATTTCAATATTAGCACCTTGTGATGATCATGTTGTGCTATTTAACTTGATTAATACTTGCTTGCATGAATTCCTCATATGTGTATGCCTGATCAACATGTGCATGTGGTATGGACTTGTTAGTTAGATCAATTTGGATGGCCGAGTCCTGGGTTTAACATAAGTAACAAGAGATATCCACGCCGGATTCTTGGGTTAATCAACATGGGGAACCGGGAGTAGACATGCCCTAGGCCCTGTGTGTTTGTCGATTTCCATAGAGAACATATGCTTTTCTAAAGAACAACTTAGTATATACCATGCTAAATTCTTTAGGAAAGAAAAGAGTTAGAGTATGTACTCATGCCTAACTCGTTGCTTAGGGAAATCAATAGCTTAAGGCGTTAGAGTTTAACCCTTAGGTTGGCAAACATTAAATATGCATCATTTGATCAAAGCATTGGCATATTGTTATATTAGCTGAATATAATTAGTGGTGGATATCAAAACCCTAATCCTTTTTAGTTTTTATTTATCTTTTATTCTATTGAATTCAATCGTGGCAATTGAATTTTAGCTTTTAATTAAAAAGGAATTTATTTTTAAACATAAAATCAGCAATCCTCGTGGGAATGATCCTGTACTTGCACGCTATACTACCATGTTGACCTTGTGCACTTACAGGTAAAACGTATAATTATTTACCTATTAATTTAAGTAGATTTTTGCACAATAGGCTTCATGGTTGTCCTTTGTCTTCCCTGTAATGTCAAGCAGTGTGCTAAGTATATTGCCCATGACATTTTTTTCTATGTGCATCACATCAAGGTTGTGTCATAACAAATTATCTTTCTAATATGGCAAACTAAAGAAAATGCTTTTCTTCTTCCACCCAACATCAAAATTTGTACCAACTATATCTTGCGCGGTCTTTTGTCCCTCTATGTGCATCATGGTCCCCCACATTCAAATAATGCGTCTAATTGCCTTAGGATGTCCTTGCTATTTTGCACAACAGGCGGACCATCCAGTTCTTGTGTACCTTCGAAAGCTCTTTTGTTCATTCTCCACCTATGATCCATAGGCAATAATTGCCTATGCCCCATATAACAACATTTTATCCCATGTGTTAACCATTTAGACCATGCTGAACCCATACAAATTGGACACGCTTTTTTTTCCCTTTGTACTATATCTTGACAAATCTGCATAGGCCAAGAAGTCATTTATAGTCCACATCAATGTCGATCGCAACACAAAGAACTTCTTCATCGATACATCAAATGTGCTTACCCTTACATTCCATAATTCCTGTAGTTCTGATATCAGGGATTGTAAGTAGACATCTATTGCAATTCCAAGTGAACTTGGGCCTGGAATAATCAAGGATAAAATGAAATTCGGTTGTTTCATGTACAACCAAGGAGGCAAGTTGTATGGAATCACCATGACAGTCCAAATGCTGTGGGTTTTGCTCATGTTACTGAATGGATTAAATCC
>NC_081546.1:12645995-12732604 GCF_901000735.1 Corylus avellana | reverse complement strand
AAGCCAATGGTTATTCATCAATAGGTCATCCAACAAATCTCAAAGAGAACAAGTTTAAGCTCAAACATCATACCTCACAGAAAACATGCTAATGTGCTCATAAAAATTTATCTCAAAACAAGTGAAATCTCTTTTACCCAAAAATAAGTCAAAGGACTCAGACTCCAAATGACATAATGATGTGTTCAACCCTTTAAGAAAGCTAATGAAATGCAAACCACAGTCACAGTTTAACTCAAACTTGACAAAAACATAGCATAATTTTTTTTTTCAATTTTTTTTTTCTTTTTTCTTTTTTTTGTTGACACAAAAAGACAAATAAAACTAAACAAATAAAAACAAAAATAAATAGACAAAGATAGACAAAGTGTTTTTCCATACCCCCAAACTTGAATCACACATTGTCCTCAATGTAGGCAGAAACATAATACCAAGAGGTATAAGGAACCAGAGTGAGCAAAGAGACGACCCCCAAACTTACTCATAATAACACCTGTCCTGAAAAACACAAAAAAATAAAACAAAAATGAAGATAGACGAAACAACACAAAAAATGACTAAAAATACCAAAGAAAAAGGAATGCCTCCCATAAGCGCTAAGTTTACAGTCTTTAGCCAGACTTTTCACCGCTAATGATTAAGTAGACGATGTAGGATCTTCCAAAGGCAATTCCTCACTCTCCGAAATTTCCAGTTCCAAGAATGGCTTCAACTGCTGACCATTGACCTTGAGAGCACTTCCATTCTTAGGATCCTGGATTTCGATGGCTCCATGAGTAGAAACTGCATGCACTATGAATGGTCCAGTCCATCGGGATTTGAGCTTTCCTGGAAACAGATGCAGACGTGAGTTGTAAAGGAGGACTTTCTAACCAACTTCAAATGATCTTCTCAAAATGTTTTGGTCATGGATCTTCTTCATCTGATCTTTGTATAGCTTGGCACAGTTGTAGGCATCATTCCTCAATTCTTCTAATTCATCTAGCTGTAACTTCCTTTGCTCACCAGCCTTGGTGAGGTTGAAATTTAGCTACTTTATAGCCCTATAAGCCCGGTGCTCCAATTCCACAGGGAGGTGACAAGCCTTGCCATACACGAGTCGGTAGGGAGACATGCCAATTGGAGTCTTGAATGCAGTCCAGTATGCCCACAGAGCGTCATTGAGTCGAAGAGACCAGTCCTTCCTTGTCGGGTTCACCGTCTTTTCTAATATCCTCTTGATTTCTCTGTTGGATATCTCAACTTGCCCACTTGTCTGAGGATGGTAGGGAGTTGCAACTTTATGAGTAATACCATACTTCTTCATGAGTTGCTTAAAATATCGGTTGCAGAAATGCTTCCCCCCATCACTGATGATGGCACGTGGTGTCCCAAAACGTGCAAACACATTTTCCTTCAAAAATTGCAACACGACTCTGTGATCATTAGTCTTGCAGGCAATAGCCTCCACCCACTTGGAAACATAATCCACCGCCACAAGGATGAAAAGATACCCATAAGAATTAGGGAAGGGACCCATGAAATCAATGCCCCAAACATCAACCAACTCCACAATAAGGATCGGGTTCAGCGGCATCATATTCCTTCTTCCAATGCTCCCCAACTTCTGGCATCTATCACAGGCTGAACAGTAGGCATGGGCATCACGAAAAATAGAGGGCCAATAGAATCCACTTTGAAGAATCTTCGCCGCGGTCTTTTTAGAACTGAAGTGGCCTCCACATGCATGATCAAGGCAAAAAGATAGGACATTTTGCTGGTCATTTTCAGGAATGCATCTCCTTATAATCTGATCTGGGCAGTATTTGAACAGGTAAGGATCATCCCAAAAGAAGTACTTCACCCCAGCCAAGAATTTTGATTTGTCTTGCCTGGTCCAATGTGATGGCATCTGGGCAGTGACAAGGTAGTTCACTATGTCTACGAACCATGGTGCGGGATTTTGAGAGATGTACATAAGTTGTTCATCAGGAAATGTCTCAGCAATCGGCACAGCATTTTCATTAAAGTCCACAACCAGCCTGGATAGATGATCAGCTACCACATTCTCGGAACCCTTCTTGTCCTGAATTTCAATATCAAACTCTTGTAGCAACAGAATCCACCGGATGAGACGAGATTTAGCATCTTTCTTTGACAATAGATATTTCAACGCAGCATGATCAGATTAGACTAAGACTTTAGATCCTAGCAAGTAAGATCTAAACTTATCCAGAGCAAACACTACAGCTAACAACTCATTTTCAGTAGTGGAGTAGTTAAGTTGTGCATCATTGAGAGTCTTGCTGGCATAGTATATGACATGCGGAATCTTCTCTACTCGCTGACCCAAAACGGCTCCCACAGCATAATCAGAGGCATCACACATTATCTCGAACGGAACCCCCCAATTAGGTGGCTGAATGATTGGTGTAGAAGTTAAGGTCTTTTTTAGAATCTCAAAGGCTGTCTGGCACTTGTCATTGAAGTCAAAAGGAACATCTTTTGCCAATAGATTACATAGAGGTCTTGCTATCTTGCTGAAGTCCTTGATGAATCTTCTGTAGAACCCAGCATGTCCCAGAAATGACCGAATCTCCTTAACTGTCCGCGGGGGCGGAAGGTTAGATATCAAATCAACCTTAGCTCTGTCAACCTCGATACCTTTGTGGGAAATTACATGCCCCAAAACAATTCCTTGTTTTACCATGAAGTGGCATTTTTCCCAATTCTGAACCAAATTCTTCTCCTTGCACCGTACCAACATCAATGTGAGATGATGTAGACATTTCCCAAATGATGAACCAAAGACTGAGAAGTCATCCATGAAGATCTCCAGGTGACGTTCAACCATATCTGAAAAGATGCTGATCATGCACCGCTGAAAAGTGGCGGGTGCATTGCATAATCCAAACGGCATACGGCGATAGGCAAACGTACCGAACGGACAAGTGAAAGTAGTCTTCTCTTGATCTTCGGGGTCCAGTGGAATTTGGTTGTAGCCGGAGTAACCATCAAGGAAACAGTAGTACTCATGACCTGCCAATCTCTCCAACATCTGATTGATGAAAGGTAGAGGAAAATGGTCTTTTCTTGTCACGGCATTTAACTTCCTGTAGTCAATGCACACTCTCCATCCTGACTGCAGACGAGTGGGGACCAACTCATTTTCCTTGTTCTTGATAACAGTAATCCCTGCCTTCTTCGGCACCACATGAATGGGACTCACCCATTTGCTGTCAGAGATTGGGTATATGATTCCCGCATCCAGAAGTTTAATTACCTCTGCTCGAACTACCTCTTGCATGGTTGGATTCAACCGTCTCTGTGGCTCGCGAGAAGTTTTAGCATTTTCTTCTAGATGAATCTTGTGCATCACTACTGCAGGGCTGATTCCTTTGATATCTTCTATTGACCACCCGATTGCTTCTTTATGCTCTCTCAAAACTTCTAGCAGCTTTTGTTCCTCATCAGTATCCAGGTCTGCAGCAATGATCACTAGCAGAGATTCTGTAGGATCCAGATACTTGTACTTCAGGGTGTCTGGTAGAGGCTTCAGCTCCCGCTTGACAGGCTCAGCTGCTAATGAAGATGGATCAGGGGATGATGTCAAAGTAATTTTTGCAATCTCCGTCTCAATCACAGGAGTTGAGTCTAACAAGGCGTCAGCTTGTTCCTATAGATTGTCCAGTTCCATGTCACTTCCTAGTGCAATCAGGCATTCTCCCAGGGGGTCATCAATATCTGGTTCATTAACAGTTTTCTCTACTATCTCCTCAATTGAGCATGTGCTTTTGACCTCCTCATACTCAAATGGCTGCCTGCTAATATCAAAGATGTTCAGCTCCACTGTCATGTTTCCAAATGATATCTTCATGACTCTAGTTCTACAGTTGATTAGGGCATTAGCCGTAGCTAAAAAGGGACGCCCTATATGATTGGAACTTGAATTTCTGCATTTTTCGTTTCTGTATCTAAGACGATGAAGTCCACAGGGTAGTAGAACTTATCAACTTTGATCAGCACGTCTTCAATAATTCCCCTTGGAACCTTCACAGATCTGTCAGCCAACTGAAGTGTAATTGAAGTGGATTTCAACTCTCCGAATCCCAACTGAACATATATTGAATATGGTAGTAGATTTACACTGGCCCCCAAATCCAACAGAGCTTTTTCAACTCGATTGTCACCAATCTTGCAAGCAATGGTAGGACATCCAGGGTCCTTATACTTTACAGGCATCTTGTATTGCAAGATAGAGCTGACCTGCTCAGTCAGGAAAGCTTTCTTGGGGACGTTCGTCTTTCTCTTGATGGTGACCAAATCCTTCAGAAATTTGGCATAAGAAGGCACTTGCTGGATGGCATCTAGGAATGGAATGTTTATCTGCACTTGCTTGAACACTTCCAAAATATCATCGAACTTCGAGCTCTTCTTTGGCGGTTTCAGCCTTTCTGGATATGGAGCTTTGGGTATATACTTTTTGGAAGGATCCTCAGTAATCGGAATGGCAATGTCCGGTCCTGTGTCTTCCGCAGGCTTGTCCAGGTTTTCCTTCTCTTCTGCAGCCTTAGTGGCCTCTTCAGGCATGACCACTTGATTATCCACCTGTTTGCCTGACCTCAGAGTGGTGATGGCTTGTACATGCTCCTGACCATGCATAGAGGCAGAGGAACTTCCAATCACAAATTGCCCTTTTGGGTTAGGCACAGGTTGACTAGGGAACTTCCCTCTTTCTCTTTCCCCCACCTGATTTGCTATCTGGCCAACTTGTCCTTCTACCTTGATCATGGCCTGCTTAAGTTCTTGTATGTCTCTGCTATTAGCCATGTTGGAATTCCTCAGCTCCTGTATGGCTTGATTGGTGAAACCTTTTAGCTCTTGTACAGATTGGGAGTTGGAATTCTTGAGCTCTTGTATAGCTTGGGAGTTGGACCGGTCGACTTTTTCTATTAATGTTTTCATCATGTCTTCCAGTGATGACTGTGGTGCAGGCACTTGAGTGGTAGACTGATAAACAGGCGGTTGAGCTTGTTGAGATGACCTGAACTGATTCTGAGCTTGAGTGGTATCTCTTTGGTTCAATGGCTGATTCTGCTTCCAAGAGAAATTGGGGTGATTCCGCCACCCTGGATTGTAAGTTTCGGAAAACAGCCCAGTGGTGGGTTTTTTGTACTCATTGAAGGCATTGACTTGCTCAATTGGGTACTCTGTTGACAGAGTTGGGCAGTTTTGAGTGAAGTGCGTTTGACTATCACATAACCCGCATGCATCAACGTGGTAAGTATCTGCTGCATTCACTGGTTTGTTTAAGACCATAGTGTCAAACTGACGCCTGAGAACCTTGAACTCCTCCCTTAATTCAGCATCGTTCCTCACCTCATAGATGCTTCCTGTCTTGGGAGCGGGTTGTTGTCTGTCCCAACTATCTTGAAAATCCCATTGTTGTGCTCGTTCAGCCATTTCATCCAAAGTTTTATAAGCTTCATCCCCAGTAAGACTTAAGAATTCTCTACCATTCATTGTCTCAAGCGAGTTTTGCTCACTTGGTGTTAGTCCCCTGTAGAAAATTTGAACTAGCACCTCATTCTCAAACCCGTGGGGTGGGCATTTTATAGTAAGCTCTTTAAACTTCTCCCAGCTATCGGTGAATCTTTCCCCTTCTTTTTGTCTGAAATTGGTGATCTGTAGACGGAGGGCATTGATTTTGGAAATTGGGAAGAACTTGTGGTAAAACTTGCTTTGCAACATATCCCAAGAAGTGATAGATCCAGGTCTATTGTTGAGTAGCCAGGATTTCGCCCTATCATGTAGGGACAGAGGGAATAACCGAAGGCGCACCGCTTCTGCTGGGGCATTTTGTGTATTAACAATGTCGCAAATTTCCAAAAAAATCCTCACATGAACATATGGATCCTCATTCTCTAATCCTCTAAATGCAGGAAGGTGGCCTATTGTACTCGGCTTCAGCTCGAAGCGAGTACCTGGCAACACTATACACGATGGTGTGTTGGTAATATTGGGTACGAACAGCTCCCTAAGGGATCTAGGTTGATTTCGTTCTCCCATCTTAATAGACTTTTCCGAATCAGACTCGGAACTTTGAGAATTGGTGGGTGAGTTTGATGGCTGTCTTAAATTCTCTCTCGCCGTTCTTTCAATTTCGGGATCAAAAGTGTTTAACTCCAGATTTAAAGATCTACGACCGAACATGCAAAAAGGAACTAACAACCTAACAAACTAACAAACTAAAAACTGAAATGAATTGAACTAAATTAAATTATATTAAACTAACTAAACACAATTGCAAGCAGAAATTAATTTAAACAGAAACTAAAAACTCACAAAAAAGGACCAAAAGATTTTGGCAAAAATCTACTGAACTGTTGCGGTTGCTGTCTTGGCTACAAGTGTGCTCGATCGTAGCAGGGCTGTAACACAAACAAAACAACAACAAAAAACAAAAAGAAAAATCTTTTTTTTTTTTTGTATTAGTAACACAAATAAAACAAAACAAATTGCAGAAAAATAAAATCCTAATTATAACTAGTAGAAGAATAAAACGATCTAGAAATAAATTGGTTTCAAAAAATAAACAATTCCCCGGCAACGGCGCCAAAAACTTGTTGTGCAAATTTATTTAACTCGCAAGTGCACGAATCAATTGTAGTTTAATGGATTGCAAGTGCGAGGTCGATCCCACAGAGAATTGTATTTTTGAAAGAGCAATTTATATCTAAACTAATTAAATCCTAATCTAGTTCCAAAAGGGTTTTGATTTTTGAGTTTTGAAAATTAAAGGATAAACATAAACTAAATAAAATAAGTAAATCTAAGGATAAATGTACTAAGGTTTGGGAATTCACACTCACCAAATCATAACAACATACTTTATGTTCATCAATATTAATCCGAAGTTCTCACAAATTAAATCATAGATATGTTTTACTATACTTCAAAGAATTAATCAAAACCATCCCATGTATCCATTCATTGACCAAATCACAAAAGGAATCCAAATTCAATTGAAACACCAGATGTATCCGTAGAACAAATCACAAGGGATATCCAATTTTTATGAGTTAAAAGCCAAGCAATCAATCATATGAAATTATCTCAAATCATCACATGTATCCTTGAATCACAAGAGATATCCAAGAATCACTCCATACAATTGATTAGAAGTAAAACAATTGAAATATAAAACCCAATAAAATCAGAATAATAAAAACTTACATAAAAGTATTGATGTTCTTCATCGGTGAGGCTTCATCCCCAACCTTAGTTGGGAATTTAGCTCTACATAAAAAATAAAATCTGAACCTAAACCTAAACCTAAAGAAAAACTAAACAAAAGAATTTTGCTCTCTAGGATTGTGTCTATTTTCTTGAATGCAAAGAAGTCTATTTATAGGCTTAGGGAAGTCCTAGAAGCCCAAGTAAACTTAGATAATTCGGAAGTCTGTCTCCCAGTCAAAATAGAAGTCTGAAATCGGAATAGGATTCGTCCAGATTTGTGTCCTTTAATTGCGGTGCGATTTTGACATAGTAACTATACGAATTACGAAAATCCTATTTCACAACAAATTGTATTATTTTGAGCTAGCTTTCCAATGCCGTTTGAATCACTTCAATCCGATATTTGAGCGGAGAGTTATGGTCAAAATAATAAGACGTGTGCAGAATCTGAATTTGAATCCGATCCGAAATCTTATCCAATCTGAACTTTAATCTGATTTAACCTTTCCTTAGATTTGGTTAGACTTAACCACACAATCTAGGTCTTCTCAAAGTATGCTTTCTTCCAAACTTCGCATTTTTCCCTTTAAAGCTGCAGTTTTTCTTCAATGACCTACAAAACACTAAAAACACAAAACTAACACAAAATATTAAATAACGACACAGCTAAAGGATTAACTAATGTAAATAAAGGGGTCCAAATATGCAATATTTGGCACTTATCAGAGGACCAAAAGAGTCTTTTACGACAATTTATGACTTCACAACAGCAATCAACGACTGATCAAAAACAATTCAATACAAGGACCGATCAAGCCATTCAAAGACTAGAAGTGCAAATGGGCCAATTGGCAAAGGAGCTGAGTGAAAGAAAGCAGGGAAAAATTCTCAATCCAGGGGGTCATCAGCAGTTGGAAGCAGTCATAGTTCTCAGAAATGGCAAGGTCATTGGAACTAAAGAGCCACCTCAAGAAACTCCAAAAGGACCATCAACTTCCAAGGTAAACAAAATGGAGAAGGTAAATGCACCACCCTTTCCTCAAAGGCTAGTCAAACCAAAGAAAGAAGAGCAACTCAGGGATATCTTTGAAACTTTGAGGAAAATAGAAATCAACATTCCTTTATTAGATGCAATTAAACAAATTCTTTCATATGCCAAATTTTTAAAGGACTGTTACACTAACAAAAGGAAGTTTAAGGAGTATGAGACAGTGGCCTTAATAGAAGAGGTAAGTGTAGTCTTGTTAAGGAAATTACCACCAAAGCTATCAGATCCAGGTAGCTTTACCATTCCTTGCAGGATAGGAGACCATTCCTTTGAAAATGCGCTACTAGATCTAGGAGTAGGGGTGAATTTGCTACCTTACACTGTATATGAAAAGCTAGGATTGGGGGAGCTTCAACCAACCTCTATCACCTTGCAATTGGCAGACAGAAGCATCAAACGACCAAGAGGTATACTGGAGGATGTGTTGGTAAAGGTAGGAACATTTATTTTAACTGTTGATTTCATTGTATTAGATGTGGAAGAATCCCCTATGCCATTACCATTACCTATTATCTTAGGAAGACCCTTTATGAGAACTGTTGATACTGCAATAAGGGTGAAAAAGGGTATTATGAGTATGAAGGTAAATAATGAGACAATCGAATTCAAAATATTCGATGCATTGAAAGTACCTCAAGAAGATTTAGAATGTTTTAATGTTTGTGTGATCCAGAATGTTAGTGAGACAGTTTTGCAGGACCACCATAAAGATCCATTGGAGGCTACCCTCTTCCAGAGTCTCACAAGGCAGGATATTGAGTCGGAATTGGAAGAGATCACTAGTGATGTTATGGAAATAGTGCATCACCTTGAGGCCTCTCCTAAATACTCAGACAAGTATACTCATCCCTTTGAAATTCTTGAGCCCACTAACACCTCTCTTGTTCCCTCTATTGTACAGGCACCCAGGCTGGATTTGAAGCAATTACCAGAGCACTTAAAATATGCATACTTGGGAGAAAACAAGACACTACCAGTCATCATTGTTGCAAATCTGAGTTGTGGGGAAGAAGAAAAGCTGTTGAGAATTCTGAGAGAACATAAAACTGCCTTGGGATGGACCATTGCTGACATCAAAGGAATAAGTCTAGCTAAGTGCATGCATTAAATCTTCCTTGAAGACGAAGCAAAGCCAACCAGGGATGCACAAAGAAGACTCAACCCACATAAAGGAGGTAGTCAAGGCAGAGGTATTAAAACTACTAGATGTGGGCATCATCTATCCCATCTCAGACAGCAAATGGGTCAGCCTAGTTCAAGAAGTGCCAAAAAAAAGTGGGATCACAGTGGTGAAGAATGAAGATGATGAACTGATACCCACAAGAGTAACCACTGGGTGGAGGGTATGCATCGATTACAGAAGACTGAACAAGGTAACAAGAAAAGACCACTTTCCATTACCGTTCATTGACCAAATGCTAGAGAGATTAGCTGGCCATAGCCACTACTATTTTTTGGATGGATATAGTGGTTATAATCAGATTGCAATAGCACCAGAGGATCAGGAGAAGAGCACCTTCACATGTCCTTTTGGCACATTTGCCTACAGAAGGTGCCAATTGGTTTATGCAATGCCCCAGCTACATTCCAGAAATGCATGATGAGTGTTTTTTCAGACATGGTAGAGAAAACCATTGAGGTCTTTATGGATGACTTTAGTGCTTTTGGGTCTAGTTTTGATGAATGTCTACACCATTTGAAAAACATTCTCAAGCGATGTGAAGAATGCAACCTAGTGCTCAATTGGGAAAAATGCCACTTCATGGTTCAACAATGCATTGTATTGGGTCATGCTATTTCAAGCAAGGGCATAGAAGTGGATAAGGCCAAGATAGAAATCATCTCCAAACTTTCCCCACCTCTGACAGTCAGGGGGTAAGGAGTTTTCTTGGACATGCTGAGTTCTATAGAAGGTTTATCAAGGATTTCTCCAAGATCTCTAGACCCCTCTGTGCATTGCTTGGGAAGGAAGCCAAGTTTGACTGGACCAAAGAATGCATGACGGCCTTCAACACACTAAAAATGCTGCTCACTTCTGCACCAATTATGCGAGCACCTGATTGGAGCTTACCCTTTGAGCTCATGTGTGATGCCAGTGACTTTGCCGTGGGAGCCGTTTTGGGTCAAAGGATCAATAAGGTACCTCATGCCATTTATTATGCCTCTAGAACATTAAATGATGCTCAGCTGAATTATTCTACTACTGAGAAAGAATTATTAGCTATCATATTTGCTTTGGAGAAGTTCAGGTTATACCTAATTGGTTCTAAGGTTATTGTATTCACTGATCATGCTGCATTGAGATATTTGTTTACCAAGAAAGATGCCAAACCATGACTGATCAGATGGGTATTACTACTACAAGAATTTGACCTTGAGATTAGAGAAAAGAGGGGCAGTGAAAATGTGGTGCAAATCACTTATCCAGATTACTCCATGAGGAGGAAGGAGATGAGCTCCCACTAAATGAAAATTTTCCAGATGAGCAGTTGTTTGTAGTTGATATCCAACTCCCATGGTATGCAGATATAGTGAATTACATCACTGCCAAGGTCTTTCCCCCAGATATGTCTAGCCAAGAAAGGAAGAGATTAATATCTACATCTCAACAATACCATTGGGACGACCCCTATTTATTCAAATTCTGCCCTGATCAAATCATTAGAAGATGTGTCCCAAAAGATGAGCACTTGAGTATTTTGCAGCACTGTCACTAGTTTGCTTGTGGTGGACACTTTGGGGCAAAAAGAACAGCGCTTAAGGTATTACAATCTGTTTTTTATTGGCCCAATATATTTAAAGATGCTTTCTTGTTTTGCAGCTCTTGTGATAAATGTCAAAGGACAGGTAACATCTCTTCTAGAAATCAAATGCCATTACAAAATATTCAGGTTGTATAACTCTTCGATGTGTGGGGTATTGACTTCAAGGGACCATTTCCTCATTCATTTGGCTATTCATATATTCTTGTGGGTGTGGATTATGTGTCTAAATGGGTCGAGGCTGTCCCCTCAAGGACTAATGATCACAAAGTGGTTGTGAAGTTTTTGCATGAAAACATTTTTGCTAGATTTGGAACACCCAAGGCAATCATTAGTGATGGAGGAAGCCACTTTAACAACTATGCTTTTACTTCTGTGATGAAGAAATATGGCATCACTCATAAGGTTGGCACTCCATATCATCCTCAAACCAATGGCCAAGTGGAGATCAGCAACAGAGAAATCAAAGGCATCCTTGAAAGGACAGTAAACCCCAATAGGAAGGATTGGTCACTACGCATGAACGATGCACTATGGGCTTACAGGATTGCTTACAAGACACCTATCGGTATGTCTCCCTATTGATTGGTTTTTGGGAAAGCATGCCATCTACCAATGGAATTGGAACACAAAGCATATTGGGCCATCAAGAAGTTTAACTTCGATATGAAGCAAGCTGGTGACACAAGGAAGCTCCAACTAAATGAATTGGAGGAATTAAGGCATGATGCATATGAGAATGCCAAACTTTACAAGGACAGAACCAAAGCATATCATGACAAACAACTAATTAGGAAGGAGTTTCAAGTAGGACAGAAGGTTTTGATCTATAATTCAAGATTGAAACTCTTCCTTGGGAAGCTTAAATCAAGATGGTCTGGGCCTTGCAATGTTACCCAAGTATTCCCTCATGGAGCCTTGGAAATTCATGACCCCCAAACCGACCGATCATTCAAGGTCAATGGACATAGAGTCAAGCCATATCTTGAAGTAAATTTAGTACCAAGAGATGAAGATTTGGCACTCCACTCCATCCAAAATGGGGCATCCACTTCTAGACAACATTGAAAGAGGACCACAGTCTGGCTAAAGACTTAAAACTTAGCGCTCATGGGAGGCACCCCATAGCATATCCTTTTCTTTTTGTTGTTGATTTATATTGTGTTGTGTTTTCCATTGTGTTTAGTATTTTTGGTGTTTTTAGTGTTATGTTTGTTTTTCCATTCTGTTTCTGCGATCGATCGCACCACATGCGATCGAGCGCAAGTCTCTATCTGTGAGGCTGCTGCACTCTGTTAGTGCAATCGAACGCACAATATGTGCGATCGAGCGCACCTAGCAGCATTTCCTAGTTATTTTTATTCTTCTTCTGTTCAAATTTTACTTCATTTTAGTTTTGTTCCTTTTTCTTTGTTTGTGTGTTTCCTATTTTGCAGGGGCAAGTGTGCTTCAATTCAAGTTTTGGGGTGTGCTATAAGTCATGCTTTCCAAGACATGGTCGACCATCTCCCGGGTACACTCTTTCGTTAATTTAGATCCTTTGGGGACAATGTGTCATTTAAGTTTAGGGGTATGGGCACACATGTTCACACACACTTTGTCCCAATTTTATGTTGTTTGTTTTGTGTGTTGTTTAAAAAAAAATATAATAAAATAAAAAAAAAAATTATGCATTTTCTTGTTGCTCAAAAATTTTAGGTTGATCTAGAAAGAATTGTGTCTTGAATTCATCAATAAGCTCAAAATTTTGAACACATGATCTGATGAGTGAATCTGTTAGTTTGGTTACTTGCTTAGGCCAGTTGAAAAATCACATGTTTGATCTAATCACATAGGCACATTAGCACATAATTTGTGAGGAATGACATGAGGTCAAATGTGTGTGTTTTTTCATCTTGGATGAAATTGGATGACTTATTAGATGACGCTTGGCATAATATTTTTTTTAAAAAAAAAAAAAAAGAAGTGAAATAAATGATCATTGATGGCTTTTCACTGAGTAACTGGACCTCGTGTTTCAAAGCACTGAGTGTTCATGTCAAAAGGTGAAAAATTTAGATTTGATCATTGTCATGGTTAGTTGGTTTTGTAGCCTTTTTCACTCGAGTTACTAGGTCCTCAGGGGTGTATCTACACCTAATGCCCTAAAACCACCTGGTTTGGGAGCTATTGACTTAACACTCGCTACAAGGGTCAATTAGAAAGCTTAAGAGAACCAACATTGCACAACCTGGCCAAAAAAAAAAAGAAGAAGAAATATGCCTTGTGTCATTCTAATAGGAATTTCAGTGAATTTTGAGATTTGGAGACATTTACATATTGGAAATATTTGGAAGCCTCATAATTTTATGCTAATTCACTTTATACTGTTTTCAAACTTGTGATATTTTAGCATGTCCTTTGTAAGTAATTGTGTTGTTCAAAAATCTACCTAAATTAATAGGTAAATAATTGTACGTTTTACCTGCAAGTGCACAAGGTCAACATATATATATATATATATGCAATTATATATATATTGACATTCTATTACTACGATCGATTGCAACAAGTATGCGATCGAGTGCAGTAACCGAAGGGTGGCTCGATAGTTTCTGTCAGTGTGATCGAACGCACCTTAAGTACGATCGAGCACACTCAGACAGAAGGGCACGTGACCTATTTTAGGTCACTTTTCCCCCTTACCGCACAATTCTTCCTCCCGGTGCAGTACAGGTTCTCCCCACACTCACCTCTGGCACACTCTTACTTCTCCCATTTTTCTCCTATTTTTCACCAATTCCACCACACAACCACCAGACAAGTCACCTCTCTGGCCACTATACCATCAAATTTTCCACCACCTTAACCCACAACCCCCACACCATACCCATTAACCCCTATCTCTGAGCACTCACCCAACCTCCAATTTTTTTCTTATTTTCTTGCAACTGTGGGTGTTCATCCACCCACATTGCCTCTGTGTTGGTTTTTTCTTATCTTTGCAGGGAGTTTTGAGTATCTTTTGCTGTATTGTGCTACTGTGGTCATCGAAAGTGCTCACCACATGTTCGACAAAAGTCCCTAGTCAAGCTCAACATGTCTAGAACTTGTGCTTCATCTTCCACGGGGTCCGAGGCCCATGCTATTTCTCCCCCGCCCACTTTTGAGGAGCAGGAGCTGCTATTTGAGACTACCTTCGCCATTCGCGAAGACTTTCAAAACCATGAGGTGACTCAATGGGCGGTCATCGAGTTTAAGCTAAGGGGACTCAGGAAGCTCTTCAAACTGGTCACCTCCACCGCCTACCGGAATTTGGTCATTGAATTTTATGCCAACCTTTCCCATGACTATGACAACTCGGCTACTCTCTCCTCAAAGGTGTAAGGCCAAGTTATTGATGTGACTAGGGCCGACATTGCCGCTGCCCTTCAATGCAATGATGAGCATCCTCTAGAAGCTGCACATCTTGCCGAGCGACCGCCCCGATACTATGTGGCGAAAATCATTGAAGATATGTGCCAAGGACACTATGCGGATGCCCACCATAAAGCCGACAGCCGGTCCAAGCTACCTCGAAGGCTGTGGTTTGTGGACTCTGTTTTGCATCGCAATGCCTTCCCCTTGGGACACAAAACTCAAAGGCGTGATCAATTTCTTCAAACCCTCTACGCCTTCCACAAAGATGCTTGGTACTCCATTCCCGACATTATTTGGAACCAAATACATAAATTTTGGAATGGAGTGCACATTGGGGGAGCGAAGTCCACTCATTCATGGGCATTGCCTTTCCCATATCTCATCACATATATTCTTCGGAAAAAGGGCATCAAGGGCACCGCAGTTGATGAGCCGGTCACCACCACTCCCATATTCGGCATTTGCCAATGGAACAAGAGCTACTCCCTTATGCCCTGGGCACCTCCAGTACCAGAAGCTAGTGAAGAGGCGAATGAGGCTGAGCCAATGGCAGAAGATGAACCGGCAACTGAGCCAGTAGCAGCAGAAGAGGAGGAGGCCCCGTTTATCTTTTAAGCCGCCCAATACCGCTCCCTTAGTGAAGAAATTGTGGGCATTCGGTAAGAGCTGGCTGATCAAAGAAGGGAGGCTCGGGAAGATAAGGCACTGATGGATCAACGATTAGCTGCCTTGGAAGAATTGATGCAATCCATCCTAAGCCGTTTGCAACCACCATCTGGAGCATCTACTTCTGGACAGCATTGAGCAGGGACCACTGTCTGCCTGAAGACATAAAACTTAGCGCTCATGGAAGGCACCCCATAGCATATCCTTTTGTTTTGTTATTTGCCTTATATTTTGTTTTTGTTTTCCTTTGTGTTTTATTTTACTTTGGTGTTTTAGTGTTTCAAGTCTTTTGTCATGTTTTTACATTTTGCTACTGCGATCGATCGCAACCTGCATGCGATCTAGAGCAAGTCTCCACTTGTGGTTTCATCGCATTCTGTTAGTGCGATCGAACACACCATGCGTGCGATCGAGCGCACTTGGGTAGCATCCTATAGTTATCTTTTTATTTTATTTTGTTTGGTGTCTTTTAAGTTAATCTTTTCATTCATCTTTAGTTTTGTTTCTTTTTACTTGTTTGTGTGTTTTCTTATTTTGCAGGGACAAGTGTACTTCAATTCAAGTTTAGGGGTATGCTATGAGCCATGCTTTCCAAGACTATGTCGACCATCTCCCGGGTACATTCTTTCCTTTACTTAGACACATTGGGGACAATGTGTCATTTAAGTTTGGGGGTATGGGCACACATGATTGTTCACACACTTTGTCCCAATTTCAAGTTATTTGTTTTGTGTGTTGTTTGTTTATTTGAAAAAAAAAAAAAAAAAGTTTATGCATGTTCTTGTTTGCTCTAAAATTTTAAGCATGTTCTTCTGGACAGCATTGAGCGGGGACCACATTCTAGAAAGAATTGTGGCTTGAATTCATCAATGAGCTTAAATTTTGAACACATGATCTGATGAATGAATCTGTTCGTTTGATTACTTGTTGAGGATAGTTGAAAAATCACATGTTTGATTTGATCACACTAGCACATTAGCACATAATCTGTGAGGTATGACATAAGGTCAAATATGTGTGTTTTTGCATCTTGGATGAAATTGGATGACTTATTAGATGACACTATGGCATATACAGTAGTGATAAAAAAAAAAAAATTAAAAAAAAAAAAAAAATAGTAGAAAAAAATGATCATTGATAAGCTTTCACTGAGTAACTGGGCATCTTGCCTCATACCATTGAGTGTTCACGTCAAAAGGTGAAAATTTTTTGATTTGATCAATGTCATGGTTAGTTGGTTTTGTAGCCTTTTTGACTCGAGTTAGTAGGTCCTTAGGAGTGTCTCTATACCTAATGCCCTAAAACTACCTGGTTTTGGAGTCATTGACTTAACACTCGCTACAAGGGTCAATTAGAAAGCTTAAGGGAACCAACATTGCACAAACTAACCAAAAAAAAGAAAAAAGAAATATGCCATTATTTTATTCTAATAGGAATTTCAGTGAATTTTGAGATAAGGAGACATTACATATTGGAAAGATTTGGAAGCCTCATAATTTTGTACTAATTCACTGTACACAAATTTCAAACTTGTGATGATTTAGCATATCCTTTGTAAGTAATTGAATTTTGAGATTCCAATTCATTGTGAAGATGGAGTTCATCTTTTTAAGCTTGCATATGAATGAAAATCATAATCTTGAAGTGATGCTTTAATTTTGAAATAACATGAACTGTGCATGATGTTTGTAGGTAACATCTCTGGAAAACCCTCACGAGACTTCACTCATCCACTAGGGAATTCCTAGGGGTTTAAAAGGCTTGTTCATACGCTAAATGCAATCGTACATTCCACAAAAGATGGATTTATCTTTTGCTTTCTGTTTTTCCATTCTTGTTTTTAGTTTTGTATTGCTAAGAAACTAGCAATATGTAAGTTTGGGGGTGTGATATGTGCTAAAATATTCATATTTTTAGCCCTTAACTTACATGTTTTAATCCTTTGGTTTTGGTTAATTAGGTCATTTTAATTCCTTTTTGTGTTTTTCATACTTTTGTAGGCTTTTGGAAGAAAATGAAGTAAATCTAGATGATTTGGGCTCAAAAGTAAGAAGATGGAAAATTGGGAGCTCTCTGACATTGCAATCGATCATAGTGTACTTGCGATCGAGCGTAGTACCCGAGAAGACAAAGCACAATCCAGGCCAGAAGAGATCGAGCGCATGCCAGAAGAGGATCGAGCGCACACGGGTTGCAATCGATCGCACCTATGCGTAGGAGACATATCAAGTGGCGGCCAGATTGGCATTCTTTCCATATTAGGGTATTCCAACTCCCAATTGTAATAGGTTTTGAAACCCTACGAAATCCCTAGGTTTACTACTTTGTCAAGGACTTCTAAAGCCTATAAATAGACCCTTAAGCCTCTAGAATAGATATGCCTTGTAAGGAGAAGAATAGGAGCTCTTCAAGTTCAAGTATCGGGTTTATTTTTTTCCTTTCTTTTATTTTATTTTATGAAGATGTTTAACATCAATTTTATGTGTAGCTAATTTATTAGTAGGGCTAGATTGAAGCCCTAGTTATATTTATTTAATATTTCAATATTTGCACCTTTGTGATGATCTTGTTATGATATCTAATTTGATTAATACCTAGTTTCATAAATTCCTCAAATGTGTGTGCTTGATCAACATGTGCATGTGGTATGGACTTGTTAGTTAAATCAATTTGAATGACCGAGTCCTAGGTTTAACATAAATAACAAAAGTAATCCACACCAGGTTCTTGGGTTAATCAACATGGGGAACTGGGAGTAGACACCCATGCCTTAGGCCTCATGTGTTTGTCGATTTCCACAGTTTTTATACTTTCTTAAAGAACAACTTAGTAGACACTCATGCTAAATCCTTTAAGAAAGAAAAGAATTATATTGGCATATTGATATATTAGCTAAATATAATTAGCGGTGGATATCAAAGCCCTACCTTTTTATCATTATCAACTTAACCCAATCTTTATTTTAGTTTACTTTTGGAATTGATTTGAAGCAAGATTCAGCAATCTGCGTAGGAATGATTCTGTATTTGCACACCATACTACTGTGTTGACCTCGTACACTTGCAAGTAAAACACACAATTATTTGCCTATTAATTTAGGTAGGTAATTGTGAACAACAGAACCATGATGGTCATAATATTGCATGGTTGAAAAATATTTGTGGGTATCATTTCTAGAAACCCCTCACGAGACTTCACTCATCCTCTAGGGAACTCCTAGGGGTTTAAAAGGCTTGTTGCATACGCTAAATGCAACCGTACATCCCATGAAAGATGAATTTATCTTTTTGTTTTTTTAGTTTATTTTTTGTTTTGCATTGCTAAGGGACTAGCAATATGTAAGTTAGGGGGTGTGATAAGCGTTGAATATTGTACATTCAAGCCCCTTAATTTACATATGTTAATTCCTTAGCATTGTTATTTGTTTGATTTTTGTTTTGTTTTTGTGTTTCGGGCTTTATTTGGCAAACCATTGAAAATTGGGCTTAAAAGGGCAAAAGTTGGAGCATTCTGACCTTGGGATCGAGCGTAGCTATTCTTGAGCTCGAGCACACCTGCGCTTGAGCGTCTGCAGCCTAGGATCAAGTGCACGCTTGCGCTCGTGTGCATATCAGCTAAGCTCGAGCGCATTGCACTTGTACATACAACCTTTGGATCGAGCGTACACTGGCGTACAGTACACAACAAGAATCCTTTTCCAGCTTGGACTTGGTTTTCATCTCCCAATTGGACTGGGAGACTGACCTCCAATTTTCTCAGGGTTTTTAGAGTTCTCCTAATTCCTATAAATAGGGCTCTAAACATTGTAAACAGACACACCGCTTTCTAGAATTAAAAATTGGTAAATTGTTTTGGAGCTTAGAAGATCATGAGCAGCTAAACTAATTGTGGGGTATTGATGTAACCCTTTCCAACACAATGGTTTGGTTGTATTTAATTTCTAGTTTTTCAATTTATGCATGTTGATTGTATAACTCTGAGGATTGTTACAATTGATTTATGTTCTTCATATTAAATGCTATTGTTCTTAATTTCCAACTCAATATTAGTAAAATTCTTATCTTGTCTTAGAAAGTACTTTTACTATTATTAAACTCAAATCATTCTTATTTTCTGTGATTATAAGAATGATGGTTATACAATGGTTCTTAATTGGCATGCAATCAATAGGGTTAGATAAACCATACCTAGGAAAGACAGATCGTACTACACCCTAGTTTAGTGTAATTTAGGTAGACGATCCGTGCCAACTGAAGATGGATTATGCTATTCCATTGTATGAAACTTATTAAAGAATTAAATAATTCATACTTAGGGAAGATGGGTCGTACCACATCTTAGTGGTTAGGTGGACGATCCACGCTAACCGAAGATGAATTATTGTTATTCTTCAATAATGTGTTTTCTTGTTTAAATTATACATGCATAGAATGAATTGCTATAATTAAATATGGTTAACCATTGATATGTGGATAGTGGTGAAGTCAATACCCTACTCTCTTTCTTATATATTTACTCTCTTTATTTCCATTATTTTATACACTTTGAATTTACGTAAGCAAATCATTCTCTTTTGAATTTAGTTAATTTTAATCTTTCAAATTTTGATAATAAAACCCTTGCAATCCCTGAGGTTCGATACTCTCAATATAGCCCTATCCTACGGGATTCGTCCTATTCCAAGTGATAATTTTATAATTGATATTTTTGGTCACAAAAATACTACATCAATAGATGCCTGGCTTCCTAGCCGTACATACGGGCTCAAGGACGTACGTCCGGTCAATGAGTTAGGCAATCTGGCCAAAAGCTTCAAACTGTGTTTCAAGGTTTCTAAACGCTCTATAGGCCACTAAGTCATCTTCTAACCTACTGAACAAACACATGCATAATATGAAAATTCAACAGCATGCAATACAAGGAATTGAAGGGGCTCTTTAAACTCTTTTTGAAAACATTTCTTGGTTTTGTAAGAGAGGGTGCAAGAACTTTAACATGGTGCCTTTAAAGCTTATAACAGTAGAGAAGCAACAAGAATAACATCAAGAGTATAAAAATGAGAAAGATGTTACCTTTAGGAAATAGCAAGAACACAAGCTTTCTTCCTCCTCTCTCTTAAATCGCAAAACTCTCAAAGAGCACTCACTTTGGCGGTTATAGAAAGCCTGGGGGCGTAAGAATGGGTTTAAGGGCAGTGGGAGATTGGTATTTATAGGCCAGGAAAGCTAAGGGCAGTGCAAGGTTGTTCTGAAAACTAGTATACGTCTAGTACTATTGGGGCGTACGTCCGGTACTGTTTACCCAACAGTCCAAAAGTTGCATCATACGTACAGTTATTAACCAGTGGTTAACCCAAAAGTAGCGTACGTCTGGTGGTCCCCCCACGTACGTCCTTACTAAAAATAAGAGCGTATGTTTAGTGGGCCCCCTGCGTACGTCCTTACTAAAAATAAACATGTACGTTCAGTGGTCCCCCAACGTACGTAGGGCGTACATACGGCCAGTAAGGGTGGGGTCTGGTTTTGCTTCAAGGCTCTATGGTTAAGTGTGAGGGCTTTGGGCTATGCTGAGATAGCTTAGGGTTTTCTGTTTAGGGTTGATTTAGAAGGCTATTAACTTGTTGAGTAATGTTTTAAAACTCTTTTTAAAATTATTTAAAAAGTTGGGGTATTACACATACCCCACAGACTATATGCTAATGTGCTCGTGATGATTCAACTCAAAATTAAAGTCTCTCTAGCCAAAAAATGAATCAAAGGACTCAAATTCCTAATGACATGTTATGTGTTCAAAACGTCAAGCTAGCCAATGAAATGTAAACCACAATTACAATTTAACTTATACTTAACAACAACATAGCACAATATTTTTTATTTTTTTAGAAAGAAATTGAAACAAACAACAAAAAGATGACAAAAAACAAACAAGAAATGGACAACGGTGTCTTTCCATACCCTCAAACTTGAATCACACATTGTCCTCAATGTGGGTAGAAATACAATATCGAGAGGTAAGGAAACTGAAGTGTGGAGATAGAGAATATCCCCCAAACTTACTCATAAAAACACCTATCTTGAAATTCACAGCAACACAAAAACAAAAATAAAATCAAATGACAAAAACTAAAAGGAAATATGGGTTGCCTCCCGCAAGCGCTTTATCGTCTTCAGCCAGACTCTCTACCGTAGATGATGATCAGCCCTAATAAATAGGATCATCCAGGAGCGTCTTTTCAATTTCTGGTTTCATCAATTCCAAGAACGGTTTTAGCCGTTGACCATTTACCATGAAAGTATTTCCATTCTTGGGATCCTCGATCTTGATAGCTCCATGGATATAAATTGTACGAACTATGAATGGTCCAGTCGATCGAGATTTGAGCTTGCCTAGGAACAAATGCAGACATGAATTGTACAGAAGGACTTTCTGACTAGGTTCAAAAGATCTTCTCATAATGCTTTGGTCATGGGCCTTCTTCATTTATGCCTTGTACAACTTGGCACACTCATAAGCATCATTCCTCAATTCCTGTAATTCATTGATTTGGAGCTTCCTTTGAGAGCTAGCCTTGTTAGGATTGAAGTTTAGCTACTTGATAGCCCAATATGCTCGATGTTCCAACTCAACAGGGAGATTACATTCTTTACCATACACAAGTCGATAGGAAGACATGCCAATGAGGGTCTTGAATGCTGTCCAGTATGCCCACAGTGCATCATTTAATCACAGAGACCAATCCTTCCTTGTTGGGTTCACAGTCTTTTCCAAACTTGATCTCTCAATTTGAAATTTCAACTTGACCACTCGTCTATTGGTGATACACTATTGCAACCTTGTGGGTTATAGTATATTTCTTCATTAACTGTTCAAAAACCCGATTGCAGAAATGCTTTCCCCCATCACAGATATTGGCTTGAGGAGTGCCAAAACGAGCAAGGACATTCTCCTTCAAAAATTGAGCCACGACCCTGTGGTCATTAGTTTGGCATGCAATGGCCTCCACCCACTTAGAGACATAGTCAATCGCCACGAGAATGTAGACGTACCCATAGGAGTTTAAGAAAGGTCCCATGAAATCGATGCCCCAGACGTCAAAAATTTCCACAATCAAAATAGGGTTAAGAGGCATCATATTCCTTTGAGAGATACTCCCCAACTTCTGGCAGCGCTCACAGGCTACAGAATAAGTATAAGAGTCATGAAAAATGGAGGGCCAATAAAATCCACATTGCAAAATTTTTGCAGCTGTCTTTCGAGCACTAAAATGGCCTCCACAAGCATGATCATGATAAATGGTGATGATGTTGTGCTAAATACTATATATATTAATAGATAATATTTAGTACGTTTTACTCGCAAGTGCACATGATCAAACGATAGTATAGTGCAGCAAGTACGAGATCGATCCCACGAGGATTGTTGATTTTATTTAGAATTGATTAAAAATATCAAGTTGTCATTAAATTGATATTATGAAAAAGAAATAAAAAGATAAAGATAAGGTAAAGGTAGGGCTTTGATATCCACCACTAATCATACTTAGACAATATAACAATATGCCAATGATCCAATCATATTATGAATACTTAATGTTTGCCAACCTAAAGGGCATGGGTGTATACTCCTTAAGCTATATATTTCCCTAAGCAATGAGTTAGGCATGGGTGTATACTTGAACTCTTTTCTTTCTTAAAGGATTTAGAATAGGTGTATACTAAGTTGTTCTTTAAGAAAGCATGAATCTATGAAAATTGACAAACACATGGAACCTAGGGCATGGGTGTATACTCTTGGTTTTCCATGTTGATTAACCCAAGAACCCGGTGTGGAATTCTTTTGTTACTCTTATTAAACCCAGGACTCAGTCATCCAAATTGATTTAATTAACTAATCTATACCACATGCATATAATGGCCAATTAGATACGTGTGAAGAATTCAAGAAAACAGGAATTAATCAAGTTAATCAACACAACATGATTATCACAAAGGCACCAATATTGAAACATTAAATAAGCATAATTAATGCTTCAATCTAGCCGTCCTAAAGAGTAAGTTATACATAATTAAAATAAAAGAAAAGGAAAAGGAAAAGGAAAAGGAAAAGGAAAAGAAAGAACCGAAAACCACTCCTAGAAGTTGCCTCCAATTCCTCTCTCCAAAGTTGTGTCTATTCTAGGATTCCTATTCTAAAGGTTTAGAGGTCTTATTTATAGGCTTCTAGAAGTCCTTGAAACGCTATTAAACCTAGAAAATTTGTAGGGCTTAGTCCTATTATAAGTGGGACTTGGAATACCCTAATATACAAGGAAAGGGTATTTTGACGGCAGCTCATTGTTCTCCACTGCAAGGATGCTCTCGATCGCAGCCCGTGTACGCTCGATCACAAGACTACGATTGATCGTATGTATTAGGCACTCGATCGTGGTTGTTGCTTGCACACACAAGCACACGCCTTGCACTCGTCTCGTCCTCTTTGCTTGTAGTGCGCTCGATCATAGGTCTCCTGCGATGGATAGCACTGCCAGAGACTTCAGCTTTTCCCAAATTTGCTCTTTAAGCTCAATATTTCTAGGTTTTCTTCCTTTTCTTCCAAAGGCCTACAAAGACACAAAAAAATACAGAAAATGAATAAAATGGCATAAACTAACAACACTAAGGAATTAACACATATAAGTTTAAAGGGCTAAAATATGAATATTTTGTCACTTACCACACCCCAAACTTACATATTGCTAGTCCCTTAGTAATACGAAACTAAAAACTAAATGGAAAAACAGAAAATAAAAAGATAAATCCATCTTCCGTGGGATGTACGATTGCATTTAGCATATGCAACAAGCCTTTTAAACTCCTAGGAATTCCCTAAAGGACGAGTAAAGTTTCGTGAGGGTTTTCCAGGAATGTCACCCACAAATATTATGTAAGAGTTCATGTTATCCAAAAGTTAAGTGTCACTCAAAGCCATGATCTTTCATTCATTAGCAAGCTTAAAAAGATGAAGTCCATCTTCACAATGAATTGAAATTTTAAAGTTTAATCACTTAAAAAAGGCAGGCTAAGGCATCACAAGTTCGAAACAGTGTAAAGTGAACTAGCACATAAAAATGAAGCTTCCAATTATTTCAAATGAGCAATGTCTCAATATCTCAAAGTTTACTGAAATCCCTATTAGAATGAACAACAATGGCATATTTTTCTTTTCCTTTTTTTTTTTTTTTTTTTTTCTTCTTCTTTGTCAGGTTGTGCAATGCTTGGTTTCCTTAAACTTTCTAATTGACCCATGTAACGAGTGTTAAGTCAATGACTCCCAAACTAGATGGTCTTAGGGCATTAGGTGTAGAGACACCTCTAGGACTTACTAACTTGAGTCAAAGAGCCTACGAAACCAAACTATCCATGACATTAACCAAATCAAAAAATTTCACCTTTTGACGTGAACACTCAATGCTTTGAGGCAAGAGGTCCAGTTACATAGTGAAAAGCTCATCAACGACCATTTTTTTTATTATTACATATATATATATGCCAAAGTATCCATCTAAAAAGTCATCCAGTTTCACCCAAGACATAGAAACACACACATCAGACTTTCATGTAATATCCCACAAATTATGTGCTAATATGCTTGTATAAGATTAGATCAAACATGTGAATTCTTAGTTGCCAAAAGAAAGTAACCAAACTGAAAAATCCTATCATCAGATCATGTGTTCAACACTTTAAGCTCAACAATGAGAAACATACCAAAATTTTAAGATCAACCAAAATTTTAAGACAAACATGAATATGCATATATCTTTTTTTTATCTTTTTTTTTATTATTTTTTTTAAAAAAAAAAAAGGGGGGGACAAAGTGTGTATAAAGTGTCTCCCATACCCCCAAACTTAAATTACACATTGTCACCAATGTGTGTATAACATGGAAAGAATTTACCTGGGAGATGGACGAACTATTTGGAATAGTATGGCTCATAGCACACCTCTAAACTTGAATTGAAGCACAATTGTCCCTGTAAAACACTAAAGTAACAAAGGAAAACAAAAACAAAATTAAAAAAATAAAAATAAAACAAAATAAAATAAAAATAAAACAAACAAACAAAATAAAAAGAATATGTTGTGGGGTGCTGTTAAGTGCCAAAATATCCATATTTTAACCCTTAAACTTATGTGTGTTAATTCCTTAATATTGTTAATTTATGTTACTTTAGTTACTTTCTGTGTTTTCCATGCTTTTGTAGGCTTTTGGAAGAAAATGAAGTAAATCTGGAAGATTTGGGCTCAAAGAGAGAAATTGAGAAAAGTTTGAGCCCCTGACAGTGCGATCGATCGCAGGTTCCCTGCGATCGAGCGCACTATCAGAGAAGACAAGCAGTGAATCGGCCATGCACGATCGTAGACATGCGATCGAGCACACACGGGTTGCGATCGATCGCACCCGTGCACAGGAGACACATCAAGAGTGTGGCCAGACTACTAGTATTTCCATATTAGGGTTTTCTAACTCCCACTTGTAATAGGAGTAAAACCCTACGAATTTCCTAGGTTTACTAGTGTAACAAGGACTTCTAAAGCCTATAAATATACCTCTTAGCCTCTAGGAATAGGTGTGGAGAAAAGAGGCACAAGCTCTGGAAAGAAACTGAAGGGTAAATTAAGAGGAGTTTGGGTTTTTTTTCTCTTCCACCTTTTATCTTTATTATGTAGTTTATATTTTATTTAGGGCTAGATTGAAGCCCTAGTCATGTCTTTTTAAGATTGCAATATTGGCGCCTTTACTACAATTATATTTTGGTGTATTTAACTTGATTAATACTTGTTTCCATGAATTCCTCATATGTGTGTGTCTGATCAACATATGCATGAGGTATGGACTAGTTAGTTAAATCAATTTGGATGACCGAGCCTTGGGTTTAACAAGAGTAACAAAAGATATCAACGCCGGATTCTTGGGTTAATTGACATGGAGAACCGAGAGTATACACCTATACCCTAGGCCTCATGTGTTTGTCGATTTTCATAGATTTATGCTTTCTTAAAGAACAACTTAGTATACACCCATCTTAAAACCTTTAAGAAAGAAAAGAGTTAGAGTATACACACATGCCTAACTCGTTGCTTAGGGAGATCAATAGCTTAAGGAATATACACCCATGCCCTTAGGTTGGCAAACATTAATTATACTGGCATAATTAGCACATTGGCATATTGTTATCTTAATTAGTCTAATTAGTGGTGGATATCAAAACCCCAATCCTTTTTGGTTTTAGTTTATCTTTTATTTTATTTCTTTATATTAAATTCAATAGTGATAATTGAATTTTATATGTTTAATTAAATAGGAATTTACTTCTAAGCATAATTTACCAATCCTCGTGGGAATGACCTCGTACTTGAACATTATACTACTATGTTGACCTAGTGCACTTGCGAGTAAAACATACAATTATTTGCCTATTAATTTAGGTAGATATTTGTGACAACAAGTTTTTGGCACCGTTGCCAGGGATCGCAAGTCTGCAAACTGAAACAGAGATCGAGCGTAGGCAGAGTGCAAGTGAGCGCACTGCGATCAAACGCACTAACCTGCGATCAAGCGTAGTTCCACGGAGCATCCAAATAGCAGTACTGAAGCTGCAAATTTCAATTGTACCTTTAATTTTTTTTTTTTTTTTTCTGTTCTGTTATTTTAATTTATATATATATATATACTTTTTAGTGTTCCAATTACTTCTCTGTGTTTTGTTCTGTTTCAACATGAAGCACCCGACATTCTGTTACTGCGATCGAGTGCAGTTCTAAAGGACTTCCGCATAGTGGTACTAAAGCTGCTGTGACCACAAGGAGAAATTCTTCTTATGCAAGGTCGTCAATCTCAAGCCTCAATCATCTTTCCACTCGATCCAGAAATTGAGCGGACCATTTGACAAGGGCATAGAGACAACTCCGACACAGAAGAAGAAGAGGAAGTTGAGGAAATAATGCAAGAGCTGCCAGAAAACCTGCCACTACGACGGCCCATGAAGCAAGCTTTCATCCTAAAAAACCTCAACTAGCCGTCATGCAGAGCCTACTAACCTGGGATAGAAGGCAATTACTACATATCCCCACAAATACTGAATGCCTTAACTCACTTCAGAGGCACAGCTATGGAGGATCCAAACTTACACCTCAAGGAATTCTTTGATCTCTGGAAGCTTCAACATGTTCAAGGCCTAACTCTAGAGAGGCTCAAGTTAGTCTTATTCCATTTTTCCTTAAAAGACAATGCTAAGTTGTAGTATAATTCTTTGCCTACAGAATCTATTCATACTTGGGAACAGTTGTCTAGCAAGTTCCTAAAGAAGTTCTTCCCCGCTCAAAAGACAAGACAGCTTAGAAGGGAGATTCAATCCTTCCAATAAAGAGATGGAGATATGTTCTTTAAAGCATGTGATCACTTCAATACGCTGCTTCTTAAGTGTCCACATCACAGCATGCCTCAAGATGACTAGGTACAAGCTTTTTATGAAGGTTTAAATGATATTAACAAGAGTATTATTGATTCAGCTTATGGAGGTGTGCTAATGGAAAAGAGCAGTGAGGAAGCTCTAGAGCTCTTTGAGACATTAAGTGAACACTCCCAACAATTCTCATCCAAAGGGAGGCAAGGAGTAAAGAGCAAGGGCATGTATGAAGTGAATCTAGGGGTGTTAAGGCCGTTATGGTTAGCGGTTATTAGCAATAACCGCTAACCGTAACCGCCTTAGCGGTTAGTAAATTTCACTAACCGCAGCGGTTAGCGGTTAATGAAATAGATAACCACCCGCTAACCGCTTTTTCAAAATTGGGCTTTTGTTTTTTGGCCTTTTTGGGCTTTTTACCTTTTTTTTTTCTTTTTTTTTTTTTGTATTTTTAGTGTCTTCTTGAGCCCAATTGCAATAAAAAGAGCCCATATTGAAAAATAAAAAATATTTGACCCAAAATTTACATTTACTTGTACTTTAAAAAAATTTTGTTAAATATTAAATCATAACCAGTTAACTTTAAAAAAAAAAAAAAAAAAAAAAAAAAAAAAAAAAAAAAAAAAAAAAAAAAAAAAAAAAAAAAAAAAAAAAAATCAACACAACATATAAAAAAAAAAATTCTAAAATTTCAGAATTCAGACAACTATCACAACATATAAAAAAAGTTCAACACAAAGCATATAAAATAAGTTCAAATAAAATTAAATGATACAAATAAAACATTAAAACTTCATCAATCCTCTCATTTGGTCCTCTAGCAAATCCTATAAACATCCAAAGAAGAAAAGTTATAAACTTAAACATAATAATATTAAGGCACAAGCATATACACATAATTTGATATTATATAATCATATAATCTCATTAAATTATATCATATGATTAATTATTTAAATTATTATCATATTTACTTATAATCTTTGTTCTTTGAATTGAACTTAATATCTAATGGTAAATGGTAATGTTCAAACTCCTAAATCCGAAATTCCTAAAGTATCTAATAATGCTTTAATTAAATTGTAGTTATAAGTAATATATTGTTTAATTCAATTGAATCAATTGTGATTATCATTGTACATGAATCATATGATTAACTTGTAGACTTATGACTTACGAGTTATGTCATATTATATATGTATTATTTATTATTATATAATCATATGATTTAATGATCAAGTCATCATGTGATATAATCATATCAATTATAGTGATAATATATAAATTACTAAAATTATAATGATAATACATTAATACTTAAATTTTGTTTATAAGTAACACATTGGTCATTGTTTAATCCAATGTCAATTACTTAATTTGATATTATACAAATCATATTATCATTTTACATCAATAATGTGATTCACTTGAAGTCTTGAATAAAGTATTTGAATTGTCATTGAATCATATGATTAAGTATTGATATTATACATTTATAGTATTCATATGCATATATAGACTTATATAAACTTATAACATATATAGAATTATATGTTTATAACATACATTGGAAATAAGTCTCTAGATATTTAATTGTTGTATTAGTATGCATTTGTATACTTATGAGTTATGTCATACTATATATGTATAATTTATTATTATATAATCAAATGATTTAATGATCAATTGATCATGTGATATAATCATATAAATTATACTGATAATATATTAATACTCAAATTGTGATTTAATTATTTTTTTTAAAAAAAATTATGATTTAATGATCAAGTGATTATATGATATAATCATATAAATTATAGTGATAATATATTAGTACTCAAATTGTGATTTAATTATTTTTTAAAAAAAATTGTGATTTAATGATCAAATGATTATGTTATATGTATAAATATTTTTATAATTCCGCTAACCGTTATAACTGCTAACCGTCTAACCGCCTAGCGGTTATTGGGTCTACTAACCGTAATCGCTAACCGCCTTTTTATATAATATATTTTTATAATTATAATTATAAAAATATATTATATAAAAAGGCGGTTAGCGATTACGGTTAGTAGACCCAATAACCGCTAGGCGGTTAGACGGTTAGCAGTTATAACGGTTAGCGGTTAGCGAAACCGCCCGCATTGACACCCCTAAGTGAATCTAAGTGGTGGACCCTCAAATCAGGTGGCTGTTGTCGAAAGGAAGCTGAATATGATTGTCAAAGCCATGATTACTCAGAACGTCTCACCTAGTCAACAAGCCATGCAACCTTAGGTATGTGCTTTATGTTCTCATTTTGATCACACTACTAAGACTTGCCCCTTTTGCTCATCTACAGATCAAAAGCAAGTGAATTATGTGGGACAAAACAACTATCCTCTCAAGAATAATCCCTAGTCCAACACCTACAATCCAGGGTGGCGAAACCACCCCAATTTCTTATGGAGTAACAGTCAGAATACTCTGAACCATCAAGGGCAGCAAAGCAACTACCAACAAGCAAGCCAAACAAGCCAAGAATCAAAGCTGAATGACTTGGAAAGTATGGTACGCACCTTGGCAACCACACAAAGGGAATTCATGAATGATCAAAGACAAATCAATGCAAAAACCGATCAAGCAATACAAAGAATCGAGCAAGCTATGCAAAGATTGGAAGTCCAAATGGGGCAAATGGCTAAGGAGCTAAGTGAAAGAAAACAGGGCGGATTTCCATCCCAAACAATACGCAATCCTGGAGCCTCTTCTTCAGGACAAAAATAAGAGAATGAAGGAAGAACAACCGTCTGGCTGAAGACATTAAACTTAGCGCTCATGGGAGGCACCCCATAGTTTATTCAGTTATTTTTCTATTTGTTTTTCAAATTATGTTTGTCTTTAAGTTTTGTTTTTGTTTCTTTTTTATTTGCTTTAGTGTTTTATTTTGCAGGGACAAGTGTGCTTCAATTCAAGTTTGGAGGTGTGTTATGAGCCATACTATTCCAAATAGTTCATCCATATCATGGATAAATTTTTTCCATGTTGTAGACACATTGGGAACAGTGTGTAATTTAAGTTTTGGGGTATGGGAGACACTTTACACACACGTTGTGCCAGTTCTATTTTATTTTTATTTTTATTTTTATTGTTTATGAAAAAAAAAATTCCCAGTTTTATTTTATTTTTGTTGTTTGTGAATATATATATATATATGTATGTGTGTGTGTGTGTTCATATTTGCCTTAAAATTTTGGTTGATCTTAAAAAAATTGTGATTTGATTTCATTGGTGAGCTTAAAACTTTGAACACATGGTCTGATAATTTAGTTTTTCAGTTTGGTTACTTGCTTAGGACAGTTGAGAATTCACATGTTTGATCGGATCTTATACAAGCACATTAGCACATAATTTGTGGGGTATGACATGAAGTCTGATGTGTGTGTTTCTATGTTTTGGGTGAAACTGGATGATTTATTAGATGGATACTTTAGCATATATATATGTGATAAAAAGAAAACAAAAAAAAAAAAAAAAAGAGAGAAAAAAAAAAATATGAACATTGATAAGCTTTTCACTAAGTAACTGGATATCTTGCCTTAAAGCATTGAGTGTTCACGTCAAAAGGTGAAGAATTTTGATTTGATTAATGTCATGGTTAGTTTGATTTCGTAGCCTTGTTGACTCGAGTTAGTAAGTCCTTAGGGGTGTCTCTACACCTAATGCCCTAAAACCATCTGACGAATGTCCTTAGTAAGTCCTTAGGGGTGTCCTCATTGACTTAGCACTCATTACATGGGTCAATTAGAAAGCTTAAGGGAACCAAGCATTACACAACCTGACGAAAAAAAAACCATTGTTGGTCATTCTAATAGGGATTTCAGTGAATTTTGAGATATTGAGACATTGCACATTGGAAATAATTGGAAGCTTCATATTTTTGTGCTAGTTCACTTTACACTGTTTCAAACTTGTGATGCCTCAGCATGTCTTTTGTAAATGATTAAATTTTAAAATTCTAATTCATTGAGAAGATGGAGTTTATCTTTTTAAGCTTGCTAATGAGTGAGAATCATGGTTTTTAGTGATACCATAATTTTTGGATAACATGAACTCTTGCATGATGTTTGTGGGTAATATTCCTGGAAAACCCTCACGAGACTTTACTCATCCTATAGGGAATTCCTAGGGGTTTAAAAGGCTTGTTGCATATGCTAAATGCAATCGTACATCCCACGAAAAATGAATTTATCTTTTTGTTTTTTGTTTGTCATTTGTTTTTAGTTTTGTATTGCTAAGGGACTAGCAATATGTAAGTTTAGGGGTGTGTTAAATGCCAAAATATCTATATTTTAGCCCTTAAACTTATGTGTGTTAATTCCTTAATATTGTTAATTTGTGTTACTTTAGTTCCTTTTTGTGTTTTTCATGCTTTTGTAGGCTTTTGAAAGAAAATGAAGTAAATCTGGAAGATTTGGGCTCAAAGAGAGAAATTGGGAAAAGTTGGAGCCCCTGAAAAGTTGGGTTCAGGGAGCTTCTCTATCTTGATGTCTTCAATTTGCTCATGTGGTAGCTCTAACAGACTTCTCTCTTGGCCTCTTGGTGTTTCAGGAATAAGAACTAATGTTGAAAAGATCTTAGTACTTTCTTCTTTTTCTTGATGTAGCTCTTATGGAACTTTGGTTTGCTCCTCCTTCTCCTCTTCCACTTAATTTTCAACCTTCTCTTCACTCCTCAGTGTGACAGCTTGCGCATGATAATATGTGCACTCTTCCTCCATGTATTGTCCATTGGGGTTTTCCATCAGCTCCTTGGCCAATTGTCCCATTTGTACTTCCAGTCTTTGAATGGCTTGATCGGTTCTTTGAAATGCTTGATCGGCCCTTGTATTGATTTGTTTTTGATCAGTCATAAATTGTTGTTGCGAAGTCACTAGGGTGTATATCATACTTTCCAGTCTATTCAGCTTTGACCCTTGCCCCTGATTTGCAGATGAATACAAGGGACAAGTTTCAGTAGAATGATCAAAATAAGAACATATGGCACATACCTGGAGTTGGGTGGCTGGCTGAATGGGAGAGATGTTCTGAGTAGTCAAGGAGTTTACAATCATATTTAATATCTTCTGCATCACAGCCATCTGATTTTGTAGTTGTGGAGCCGATTGAGAGAAATATGAATGATTTCTAGGAGCTTGAGCTTGCCACACGAAATTTGACTGTTGGCTCCAGGTTGGGTTGCAGGAATCAAGATAGTTATCGTTCCCCGGTTTATAAAACAAAGTGTTCTTATGCCCATTAATTTTGTTAGAAATTTGTCGCATTATAAGACATTCTCTAACATGTTGATAAGGGTCATGGCATAATGAACATGGTCCATAGGGTGTCAGAATGCCTCCCCACATGAGTGAAATTAAAAATAAACTAACAAAAAGTTAAACTTAAAAGGGAAAATAAAAACAAAATTAAAAATAAAACTTACAAAAATGCAGACTCAACTGACCCTGCATGAAATAAAAGAAAAAATATCAGATCTATAATTAGTGCAGTAACTATGCTGTTGTTCGGATGTGCGATCGATAGCACCGTGAGGTGGGCTCAATTGCACTGGTGCGCTCGATCGCCCTCGATGGGTGCTCGAGTGCACCTCCAGAGGTAGAATAGTAATTGCAGAAAAACTTTAGAAAAACAAAAAAATTAAAACAGAAATAAACTTAGGGAAAAAATTTCAAACAAAATCAAACAATCCCCGACAACAGCACCAAAACTTGTTGTGCTAAATACTATCTAAATTAATAGATAATATTTAGTACGTTTTACTCGCAAGTGCACATGATCAAACGATAGTATAGTGCAGCAAGCACGAGATTGATCCCGCGAGGATTATTGATTTTATTTAGAATTGATTAAAAATATCAAGTTGTCACTAAATTGATATAACAAAAAAAAAAAAAAAAAAGATAAAGAAAATGTAAAGGTAGGGCTTTGATATCCACCACTAATCATACTTAGATAATATAACAATATGTCAATGATCCACTCATATTATGAATACTTAATGTTTGCCAACCTAAGGGCATGGGTGTATGCTCCTTAAGTTATAGATTTTCCTAAGCAACGAGTTAGGCATGGATGTATACTCTAACTCTTTTATTTCTTGAAGGATTTAGCATGGGTGTATACTAAGTTGTTCTTTAAGAAAACATGAATCTATGGAAATCGACAAACACATGGAACCTAGGGCATAGGTGTATACTCTCGGTTTTCCATGTTGATTAACCCAAGAACCCGATGTGGAATTCTTTTGTTACTCTTATTAAACCCAGGACTCAGTCATCCAAATTGATTTAATTAACTAATCCATACCACATGCATATAATGGTCAATCACATACATATGAGGAATTCAAGAAAACAAGAATTAATCAAGTTAAGCGACACAATATGATCATCACAAAGGCACCAATGTTGAAATATTAAATAAGCATAATTAGAACTTCAATCTAGTCCTCCTAAAGAGTTAGCTATACATAATTAAAATAAAAGAAAAGGAAAAGGAAAAGAAAGATCACAGGACAGTGTGCGCTTGATCACAGGACTGCAATTGATCGTATGTGTTAGGCACTCAATCGCAAATGCATCCAACCATTCCACGATCTGATCAATGAATGGGAGAGGGAAATGATCTTTCCTTGTGGTGGCATTCAGCTTGCGGCAATCAATTCATACCCACCATCTTGTCTGAATACAAGTTAGGACCAACTCGTTATCTTTATTCTTCACCACTGTCACACCAGACTACGTAGGCACCATATGAATGGGCCTAACTCATTTGCTATCAGAAATCGGGTATATAATACCCGCATTCAAAATTTTGATAACTTCAGCTTGGACGACCTCTTGCGTGGCAGGTTCAATCGCCTTTGTGGTTCATGCGTTGGTTTGGTATTCTCCTCCAAATGAATTTTATGCATAACCACCAAGGGGCTAATTCCTTTGGTGTCATGAATGGTCCAACCTACAGCTTCCTTGTGCTCTCTTAAAACATCCAATAACTTTCCTTCCTGAAGATCAACCAGGTCAAAAGCTATGATCACATGCAAAGAATCAAAAGGACCAAGGAATTTGTACTTCAAGGTGTCAGGTAAAAGCTTTAGGTCTAGCTTGAGTGGCTCTATCTTTGGTGATGATGGGTTAGGTAAAGGTATCATAGTGGTCTACGCATCATCTCTGGAGTAGATTCCAACAATGCATCAGCTTGCTCAATTAACTTGTCAAGGTCCAGATCGCATCCAAATTGAGCAAGGCATGCTTCCAATGGGTCCTAAATGTTTGACTCACTAATAGTGTCCTCAATTATTTCTTCAATCACGCAAACACTTCTTACCTCCTCATATTCAAGAGGCTATTTGCTGATATCAAAGAAGTTTAGCTCCACTGTCATGTTCCCAAAGGGTATCTTCATTACTCCAGTCCTACATTTAATTAAGGCGTTAGTCGTAGCTAAAAAGGGTTGCCCTAATATTACCAAAATTTGGATCCTAACATTCTAAGCAGGTTCTATGTTTAGAACAATGAAGTCCACAGAGAAATAAAATTTGTCAACCTTAATCAACACATCCTCCATGATTCCTCTTGGGATCTTCACAGATCTATCAGCCAACTGGAGTGTCACTGATGTGGGCTTCAATTCTCCTAACCCCAATTGTAGGTAGACTACATCAAGCAAAAGAATCACACTTGCTCCCAAATCCAACAAAGCGCTTTCAATCCTGCTAACTCCTATCATGCAAGAAATTGTAGGACAACCAGGGTCCTTATATTTGATAGGGAGCTGGAACTGATCTGCTTAGTCAGAAAGGCTTTCTTAGGAACATTTGTCCTTCTCTTGACAGTGAAACTTAGCATACGGAGGCACTTACTAGATGGCATCTAAAAACGGGATGTTTATCTGAACATGCTTGAACACCTCCAAAATGTCTTCAAATTTCACTCCTTTCTTAGGAACTTTAAGTTTTTTTGGATAAGGAGCTTTTGGGACAAACTTCCTAAGGGACTCATCAACAGTGGGGATGGCCGTGTTTGGTTCAGGCTCTCTTGCAGGATTGTTGTGGCTGTTCTCTCATTTTTCCACATCAGAGTTCTTTTTATGCACCACCACTCTATTATCCACTTGTTTTACTAACCTCAAAGTCACAATGGCTTGCACATGCTTCTGCCCATGGGAAGGATTAGAGGAATTTTCAATAACAAACTACACTTTTGGGTTAGGCACAGGTTGACTTGGGAACTTTCCTTTTTCTCTCTCACCTAACTGATTTGCCATCTGACCAATTTGACTTTCCATCTTAGCAATAGCTTGGGTGTTGACCGCAATGGCACTCTTAACATGTATGGATTGGCCAGTATGCTGCATGAATGCCTTCAGTGTGTCTTCCAAAGATGATTGTGACGAAGTTGCTAACACTTGAGTGGTAGATTGGAACGCAGGAGGATGAGCTTGATGAGATGAGCAAAATTGATTTCTAGCTTGTGGAGGAAATTCGGGAGGGTATTGATTCTGAGCATGATTTGAAGTTCCTCCTTGATTCAGTGGCCGATTTTGCCTCCATGAGAAATTGAGGTGATTCTGCCACCCTCGATTGTAAGTCTCAGAAAAAGGTCCACTTGATGCTTTCCTATAATCATTGAAAGCATTGACTTGCTCCATCGAACACTCAGCAAAGGTTGGCAAAGATGGGCAATTCTGGGCCCAGGTGCATAGGACATGCACATAAGGAGCATCCTTCAATTGGGTGGGCATTCGAGGCCCACCTTAAATCAACCTCGTCTTTCACCTCATAAATGCCTCCCTTCTTAGGGGCACAGGGAGTATCCCGACGATTTGAAAAAATCCCACTACTAAAAAATGTCTGACAGTTTGTCAAAAGATTTATAGGCTTCATCACCTGTGAGACTTAAGAAGCTTCCAGCATTCATTGACTCAATCATGTTAAGGTTTTGTTGAGTCGAACCATTGTATAAGAACTAAATGAGTTGCCAAGTTTCAAATTCGTGGGGTGGGCATTTCAAAGTCAATTCTTTAAACCTCTCCCAGCTCTCATAGAATTTCTCCTCCTCTTCTTGAGTAAAACGGCTAATCTCCCGACGGTATTCACTAACTTTGGACATCGGGAAGAATTTATTCCAAAACTTGCTCACCAAGGTTTCCCATGAAGTGATGGATCCATGCATGTTGGAGTTTAACCAGGCTTTCGCCCTATCATGTAGGGAGAAAGGAAATAGCCGAAGACGCATTGATTCCTCAAAGAAATTTTAAAATCGAAAGGTCGAGCAAATGTCCAGGAATGTCTTCACATGACTGTAGGGGTTCTCATTCTCTAGACCATGGAATGAAGGTAGGAGTTGGATGACATGGAGTTTTAGATCAAAGTGCATAGCATTGGTTGTAGGCAACACTATGCACAAAGTAGGGTTTGTCACGATGGGTGCAAACAAATCCCTAAGAGTCCTAGCTACATCTTCATTCTCCGGCCAATCTCCCATCTCAACAAAAATTCCTAACTCAGTAGGTTTCCTTAGATTCCTTCTAGAAGTTCTTTCAATCTCACGATCTAAGGGTATTAGCTCTAGGTTCAAAGATCTACGACAAAGCATATACTAACACAAATGTATGAAACTAAACTAAGCTAACAAACAAAAATGTCACAAATATAATAAAGAATCACAAAAATTAAATTCAAACAGAAATTAAAAACTCACAAAAGGGACAGAAAACAATTTGGCAAAAGATTTCAACTTTTGCCAGTGTGATGGTGCTGCCTGCTAGGTAGAGGGGCTCAAGCATAAGTGCCTTGCACTCAAGCGTAAGTCTGATGTGCTCTTGAGAACAAGTTGGGGAGAATCAAGTCCAGGCATGAATTCCTCTTGCTGCCTTGACCGCGAGTGCACTCTAGCATACTGTTGTGCGCTCAAGCGGCTTATGCAGGAACGGATTTGCAGAAACTGCAAAACAAATAATAAAAAAAAATTCTCTTTTTTTTTTATTATTATTAGATGTGCAGAAACAGAAAATAAACAAATTGCACAAGTAAAAAAAAAAAAAAAATCGTAGCTAAAACTAGTAGAAAGATAAAATTAATCTAGACATAAATTGTTTTCAAAAATCAAATCAATTCCCCGGCAACGGTGCCAAAAATTTGTTTTGTAAATTTTAAAACTCGCAAGTGCACGAATCATTTGTAGTAAAAGGATTGCAAGTGCGAGGTCAATCCCACAGAGAATTGTGTTTTTGAAAACAAAATTTATTCAAACTAATTAAATCCTAACCTAGTCACAAAAATTGTGTGAGTTTTGAATCGAAACAAAAGCATAAACTTAACAAGATTAAATAAATCAATGGACGAAGTACTAAGGTTTTTGGAATTAGCACTCATAAACTTATAGCAACATATTTCATGTTCAAAAAATATTATCCGAAATCTCAAATGACACATTTTATATATGTTCTATTTTGTTTAAAAATTAATTAAATCATTCAAAGTATCTGTTATTTGTACAAATCACAAGGTATCCCCGATTTAAATTAAATCATCTAATGTATCCGTGCTTTGCACAAATCACAAGGGATATCCAACATAAACCAAATAATCCAATGTATCCATATAACGGATCAGAATGGATATCCAATAATTTAACCAAACAAAAACCAAGCAATCGATTTAAATAAAATCATTCAATTAATTGAATAAAAATAGAACAATCAGAAATACAACTCATATAGTTGGAAAAATATCAATTCACATGAAAAATTCTCTTGCTAATCATCTGTGAGGCTTCATCCTCAACCTTAGTTGAGGGTTTAGCCTCTCATGGAATTGAAAGAAAATACAAACTTAATTGAATCCATGGAGTATTTAGAAGCTCACAAAATAAAACCCTCAAAATTGAAAGCACCAAAAGCAAGCAAAACCCTAGACTTTCGTCCCTCTTCTCTGAAAAATCGTCCTCTACAGCCTCTCCCCGCACTGTTCTGTCTTTTTCTTTTTATATTGCTTTTTCTAGGGTTTTTACCCTAAAATTGGGGCTTAGATGGATTTCTGCCAGGTCAGTGCGCTAGATTGCACACTAGGTCTGCGCAATTGCACTCAAGCATACTCTGTTCCTTTCCTGGGGCGCAGCGCTTGAGCGCTGCTTGCTTGACATTGGGCGCGGGTGTGCTCGATCCCATGACGGGTGCTCTCAAGCACACTCGTACGTGAGGTCTTCGTCTCTGTGGTGTAATTGTGCTCATGCACTACTGCGCCTCTACTCAAGCGCTGGTGTACTTGAGCTTAGGCTTGCTGGGCTCAAGCACTAGTCTGGTGTGCTCGATGCCTCTCCTTAGTGGCTTTAATCCAAACTTTGTATTTTTCATCTTTAAGTCCCCAGTTTTTCTTCAGCAACCTACAAAACACTAAAAACACAGAACTAACACAAAACATCAGATTATAATACAACTAAAGGATTAACAAATGCAAATTAAGGGGCTCTAATATGTAGTATTTAGCACTCATCACCTCCACCAAATCTTTAGTAGCATAATTAAAGCTAAAGATACTAATTTTATTTATTATTCTTGTACTTATAAGAGTCTTATCACATGGACATCACTATTTTGGTATTCCTTAACGTTGTGTATGACTTGAATTCTCAAGTCAAGTGTGGGGCCCAATCGTAACCCTAATTCTATTGTGCCTTGGATCTGATTTGCAATAGGATACAAGCAACTAACTTTACTCTTCTATTACAAGTGGGATTTGGAGTCCTTATAGTTGACTGAGTACTTGGCTTGCTGTGCACTAGTTTGTATGGTCATATGTCTGTATGGATGCCTTGTTTCCAATCTTTATTCCTGGTGAGGCATACTTAGCTTAGGCTGCATGTGGCTGTAATTTTGTAACAAGGATAATAACCTAGAAACAAATGTCACATTTCTGCAGTAACTAAAATAATTCCAATCCAAAAAGAGGGAAAGGGATGTGTTTTCAAAGGTAAACCTTTCTAGAGATGAAGTATTATACCAATACACTCTCTTCCCAAAACTTAAATGAGTGTAGATCTATGAATCCTTGATATCTTTACTGGCTTAAACTTTTGGAGACCATTTTGTCTTATCTTTTTGCAAGAAGGTTTTATTTGTCTGGTCTTAAGCCCCACCTAATACATAGTCTGAGAATTATAAACATAAATGATATTGATGGCTGAAAATCAAATGGAGGAAAAAGAGTAAATAATATACTGGTAGTCATTACATTTATCGAGTCTGTGATAGGACAAATCTTTGTATGCGTAGTTCTTTGCATAAGTTCAACTCAATTAGGGCCAAAAAAACATGATAGGCTTGTCTCATTCCAACATTCCAATGCTTTGGTTGGTTTGGCATCCAAATTTAGAGGACCTAGATAGGGCAACTTCACATTGCCACCAACATGCATGGTGTAAATTCTTTTAACTTGATGTTAAAATAACTCGAGTCATTTTTGTGTTATTGTAGGTGCCAACTATTATAAGTCTTAAGGGCCATCAAACTTTAATTTGTGACTAAATATACAAGAAAGATATTTCCCTTCACAAACAACAATCTACCCTTTTCCGGCTTCATTGTTGATCCTTTCCCTTTCTCTTATATATGCTAAGATTGTTTTTATTTATTTATTTATTTTTATTTATAAGTATATATGCTGAAATTGTTATATATATATTTGCATAAAAGACTTTTTTTTGGTCAATCAAACCACAAAAACTTTAAAAATGGATACCAATCTTATAAATTGGTCAGATTTGTTTTATTCTATCTAGTAGAATTAGAGTCTGATTAAGATTGCGTTGGAGAGCTTAAAAAATACTTTTAATACTTAAAAAGTTGTGCCAAATAAAAACTAGTATGTTTGTTAAAAAATTTCAAAAGTACTTTTAACTTTTTGGGGAAACTTCAGAAAACCCCCTGAACTTCTAGCGATTTTGACAAACCCCCCCTAAATTTCCAAAACTCTCACATAGGCCCCCTGAACTTCCGTTTTCTCTCACATGACACCCTTCTGTCCATATGAATCGTCAAACACTAACGGACGCCCACTCACGTGATATTCACGTGCTATTTGTCATGCTGCTTACCCATTTTGCCCTCATTAGTGTCTTACTAACTCTTCACCGTCACCCCTTACACACACACACTCAGTCTTCTCACTCGTCCAAGCACACCAAAGTCGAACACGAAGACCCATGGCCGAAGCTTGCAGAAAAAATGTGGAAGCTGATGGCAAAATGGGTTCCAACCATCGATTCGAAGGCTTAGAAAGAAAGTCGAAGAAAGAAAGCTAAATATAAGTACATCCGGCGGCGAAGAATCCCACATGACAGCGAGACCCAGACCGGCGAAAATCATCCACCGGCAAAATTACTCGCTGTCCAGTACCGGCAAGGTGATGACGGTTAAAGATGGAGCACTCCAAGGGTGAGCTAAGTGATTCAATATCGAGCTATCCAATTTGTAGATGTGGGAGCAAAACCGTTGTCAAAACAGCATCAACAACTAAAAATCATGGGAAAAGGTTTTATGCCTGTGTAAATTATGTGGTAAGATGTTTTTGAGAATTTTTTTTTTTTTCACATAAATTTGCTGCTCTTCCCGTTATGCGTAAATCCTTTAATGATGGATTAAACCCTAATTTGTGTGACCCTAATTTGTGTGATTATGCAGGATGAAACAAATCGTGGTTGCAATTTTTTTAAATGGGTTGAACCAGAATTTTGTGTATGCGGGGATCGACTGATGTCGATGTTGTTGGCGTGGCAGCACGATTTGAAGTCCAAAAGGGCAATGGAAGTGTTGAAATGTAAGATTGAACTTGCTGAGTACAAGTCAAAAATTGAAGTTGATGCTGCTAATTTTGCACTTAAACTTGAAAGGGTTGAGAATAAGTATCGTTCGATGCAGCTGAAGTTTCGAGTTGCACTTGCATGTTGTTGGTGTCTTGTTGCGGTATTGTTGTGTTTTCTTTTTTCTAATAGACTTGCATCAAAGCTGATGTTAAGCAGTTGAAAAAGACATTTTGTTGTCTTTATTTGTATCAGACTTGTATCAATTGACCATATGGTTAGGTTTTTTGTACCCAACTATTGTGTAATATTTGGCATGGTTTGTTTGAATTTTCTTGGTACAAATTTACAAGTATCCAAATTGATTTGTTCACTAAATTTTCCAACCCACTTGTGACCGAAATTTCTCTTATTGTTGTTTTGCCTTCAGCTTGGGAAATAAAACATTGGCAACCTGAAATCAATTGAACTCAATTTAAATCCAAAAGTATTAAAAGTTACATCATCCACATGTACTAAAATTAACCTAATTAATACCACAAAAGCACTTGTAAAATAATCCAACTATCAAAATGATAGCAAACACTAGGATATAGCTAGTGTTTACTACTTAATAAGAAAAAGACCTCAATCCAATTCCAAAAGTATGAAAAGTTACATCATCCACATCCAAAAAATGTAACCTAATTAATACCACAACCACAACAACACTAAATGGTTAAGCACTTGTAAAATAATCCAACTATCAAAATGATAGCAAACACTAGGATATAGCTAGTGTTTACTACTTAATAAGAAAAAGACCTCAATCCAATTCCAAAAGTATGAAAAGTTACATCATCCACATTCAAAAAATGTAACCTAATTAATACCACAACCACAACAACACTAAATGGTTAAGCACTTGTAAAATAATCCAACTATCAAAATCATAGCAAACACTAGGATATAGCTAGTGTTTACTACTTAAGAAATTATACCTCAATCCAAATCACAATCTTATGAAAAGTTACATCATCTACATCCAAAAAATACATGACCATCATCTACAATATTTCATCCATTACAATGTTTACACAATACCCCAAACAGTTACAAGCCGTGAGTGGTCAAACACAAAATGGAGTTGACACCAAACAGCCACATGTCCAAAGAGGTCAACCATTACAATGGTTACAAAATACCTCAAACGGCTACAAGTTCTAATAAAGTCTAGGGTTTACAATGCTTACATATCACCCCAAACACAAAAAAAAAAAAAAAAAAAAAAAGTTAGTTCTCACAAAACAGTCAAGGTCCATGCATTTTCTTCTTCCCTTTGTCCATTCTTCGAACATATTCATCAAAACCTAGTGGATGGTTAGTAGCTGTCCCTTGGCCATTTTGTATGTCGAAATCATGCGGGGCTATTCTAAATGTGATACCCCCAACTCTAGGAGGACCCCAAGAGCATAATGGTCCACCCCCTGGAATTGGTGGTGGCCTAGTAGGGCTGCCAGTGAGATCAACAACCAGCTTCTGCCTGTTTGCAGGTTCTCTTCCACTTCTAACATGTTCCCTCAGCCTACCACCTGCTCTCGTCCTTGTTGCCAACCCTAAGGTTCTTTTATTTTTGTTCCCAAAAATGGTAGATGCCTGCAAGTTAGGTGGTATACAATTAGGCCCCTATATTTTTTCTCCCTCTTAATTACATAGATAGGAAGAATGACTCACATTTTGTTTGTAGGCATAAAGTGTTGCTGTTTTGGCTGGTTGGGTGGTAGCAGGTGCATTTCCTAGTTGTGTGGCAGAAGTTGCTACTTCCACAGGCTGTGATGCAATCTCTGAACATGGCCTAAATGCAACCTGTACTGTAGGATGGGATGCAGGCTGTGAGACTTATGGTGATGCCATCTCTGATGCTGCCCTAAATGCAGGCTGCCAGGAGTTGTGAAGTGATGCAGTCTCTGATGCTGGCCTAAATGCAGGCTGTGAGACATGCTCTGATGCCGGCTGTGAAGGTCTTTCAGTTGTGGTTGTTGAACAACCACCAGATTGTGATCCTCCTGCCCTTTGTGAACCTGATGGTGTGTTCACTCTTCCCCTTTTCCTGCCGGTAGTTGTAGTGGCAGTTGAAGATCCATCCTGCATCAATTGACAATAAAAATGAATAAATAAATAATTAATTAAATATGTAAACAAATTTAGTCAATTAAACAATAATCAGCAATTGAGTGGATACCATGTCCAAATTCTAGTCAGTTGATGCATTATCTCTGTTGTACTTTCTAACATGTGCCATTCTTTCATCTTGTCTCTGCCTAGCAATGCATGATCTCTTGTTGTGGCCAAACTTCATGCAATACCCACATTGATTTTTGTTCCCCCCCTTCCTAATTGTATTACGGTTTCTTGGTTCATCAATGGCCCTTTCTCTTACTTTCTTAGGTCTACCAGGAGCTGCCCTCGCCTTGGGTGGCTCCATCTTTGGTTGGCTGCTTCTAAGCCATTGGTCTTCACTTGGCACAGGATAGACAACATGGTCATAAGCCTTGAGGTACTTTTCCTTGCCATAGTACTCACTCAAATAATCAATTGGGTCCCCACCTCTGTGTAAAATGGCAGAAATTGCATGCGCACATGGGATACCAGTCACATCCCATTTCCTGCAGCCACAAGTACTAGCTTCCATATCTACAACAAATTTTCTCCCAAGGCACTCAACCTCAAACATACCCTGACCAGCATATGTACACCAATAGTTACTGGCTTCATCCTCCTCTTTTTCTAGCTTATTCCTAATCTTTGGCCCTAAGGCCTCCTCCATTGAACTTATCAACTCTTTCTTCCTCACATACCTTCTCATCAACTTACATCTAATCCCTTCCAACATGCTTAAAATTGTCTGGTCACGGAATTTTTTGATCCATGAATTGAAACTCTCACAAGTATTGTTGTGTAAGAGGCTAGATTTACAATGTGTATTGAACCACCCCCTACACCAAGTGTTAGGATCTATCTTCTCTAGGTAAGCATGCGCATCCTTGCTAACCATCTTCAACTCATCCATTACTCCGTAAAACTCAATTTTTGTGTATGATGCGGCAGCTCGCCAAAGAAGATCCTTCAATAGCACCCCTCGATGACCAGCGCTTCTAAAATTCGCGTACAAGTGCCTAAAACATGTACGATGCTCAGACTGCGGACATACTTGTTCTAGGCTTGGGATGAGGCCTTGCACAATAGTTGAAACAAATAATTAGTTGCATTACAATAAATACTAAATTGATATGAATAATAAATGAATACAAGTATTTTACCTTCTGTCGATCCGAAATGAAAGTCAACCCATGTGGAGTAGGGCCAAGATCTACAACAAGTGCCTCAAGAAACCATGTCCAGCTATCTTTCGTCTCAGCCTCTACGACAGCCATTGCAATAGGGTACATGTTGTTGTTGGCATCCCTGCCCACAGCAGACATCAACTGCCCCTTATACATTCCCTTCAAAAAACATGCATTAAGACCCACAACAGGCCTACACCCTTCCAGAAAACCATTCCTCATGGCTGCCAACAAAATGTAAAGTCTCTGAAATCTGCATGGCACCTGAGCCATTGGTCTCTCAACCATCAACGGCAAATAACTACCTACATTAGTGCTCCTAACCATGGAGCAATAATCCCACAACCGATGGTACTGCTCATCCAGTTTTCCATAAATTGATTCTCTTGCTTTTTTTCTTGCCCTATACAGAGAACTGACATGGACATCCACATTATATTTGGATTTCACTTTTTTTTGCAACACATCTATGGGCATGTTTGGCTGCTCCCTAAAAGAATCCATGCACCACTCAGCAATCCAACTTGAAGTGACCATATGATTTTGGTACTTCCTGGAACAGCTATGTTTGGGCCTAAGGGATACTAAAAGGAATGTCATCTCATTCTTCAACTGCCTCCCATATACCCTATACCTACAATTTGTATCTTTGCAAACAATCACAATCCTCTTCTTTTCATTTTTCTTGAATTTCAAATCCTTCCCTCTCATAATATTGTACTGTCTCACGGCTTTTCTAAATTCAGCTGCATCTTGAAATGTATTCCCTACAACCAATGTCGGATTATCCATATCAGTACGATCAAAAGGAACTCTTGTGGTTACATCCCTACGGATTCTATGAACTGCATTATCATCATCACTAGAAGGGGGTGATTCTAAATGATCACTATCATACTTCTCTACACTACTATCACTTTCTTCCCCACCCTCCACAGCCCCAGCATCCTCACCAGCATCACCCTCACCATCATCCCCAACATCCCCATCCACATCTGCCTCTTCAACAACCCCTTCAGACTTTCCAACCCCATCATGGATGTCCCCACTAGGATGAGTAACATCATCCTCAGAATCAACACAATCTGTATCATCACTAAGCACTGCATCCCAGAAGGCATCCTTCCTAAACATAACCGCCCTCTTATTCTTTGAATCCTCCTCTTCCTCTTCATCAACTACATCCTCCACTACACCATAACTTACTATATACAACACTACCAGATCCTGATCTAAATGTGTTGCAACCATTTCATTCACATTGTAGTCAGACGACATAAGTCTTAAACCTTGATCTAAAGGCAATCCTGGTAAACTGTAATAAAGAAGGTCCCCAGACCTATAGCCATATGTACTACACACATCCTCTATGTCAGCAAATTTCAACGTGTATACATCATATGGGTTGGGTAATTACTAACATTACCCCCAACATAATTAATCCTACATTGCCTGTTAAAAACACCCTCATGGTGCACCTCAAACCTGATACAACGTGTACCCATCGCGTATCCTACCACATTCATTACATTGAAATGTAGTTTAATATTATACCCATCAAGGTAAAAATTAAACCAAAACAGCACACAAATTACCCAACCCTAACTCAACTCAGCATACATTAAGGGTTTATGGATGCACAACATTTGCAATAAAGTACACCCAAATTGATTTTCAAGTGATCACTCATTATTCTAAAATCCATCAAGGTAAAAATTAAACCAAAACAGCACACAAATTACCCAACCCTAACTCAACTCAGCATACATTTAGAGTTTATGGATGCACAACATTTGCAATAAAGTACACCCAAATTGATTTTCAAGTGATCACTCATTGTTCTAAAATCCATCAAGGTAAAAATTAAACCAAAACAACACACAAATTACCCAACCCTAACTCAACTCAGCAAAGTAAAAACAACTACCCAACCCACAATGATAGCAAAGTAAAAACAACCAACCCCTAAATTTCAGCAAAGTAAAAACAACCCAACCCACAATTTCAGCAAAGTAAAAACAACCCTAAAGCATATATTTTATATTATCTTAATTTATATCACAAACACAACTTTTAATATAATTGTCTCTTCAAGAAAAATTATTCATCTTACCCCTGTACTTATAGCAGCCACAAACAAACTACAAGGTTTAAGTAGTAATTTGAAAACCAAATGTAAGCAGTGTGGTCGTGGTCCCCTTTTTTCTAAACCCAAATGACTACATTACCCCTAAACCGAAAGCAACAACTCCACAACAACTGAAACTCTCTGCCAATACACTAAGCACAGTTGTCCCTTATAAGCTCAGCAACCAAAAATTCTATGATAAAGCACGATCACTTCATTCCCTTAAAGGTAATGGAAGGGACCACTTTACCACTTTATTCGTAGTATAAAAGTCATGGTGCTACTCACGTGTCCAACATAAGTCGAACCTAGGGGACCACATCTACATCAGACAAAAGAACAACAACTTTCAACAAAATAAACGATCATAAACCATAAACACATGACAACTTTTAACGCATTGTCTGACAAACACCCTAAACAAATTTCAGTATGACCCACTTCAAACGACGACAGTATGACCCACTTCAAATAAATAATACCCTAAACTAAAATCTCCACAAAATCCATTCCAAAGACGTTACATGCAAAACCCCCCAAACATCCGATACAAATTGTTGGTCAAACACAAATTTCAAAAAATTTCTAATATAAACCCTAAATATATATTTTAGGGATAACGAAACTTACTTGATTATCGTAGATCCCAAGTGATTTAGATGGGATTTCTGACTAAACCGTTGCAGATCGATACCCAAACTCCAGCCAAAATGGTTCACCGACGATGAAGGCGATGGCTCGCACGAGCAGACCCTTCTAGAAGTGTTTGGGAATTTCGGCTCGATAATTCGCGGAATTAGGTTTTAATTTTTCCCACTTTTCGAATGCTGGTAGTTTGGGAATTTTGGTTAGTACTAATAAGGGCAAAATGGGTAAGCAGCATGAAAAATAGCACGTGAATATCACGTGAGTGGGCATCCGTTAGTGTTTGACGATTCATATGGACGGAAGGGTGTTATGTGAGAGAAAACGGAAGTTCAGGGGCCTATGTGAGAGTTTTGGAAATTCAGGGGGGTTTGTCAAAATCGCTGAAAGTTCAGGGGGGTTTTCTGAAGTTTCCCCTAACTTTTTTATTCTAAAAATTGCCAAAATACACTTTTAGTAGAAGCTTAAAAATGAAGCTTTGGCCAAAAAACACTTTTTGACTTAAAAACTCTATTTCTCAAACAGAATCTTAAACATACTCTCAGTAGTCATATAAGGATGTTCTGCAACATAAATATGAGTTTTGATACCTTGTGAGCAAGTTGTAAGGCATCAAATATATTACTTAATGCTTCTCTCACTTAGGATTGACTCCATTTTTTTGTTGTTTTTGTAGATGAAAAAAATTCAAGCAACAGTTATGGTTGCAGCTGTATCTATCCTTGATTCCTTCTTGTTGAGGTTGTAATCTTAGAAGATATTAAAGCATAGGCATTAACGCTTTCTCTTTTTCTTTCTTTCTTTTTTTTTTTTGAATAAATAACTTCATTTCATTCAAAAACTTATCAAAAAAAGCCTAGAGTCGAAAAAACTCTAAACAGCAAGAGCAAATTGCTCTAAAATAACGACATCATAAATACATTGGGGGATCTCCTCCATCCAGATATTAGAAACACCTACATTCCCTGCTATCTTCACCAACCCATACGCCACTTCATTCAAATCCCTTTTAACATGTTCCACATTCCACCTCTTGCAGTTTGAAAGTAAAAAGAGGATATCTTCAATAACTTAACCATAGCGACACCACACTGATCCCTTATTGTTGATAGCTAGGACTACTTGTTTGGAATCTCCCTCCAAAATAATTTGCTGCAAACCCAAATCACGACGAAATTCTATAGCACATAGAGCTCCCATAGCTTTAGCTATAATAGGATCGGAGCAACCCTCTATAACCTGACAAGTTGCTACACAAACCTATCCCATATGATCTCTTACAATAATCCCCACTCCAATTTGTTTTTCATCTGACTTCACAGCCATGTCCCAATTTGTTTTAAACGTTCCACTGGGAGGGGCCTTCCATCTTCCTTGCATTGTGACAGTTAGGTTTGTCAGAGTTACCTGTTCATCTCTCATCATCGTAGCCTGCCTCCATTGCTCTAGTTGATTTTTTGCTGTCTAGGCCACAACACATGGGTGCAGAAAAATCCCACCATGTAGTGCATCATTTCTTCTAGTGTAAATTCGACGTGCCGTTGCTGCAGATTCTTGAAAAGGTCCATAAAATCCATCACCATACATGAGCTCTTTTGGATGGTTTTTCCACACGCTGCCCAAACATCCTGTGCCGCCAAGCATAACCACAATGCATGGAGAGCTGTTTCATCTTCTCTAGTGCAAAGATCACAAGTCATGTCATTCAATACCCCTTTACGCTAAAGATTTTCTTTAGTCGGGAGGATATTATTGCAAGCCCTCCAAATAAATACCTTTGTATTATTAGGGACCTTCAAATCCCAGATGGTTTTCCAAAGTGAGCTAAAGCCCGATTTCTTGGATCCTTCCCTTCCCTTCTCTGCATTTCGTTCAGGTAATAAGCACTCCTTACGGAGGACTCCCATAAGGCAGTAGCTTGCCATATCATTTTGTCTTGATTTTTAAATTTGCTCACAAGCAACCCGCATATCTGCTCTGCTTCCTCCTCCCAAAAAACTCTCGTATTAGAGGAATATTCCATCGTGTTGTGGTAGGCTCAATGAGCTCACAAACCTTGGCATCCTTGTCTAACATCCTACAAGGTGTTTGTATGGCATAAAAGGAAGGTTTTGGGATCCACTTATCTCCTCATATAGACACTGATTTTCCATCCCCAATGCGCCAAACCTACTATGTAAATAACAGATCCTTGGTTGACAATAAACTCCTCCAAGCCAAAGACGATTGACTCCCTACTTTTGCATCCCTCAGGGTTCCCCTTGAAAAAATATTTGCCTTTATAATTTTTGAGGCCAAACTATCGGGCTACTGCAACAAACACCACCCTTGTTTAGCTAGTAGGGCTTTGTTGAAACACTGTAGATCACGAAATCCCATTCCACCTTGTGATTTAGCTCTCCCCATTTTCTCGCTACTCATCCAGTGAATTTTCTTATCATTCTCCTTGTGCCCCCACCAGAATTTCTGCATAATTGTGTTGATCTCTTTGCACAATGTTTTTGGGAGTAAAAAGATACTCATGCTATATGTTGGAATAGCTTGAACCACAGCTTTTAATAGAATTTCTTTACCAGCTTGTGATAGAAACTTCATCTTCCAATCAGAGACCTTTTTTCTTACCCTTTCCATCAGACTCTGAAATTCCCGTATCCTAGACTTTCCCACCAATGCCGGTAGCCCCAGGTATTTGTCATACCTTTATGTAGCAGGGACGCCTAAGAGTCGAAGTATGAGATCCCAAACCTCCTGGCATGTATTTCTGTTAAAGAAGATGGATGTTTTGTCCCTATTTAGCCTTTGCCCCAAAGCCTGTTCATACCCTTCCAAAATCATTGTTAATCATTGCCAATCTTGTGTGATAGCCTTACAAAAAAGAAGGCTATCGTCCTCAAAAAATAAATGATTCAGTCGTGGCCCCCTTGGGGAAGTTGGGACTCCCCTCAGACTCCTTGATTGCTCAGCCTGCATAAGATTGGAGCTTAATGCTTTAGCACATAAAATAAATAGGTATGGGGAAAGGGGATCCCCCTGTCAAATACCTCTTGTCAACTGAATACTCCCTTCAGGGACTCCATTTATAATAACGGAACACCGAACAGAGGAAATACACTTCATGATTAGATTTATCCATTTTTCAACAAACCCCATTTTTTCCATAACCTTCTACACAAAGATCCACACAAGACGATTATAGGCCTTGCTCATGTCTAACTTGATCGCCATATAACCTACTTTGCTCCACATTCTGGAATTCATGGAATGCATTGTTTTATAGGCAGCAAGCACATTATCCGATATAAGTCTCCCTCGGAAAAATGCACTTTGTGTTGGAGAAATAATGTCTGGAAGGATTACCTTTAACTTGTTTGCCAATGTCTTTGAAATAATTTTATAAAGCACATTACAAAGACTAATAGGCCTAAATTCAGAAACCTTAGTGGGATTTTTCTTTTTTGGAATGAGTGCAATATGAGTGTAATTCACATCTGGATTCAAGTTTCCTAAATTGAAAAAATTCTTTAAAACAGTACATACCTCCTCTCCTATTGTGGCCCAATTGTCCTGATAAAAACATGCAAGGAGCCCATCCGGCCCTGGTGACTTTAAAGGTCCCATTTGTGCCATAGCTTGATGAAACTCCTCCACTGTAACATCACGTACTAACTGGTCATTCATGCTTGGTGTTACTCTATGTTGCAAATCAGCCAAGCAATCTTGTACACCACTTGGTTGGGATGTAGTTAATAGATTCTGGAAGTACCTGGTGAAGGCACAGGCTATCTCCTCAGATGTTGAACAACTTGCTCCTGCTTCATCTTCAATACATGAGATCTTATTTGCACGACGCCTTTGGGTTACGCTAGCATAAAAAAAAAATTTGAGTTTCTATCCCCATTCTTCAACCAATGCTCTTTTGCCCGCTGTCTCCAATGCATCTCTTCTCGTTCAATTAGCCCATTTACTTCCTGTTGGAGCAACTGAATTTTTTCTCCATCCGGATGCTCCTCTTCCATCTGCAGAATTTTTAGTTGCTCCGTTTTTTGATGAATGTCTCTCTCGGCCTGCCCCTTAATTATTTTTCACCTGCCACCTTTTAATAATCTTTTTGCTTTCTTCCAACTTCTTATTTAAAGATTGCCACATACCAGTCTGCCTCTGCTTTTCTCTCCAAACCTTTTGTTAGAACTTTACCTTGATCAAGGTGCTTACCCCATCCAGATTCATAGAAGAAATGCTGCTCCCTTCGCCTAGGTCCAGCACTTGTCGCATGAAATTGACAAGTAGTGGCATGTGATCAGAGTTGCGCCCTGCCAGTACCTCCACATAAAAATTCTGAAATAATTTCAGCCATGCATGATTCTCTATTGCTCTATCTAATCTCTACATGACAAACTGTCCCCCCTCCCTCATATTTCTTCATGTAAATTTGGGTCCCGAAAAACCCATATCATAGAGTTGACAATGCTCCAAAGTGTGCTGGAAGGCCTACATCTGCTCCCGAGGTTTTTTGTTGGCACCATACTTTTCCGAATCAGCTAGGATTTCATTAAAATCCACCACACATAACCAGGGATTAGGAGGGAACATGAATAAGTGCTTTAAGAGATCCCACGATTCCTTTCTCTTATTTACATCTGGATTTCCATAAAATCCAGTTAACTTCCACGGCTGAGTTCTCGTTTCCAGCTTAACAACCGCATTTATGTGTCTTCTACTATAGTTTTGTATTTCTACATCAACCTCTTCATTCCAAAAGATTGCTAGACCTCCACTTCTTCCCCCGCTATTAACTAAAAAGACATTCCGGAACCCAAGTTGGTTCTTTATTCGTTCCACCTTGTGGGCTTGTAATTTGGTTTCCATGAGGAAAACCAAATTGGGTTTCTTCTCCTTTACCATCCAGCAAAGGTTACGAATTGTCCGAAGGTTCCCAAACTCTCGACAATTCTCATAGAGCCAACCTTCCCTTGCTACACTCTTCTCTTATTTCTTACTTGTTTTTGTGACTTCCGAATACAAATCACCCATTGCGGCCCGTTTCCCAGAGAAATTAGAATGCCAGACTTCCCCAATACCACCATTCTTACAAGGCCGTGCTTTCTTTTTCCAAGTCCTACAAGACTTTGGGCTTTCCCTTCCCTGGCCAGGAAGCCCCATCACAGGCACCTTATTTGCATTTCCAGTTATTGGGCTGCAGGCACTATTATCCCCCAACGTGGTAGAAAATGATTCCCCCTCGGCATTGTGATTGCCCAGCTATGTTAATTTCCTGCCCCACTTGACTTTTCGACACTTCCCCATTCGGCCAAACTTCTCCTCCCAATCTTTCCTTTTCCAACCTACTCTCCTTTTGGAAATCTTCGAATTGGTTCACCTCTTCCCCCTGATCCTCGCTAGCTGTCCCCTTCATCAATTCCTCCATTAAAATATCCTTCCCCTTATTAGGATATGTGTACGTTGCAGCATTTATTTATTGAGCGAATCTCTGGAATTTCCTTCGAAATCATGCATCAAATCTTTGCTATTTGGGTGACCGTTACTTTCCGAAAATTCATTCCTCACCGGTCGGAAACCGTCTGTATCCCGGGGTGGCTCTGATTCATGAAATCTCCCATCCTCCCCATATTGTCCTCTACTCATCGCCGGACGCCACCGTGGAGAGCTAGCCCGCAGCCATGGTCCGTATTCGTTCTCTTTACCCCTGCCATGCTTCCACCGTAATTCTTCATTCATGCTCCCTCGGCTGCATGACAGATGACCCCGAACCTAAAACAAAATCTCGGGATTTTTTCATATTGGAAATCAATCCATATAGATTTGTTTTTCAGTTTGAGTATCCTCCCTCGTGGTAATGGTTTTTGAACATTAACTTGTACTTTGACCCTCATAAACTCTCCCTAGCCGATCCCATCTTCATCAGTATCCACATCTTCCACCACACCCGCAGTAGCACCCAACTTGTAACCAATCTCCCACCCCGTGCATGACAACGGAAGATGATGCATTCTAACCCAAAAAGCTTCTGACTCAAAATTCATCTTATGAGGTGGTGTAATCCCATCATATTCTGCTACAGTAAACAATCCAAAGCCTGCCCTCCATGACTCTAATTGTGTCCCACACATGTTCAAACTCTGTAAGAAATGTATTTTCTCGCACCACTTTGAAAGACAGAGATCCCGTAGGCTTCCATCCTCCACACAAAGTGGATCGAATGGACTCCTTCCCTACGACCCTCTCTGATATGAGTTTCCCGACCAGGCATTGTTTACCGTTTGCAGTAATCTCTGCCACATCCCCGTCCTCTTCATTAACCACCAGCCCATCCTGCTCCTCTTCGGTCAAAGAAAATTTCCCCCACAGTTCAGCTAGGTCCTCAGCCATATTGCGTTCCACCTCACCTCCTGCACTTTCTTCTACTCTTAGATCGACAATAGTTGTGTAGGAATCCACTTCCGCACACAAGCTATGAGAGTTTGTGTTGAAAGAACGCTCCTTCTCCTCTAGGCTTTCGAGAGAACCCTAGAGAGAAAAAAATAGTGAGAATTAATATTATGTTAAATTAATGCTTTCTGTTTGAATTTGAAATTAGTGTCAAATTCAATAGTTTATAATGTAATTATCTTAAAAGAACAATTTCTTTTGTGAAAACTTGACTGTAATATTTATGTTTGAATTTGTATGATAATATTTACGATTGAACTGTTGTCAATAGTTTGAATGTATTGTTTGATGTTATTTATAGCTCCTCCAAATTGAATATATATGGTTAATAGATTTATACATTTATGATTTTTTTTATTGATCATTTTCTCTTATACCAAGCTTGTAACGCCCCGATCCCAACAAAATGTGTACATAAAGCATATATTTCTCTTACTAACACTTCCATAATTATATGTCCTCAAGAATCCCCAAAGATCAACCAGAGCATCTATAAAACACCAACAGCCATCCAACAATTCTATATCTACCTTATTAAATTGTAAAAACACTTAATTCAGTACTCCAAAATTGCTAATAAACTATAAATACATTCTATACAACATAACCAAACCAGTCAATATGTGTAAATTTTAATTAAACATAATTCTTAGGCTGATTTTTTTAGTTGTTTTATATTAATATTTTTATGTTGCGAATAAAAGTTGATACGTATAACTTAACATGATTGAATGAAAATATAAGAAAATATTTGCTGATTTTTCGCATGAGCCAAATATTGAAAAATGTTTTCTAAACCATTTTTAATGTTGCAAACAAACAGTAAAGAATGGTCAATTTTTCTAAAAACATTTTCCAAACAAAACATTTTATGCCGAAATGGACGGGTCTTAGCGGGATTTAGGCCGAAATTCCTTTAAGTAAATAGACCCACCATAGACCAATTGAGTTTCTAACAAGTTGAGTTGTGTAGATTGGCAAAGAAAATACAATTTCCTTGGGGGTCATGCATATGGAACATTACATCTATCTCATGCAATAAGTGTGCATCTCAATACAACCTTGTAACTGCCTTTTCAACTCCCCCGTGCAAGAGTTATGCAATCTCAGGTTTGTGACTTTTGTAATACAATCAATGTGCATGGATGTTGCATGTACAAATATTTCTAACTAACATATCATTATACTTAAGGTGTGTTTGGCATTGTGATTTTATAGATAAAAAGTGCGATTTTAAACCAAATTGAAGAAAATAAATTGTTTGCAATTGTGTTTTTAAAAAATTGCGAAGAAGGTATTTTTAGGAAAACGCACAATTTTAAAAGGTAAATACGATGTTAAATGCTAAATTGCAATTTTACTAAACTCTTAATTGCGTTTTAAAAATCACATTTTAAAATTACTATTTTTAAATTGCATTTTTTGAAATCGCAAATCCAAACGAACCCTAAATCACAAATTTACCAGGACTTTTGTTCTTAGCTTTTTTTTTTTCTTTTTTTTTTCTCCTTAATCTAGTTTGATAGATAGTGATTACACATTTTTTAAGCAAGAGTAATTTATTTTCTTAAATCATGCTACTTCATAAACAGATTCCAAATTTATTTTAATATATGGAATTTTTTTCTTAACCTAGAATAATTTTAAAGGATCCCCCTTATTTTTAACTCTCAAGCAATGAGTAACGGTCCGAGTTAATTAGTGGTAGTATAGTAAATTCAGCTAATTACAAATTAATTAGTGTGAAGGTATTACAAGTAACACTCCAAGTGAATTATTTAATCAATTAATTTTGTGGGCGTTAAATGTTCAACGAGACAACACTACCTAGAGTCTTTTGATGTGAAAAACACCCCAAATCTGAACCGCATTTTCACCAATCCCTTTCTCCATACCATACATGCAATTTATAGCCAAAAACAACCTCAAAACACTAACCACAATACTAAAATTCCAAGATTTTCTAAGAAACTTCAATATACATTTCTCTCACCTTTTTCCAAAGCAAAAAACGACAGCAACAACACCAATATTATCTCCTATGTAATATAACCACAACTTGAAATTCACAAAAAATATAATTTTACAGATCACAAATCTTTTTACGACATCAAACCCTAACTTCAACAACACCATTTTCAAAATCTACTCCACAACTTCGAATCAAACTCCAAAAATCAAATAAAACCTCCACTAAACACCCAAATCATTATTTAACAGAATTATCATGCAATACTTTTTTTTTTTTTTCCTAAGCGAAAGGGTAGGTCAGAGAGACCAATTATGGCTATCTGAGTGGAAAGAAATTCAGTTGAGGGTATACCTTTTCGAATATTCTATTCAAGCTCCTTTAAGTCTCCTCTCTCTCTATTTCTCTCCTCTCTTTCTCCCTCGCTCTCTCACTCTCTCAATGCTTCTATGTTTTAAACTTTGAGAATAGTTGTCAAAAACAGTCTCATATGAATACGATTTTACCATGTGCACAAATGCGATGTGTTAGTCCGCATTAAACGCACTTTCAATCTCATCTACCCCGAGCGTGTGAAGGATCTAGGACGTTGATCTTCACCCTACCACTCCTGTTTGCGACGACACAAGGAGATGCCATCTCATTCGAGCATGGAGCTTAGCCTGTTCAAATGCGATCTTTAGTAACACGTAAAGACCCATTCTCATTTGAATGTAAGACCACAAAACCGAAATTTCTTAAACTTTTAACTTGGAAACTTTACCCCTTTCGATCAATTGCCCATGAACCTCATTGTGATTCGTCTAATTTCATCAAAATACACCTCAATTTTATCATTTTATTTTATTTACTTTATTCTAAGTTCCTTATTTTTCTTCTAGCATTTGATTCCAATGGGTGTAACAAAAAAAAAAAAAAAAAAATCGGTTTCCTATAGACCCTTTTCTTTCTTAAAAGTAAGGCTTATGGCTTATAGACCTCAAATAATATTATACATATCCATTTCTTCTTTGAAAAATGCTACATTTACTAAATTTTCTTTCTAAAAGTTGATTTCCAAGTAATATGTCACCATTCCATAAGATCTATTATTTTGAAAAATGTGTCACTATCTCATGGGATAGTGACAGATCACCTGGTAACCAACTTTTAAGAAAAAAATTTAAAGTCATTAGAGGAGGGCTCTACGATGATGTGCAATAATGACAATGTCTAAAGATTGAAGTACAAGGGACATTGGTGTAAACAAGTGGCCAGTGGTGGAGCCAGAATCTTAGTTCATGGAGGAAAATATTAAAATATGGGGTTGAAAAATATGTGTATGTATTAGAATATTAGTTTATTTATTAACTTAAATTTTTAAGATAATTGGTGATTTAACATAACATCAAATATATTTTTGGTTTATGATTTTTAGAATTAACTTTATAGGTGGACCATGGACATGGGCGGTGAGGAAGTAGATGGGGTGGGGGCATGCTAGCTAAATAGGATGTGAAGGGTATAGGGGTAGGATGGGGGTCGAGGGCTTACTTGACTCCTCTCGAACCTCCCTGGTTCCGTCCTTGCAAACAACCATCATCAATAAAAATGAGGGCACCTACAGGTTGCTATAGAGAGACAAAAGCATGAATATTTATGGAGGAGGGGAATTGGTGTGCCCCTCAACCAAGGGTTGTTAAGCTAAAGATCATAGGTTCAGTCGCACGTGAGGAGCATGCAACGGGCAAGGGGAGAGGGATGAAGAGACTAGGGGTGATGTCGGTGGTTGGAGAGGATAACATACTTAGAGTGCATTTGACATACGTTTTCCAATCATAAGCAATATGGTGCATTTTTTAAAATGCGCAATTTTAAAGGTTAAACTGTGATTTTGCAAAACGTTTAACTGCGTTTTTAACACTTACATTTTTAAATCACTATTTTTAAATCACACTTTTTAAAATCGCAAATCCAAGCGAACCCTTCGTAGTGACAACAAAAAAGAAATAGGAAAACTGGAAGAAAAAAAGCTCTCTCAATGGGAGAGATATTGTTGGTTGATAAAACATTAAATGGTTTAATATGAACTTCTTAATGCAATGACCTTAAATATGATGTCTTAATTCATCAAAAAGTTTTTTTTTTTTTTTTTTGACATGTCAAGAGAGGGAAAGTGGAGAGATAATTCGAATTAGTGACATCTGGTTCATGAGATATAATCCCTAACCCATTGAGCTACTTATTAGAGATTTTTCATCCAAAATTATTTGGGTCACCCTATTTCTTATGTAAACAATAATGTGCCAAAATATGATTTTTTTTTTTTTTTAATTTTTTTTATGTTAAATATTTTGACTTGTCCAAAGCAAAAAAGATAAAGGAGGGGATTATTACACATACATATTTAACCGAAAAGATGAAATCATTTTGTACAACAAAGGTGTGATTCTTGACTTCTAAGTAAGGCAGTTCCACTGATCCAACGGCCAGAAATCATCTCTCTTTTAGTAGGGCCAAGTAATTTGGCAATGAAAATGGAGCTTCAAGTGCATTTATTGGATTTTAATGTGCTTTTATAAAGGAAAATGATAAAGGCCCAACTTTGGCCCAACTTTTCTCTTAAGTTAAAAAATAATAATAATAATAAAAAATAAAAAAACTGCTTGTGGAGGAGAGAGAGAGCCTTAAACTAGAGAAAGAAATTTGATCTAGAAGTTGGGCCAAACTTGGGTTTAAGTTGTTGCTGTATCACACCTCATTATGGCATGTATTCCATTGTTGCCCCAATCCTATCTACTCTTTTTTTTTTGACATGTCTGCACAAGAAGGAGGAGGGGGATTCGAATTAGTGATTTCTGTTTCATTATGTGTGATCCCAGTCGATTGAACTACATCTTGAGGACTCCTATCTACTCATCTTAAATATACACCTACTTCCTACAAAAAGCATTTAGAAGGCTATGTTTCAAATATATATATATATTTTATTTTTTGAAGTGCATTTAAAAGGCTAGGTGGAGTTGCTGTGAACAAAGAACCTATTTATTAATCTTATTATAGCACTTTTCTTCAAAGATGCAGAAAAAAACAGCCTAAATGAAGCATTGAAGCATTAAAATTCCTTACCTTCTCATTTCATCTTCATCAATCAATTACTCCACTCAACCACCTTATATAATATGTTTTTTTTTTTAAAAAAAAAAAAAAAAAAAAAAAAAAAAAAACCCCAACCTTAAACAATAATATTTATATATGAAAATAACTTAAAAATAATTGACGTATCTTGTAATATCTCTCTCAAAAATAGTAAAAATGCTGCCGAAACTCTAGGGAATAGCCAGAGACAGAGGAAGGGGGTGACCCATATAGGCCATGGCCACCCCTCAACTCATAAGGGAAAATAATAATAATAATAACAAATAAATAAAATTATAAGGTAACTTTTTTTTTTTTTTTTTTGTGCATATCGGCCCTAGCAACACAATTTATTGGCCTTTTGGCCCCAGCACATTGAAAATCATACTAAACTCTGCACATGGCTATGGGTGGTTGGCCACCCCCTATGGCCAAGATGGGGTGGCCAGCCACCCCATTATTTTTTTTATTATTTTCTTTTTGATTTTTTTTTAATCCTACATAATATATATATATTTTTTATTAATGGGATATGTGTCCCATTTGTGGTCCTAGGATTTCTGAGAAGAAATCTTAGTCATAAATTGAATACTCTCCAGTCCAAAATGAATTAGAGAGGATCTGAATCTCCTATGGATTTGGGAATACTGTGTAAAAAAATAGGAGTAAGTGTAACATTCTTCTATTTTGAAAATTTAGTATGGATCCTAAATAATATTTTTTCCTTTTTTTATTAGTGGGACATGTGTCCCATTTGTGGTCCTAGGATTTTTTAGAAGAAATTCTAGCCATAAACTGAATACTCTCCAATCCAAAATGAACTGAAAAGGATCCGAATCTCCTATGGATTTGGGAATACTATGTAAAGAAATAGGATTAAGTGTAACATTATTCTATTTTGAAAATTTAGTATGGATATTGCCAAGAATAGGGTTGAGCCATGGTTCTTACTAGCTACAACAGTCAAATAAGTCATTACCAGGGGGTTCCCAAGATGTAGCTCAATCGGTTGGGACCACGCCTAATGAAGCGGAGGTCACTAGTTCGAATCTCCCTCCCCCCTCTTATGTGGACATGTCAAAAAAAAAAAAAAAAGTCATTACCAGGGGAGACAAAAAGTCCATAACTCATTTAAAGCGATAATAACTCATTTAAAGCGACATCATAGAATGTCGTTGCTGATAATATTTTTAATAAAAAAATGAAACTAAATAGCTAAAATGATGAGTTAGATGTAAGTGTTTGAAAAAGTTAATAGCTAAAAAAGGAAAAAAAAAAAAAAAAAGAAAAAAAAAAAGGTAATTCTTTAATTAAAATTTAGTTAAATATTTGCTACGGCGGATGTGAATGCTCTTTACTCTCATTGTAAACATATTTGAACCTTAAAACTTTTCTCATGAAAAAAAAGAGAAAATATTTATGAGAAATGCTATTTCTCCTTCTTCCGTCCATGTTCCATCTATCTTCACCAATTTTTTAAAAAAACTAACCATTGGACATGTAAGAAAACAGATCTGATGATTTATTTAAAATGAAAATGAATGAGAGATGGACATGCATATATAAATGTATATGTATGAATAAGTTTCCATATATTCCTATTTTCTGGGGGTTTTTTCTGAGCTATTTTTATTTTTCTGGTTTGTTTCATGGAATAATTAAATAATGCTATACTTATTCTTACTCATTTGCATAATGTTTTCACACTTATAGTGGTTTTTAAAACCATCACTAAACATGAGAAATTTTTTTATTAGATTTTAATTCAATAGTGATTTCAAAAGTCAAATATAAATGTAAAAAAATTGTGTAAAAAAATAAAAATAAATGTAACATTCCTCTAGAAGAATCAACGTACCCATTTACTAACTCCTCATAGATTAGAGTAGTTTCACCTAAAGCATCTACGTACATGTCTTATACCCAATGGCATTAATAGTTTGTTTTCTGTTGAATAATGGCATTCAATTGTTAGCCCCGCAGTTAACATAAAAGAACCCAAAATTTAAACTTGTACAAGTTAGTACAGTAACAAATTAATCAACATCCAACTAATCTCTTCTCTGTCCTGATGACAGCCCATACAAGTGAGCTTGGGGAGGAGGGTAAACCTTCTGGTTTCCCTCCTCCTCCCCCTCTCACCCCCTTTCTGGTTTCACTTTTCTTTATATGGCTTCCTTTCCTTTTGAGTTTCTCTCTTTATGAGAGAACTCTTTTCTCTCTAAAGCTTGTTCTAAATCTATCCATCGTCTTTGATGATTTATCCCCTACCTTCATGAAACAGCAGCTACAACATCCATCCCTTTCTGGCCGCTCCATCCCTGTCATGGATCGTCTCCTCCAACGCTTTGCCGACCGGATTTATGGAGTCTTGAAGATCGACTTTTTCAAAGTCCAATCTCCTTCTCTCCATCAACCCCATCCCAAAACACGCCCCTCCTCCATCATCACCGACGATCCAGCTCCTCAGCGCTGCTTTTTGCACCCCCATCCGGCCTCCAAGCGCCGGCATGTGGACCACACACTCCTGCGAGTGGATCTAACTCGCCGGTGCGTGGGTCCCAGGCACTGTGCAGCTTATCACCGACAACTTCCTCCACTGCAGCCGCTATTTTTTGAGTTTTTCTGTTATTTTACGAAACTTTTTGTAATTTTCAATTGTTGTGATGCTTATTATTTAACCCGTTCAGGTTAGGCTTTTGACTCTTTGTCTGTGAAGTGGATCTTTTTTTCTTTTTGGTTTCTCTCTAGTTCTTTGAGGTGCTAGTGGTTTGTCTGGATTGAGTTTTTGTTAATCCTAACTGGTTGGGCTTCAGACTCACTATTTGTGAAAGAAACATTTTTTCCACAGTTACATTTCATATAAATCTCCATTGCTTCTTAGGAAGCCTGTTTAGATGTTTGATAGGGGTATTCGTACTCCCGATGGTAGTATCCATCAAATTGCGCTGCGGCTTTCATAGGCTGCATTCACAGATGTCATCCACTTTCACCTGCTTAGAGGTGCTAGCGGTCTATCTGGATTGAGTTAATTTGTCTAAGCTTGATTTTAGTTGTATGTCTAAGCTTTTATTTACTTCGTGTCTGTCTTGTAACCTCTCTCTGTTTTAATGGATGCCAGTTTGTTCAAAAAAAATAAAAACCCAAAATCTATGGCTTCTTCGAAAGTTTATTATGTTGAATTTGTTTTTTTGTTCTTAAAATTTTGAAAATAAAGCATATAAGCTTTTGAAAAACATGCGTTAGATAATTTGAAAAATAGAAAACAAAATTGTGAAAACATAATTGGAAAGGCATTTACTTTATCTGAAAAATTATGAGATCCCTAGTAAGAAAAATAAAGCAATGATTTGCAAGCTTTGATTTGAATATTATTTTCATGCCTAACATCCAAACAATAATTTGCTACAAGCTGGTTTGTGGCAATTTTATACAAACACATCTAATAAAGTAACATGTATCCCATAGCTATTAAAAAAATATGTACTTCTCACATGTCAAGGGATACATGTTACTTTATTATATGGGTTTGTATGAAATAGCTACAAACCAGTTTGTAGAAAATTTTTGTCTCTACCATCCTTAGGTTTTATCACGTTGTTAAATTACTGGTTATAAAAAAGGTTTAAACTTATAAGTGTTAAGCATACTGTTGATGAGCCTGCTGCCCCTACAGCAAATGTTCCACTAGTACATCACGAGTGCGGTCAAGCGCAAGCTTCAGAGAGATCGAGCACACATGTAAAGGTTAGTAACAGCTACTTACCATCCTATGTTGGCTCGAGTGCACTCATTATCACGCTCGAGCGCAGTCACAATTCTTCTGAGATATCTATTCTTACTGCATCTCCATGCTCTCTTTTTCTCTTCACCCTCACTGTCGCGCCGCTCTCTCTCTCTCTTTGCCTCTTTCTCCCTCTCTTCTCTTCATTATGTTACTCTCCCTCTCTCTCACATCTTGGGAGAGAAGCTCTCAGACCTCCACAACAAGTCCCGAAATGGCTGATTTCAAGGACAACCCGCATGAATTTTGGAGGAAGGAGACTGGTAAAGAGTGTGGGTCCTTGGAATTAGTTAGGGAGTTCTACGACGGGTTTGAGAGAAGAAGTTGAGAAGAAGTGGCTATGGGTAAGGGATGAAGCTTTGTGCTTCAATTCCTGGGGCAGTTTTACGCAAATTAAATGAAGCATTTGATTTGTTTGGGAAAAAAGCTTGTTCATGGTATGTGATGCTATTGAACTGCTCGAAACATTTGCTTCCTCCTCTTCCTGGTCTTTGAAATGCAGAGTAGTGGGATTTTTCCCAATAATTTCACATACCCATTTCTTGTTAAAGCGTGTTCCGAGCAATCTTGGTTGCTTGTGGTCCAAATGAGTCATAGCCATATCGAGAAGTTTGGGTTTTGTTCAGATATTTTTGTATTATTATTACATTATATTTCTTATTTTTCATTCAAATGTGTTGGGTCGTATCAACCCGATAAGACCTAGTTATTTTAAAAGGGCTGTATTGGGTTATCCGACTATTTTTTGTGTCGTATTCGTGTCAAATCCGTCAATCCATTTAGCTAAATGGGTCATGTTCATGTACAGGTTAATCAGGTCGCGGGTCATTATGGGTCGTAATTGTGTCGACTCACTAATCCATTTTGCCGCCCAATAGCCCTACTCGAGTGAAGCCCTCTTTTTTTTTTTTTTTTTTGTGCACTTACAAAACTAAGGTACTCTTAGTTAACGACAATACTAAAATAAGATCATCTTAACACTATTAACCAAACAAATACTATTCTAATACCCAAACTTATCTAACATAACTCTAAACCAGAATATGTCTATCCACAGAATAACAGAATCTGGGCTAAGGTGATCGTAAACACATATCCAAACAGAATAGATCTACTACTAAACCAGAATAAACATAAAGCCTTAAATGAGGATAAGTATATCCTTGCACTAGAATAGGAATAAAATAACACACACCTGGAGTGGATCTAGCTTCAAGCCAAACACCTATTGTCTTCTCCACATTCCTTTTTCAACTTCCAGCACCAACGCAACAATTCTTCTCCAAATGAACTTTCCTGCACCTTCACTTCACGCATGGTAGAATCAGACAACACCACCACACTCAACTTTCCCACAGCCTCTGCACGACATTAGATAAGAATCCTTGCAGCCAAACAAGCTTCTTCTTCTTCAAGGTAGCCAAATCGCACAGCCAAATGGCAGCACCACACACCTCCAACGGCCGCACACCTCAACACTGAAATGGTTTCCACCGCACGACGCTGTGAAGTACGGGATCGCACCTTGCGCAGCCACAACAGCTCTACGAGGACCAGCTACTGCAACCCACGGTCAAAAAACTACAGATTTTTTATTTTTGATGAATCGGTTAAACAGAGAAGGAACAAGGGAAAAACGCAAAAAAAATTAAAATTTCCAAGAAAATCGAATTGCTCTGATACCAAATGATAGGAATCCAAGGATTTCTATTGGTTAAAACTAAGAAAATATAGAAATTAAAGGGATAAATCGACCACTTCGAGGGGATCGAACCTCCAATTGATTACTTTGAGGGGATCGGGCCTCCTTAAGCAAATGTTATTTTCCTTGATTGGTTTGCCATACGGCATTTACATCTTATCTATAGGAGAAATCAAGCTAAATGTGAAATGAAATCTACCCAAGTTAAGCATGACAACTAAGAAAAAGCAACGTAGATCCTAGAAAAGCAATAACGTGCAGTAGGTATGAAAAAAAACAAGACTAAACATAGTTTTTTCATTCACTCATAATCAATGCTACACTCTGATACCATGAGAAAAACTAAACATAATTACTAAGATATGAATGAGAAGAAATTATGTGTGTATTGCTTGATGATAATCAATTTACATGATGGAGTATTTATAAAAAACATTGGGTCACATAACCGTTGTAAATTAATATTGTAATCTTCAATACATGGAAGTTGTTTACGTAGAAGGAATGTTAACATTGTTGGTTGGGAATTTTCCTTTCTCAATTGACTTATGACCGTTGCAGATATTTAGTTCCTCAACAATAAAAAGTGAAGAGGAAAGACTTTAAGATGATTATGCAGATAAAAGATATGCGATGAATATGCTGTTAGTGTTAGCGTGAGTGACTTCAACAACAGAGGCCGTAGAGAAGCTATTGAATAAGATTGGAGATGAAGCTGCTAATTCAGAGATTTTTCTTTTCCTCATTCCTGAGTTGTTGAAAAGAGACATTCCCCTACCCCTAATGGCTTAAACGGCGTCAAAAATTAAACCACAGCAAACGTTTGCTTCAAAGTTAAAAGATAACGTTTCAATTAAAATAAATCTGGATCCTTCAATTTTTTAACAAAACATCTGAACCCTTCAACTTTTTAACATCTGAACACTTCAGCACATAAGAGCATCCACATCAAGTTAGGCAAAATTTAATTAAATTTAACTTCCAAAATGCACTTTATTAGATATAGCTAGTCACTTTTTAAGACTACTAAATAGCAAACTCTCTATATATTTTTTTACTTTAATTAAATATTATTTTTTATTGTAAAACCAAACTATTTTAATAACTATGAAACTCCTTATTTTATAATCACAATTTAAGGCTAACAATTTTGACACAACCTGCAAACCCGACACAAAATTACCGAGTTTGAGTGACATGTTACACCTGCCTTTATTTATATATAATAATTTAAATATATATTAAATATTTTATATTAATTAAATATATAATAAACATCCAAAACGATGCAGTTTTGGTGTTAAACACCAAAACGGCATCGTTTTGGAGCTCTCATTTGCTCAGGAAAAAAAAACTCACGCCGCCCCTTTCTCCCTCTCTCTCTCTTGCTCTTGCTCTAATAATGTCAATGCTCAACGCTCTCTCTCAGATCTAACAGTCTCCGTTGAGTGTTAATTGTTGTCGTTGAGTTGGTTTGCTGGGCTCGGGGCTGCTATCTAAAACGACGTCGTGGGGAACTTCTACGCGATCAGCCCTCGGATGCTGATCCGCCCTCGGATGCCAATTGCAGGTTCGGTTTTTTGTTTGTTTTTACTCGGTTTGGAAATGGGAAATATGGGTTTGTTTTGTATGTTTGTTTCGAGTAAGTTTTACTTTTGTGGGGTTGTTGTGTTGGGAGAGAAAGTGTGCGTACAAGTTTGGATCGACCTGTTTCTTGCGCTTGCTGTGATCAATCTTTCAATGCTTTATCGATGCATGTGCTCATTTTGTACAATTACTAGTGCAGTCAATGTTATGGATCTCAATGATTTCTAAATTCAATCACATGCAGTTCGATAAATTCAATCAAATGTTATATTTAACATTTGATGGCTAGTTTGATAAATGGGGTTTTTTGCAGATTTTGTTAATTTTTTTGACAAAAGCTAGAAATGGCTAGTTTGAAGCGGATGCTCTAAGCCAGATCCGAGCGCAAATGGCAAGCACAAAACCAAGCCCTCCTCCTACGCTTCCGAAATCAGGAGCCATTTCTAAAGGCTACAACTTCGCCTCTACTTGGGAGCAGGTATCTGCTTTATAATAGAATTGCACTTTCTTGCTTCATGATATTCATATTTGAAATTGAAATCTTGCTTTGCTAAATTTCGATCCGTGCATTTTTGTGATCGAAACCGCTTCCTCGTTTGATTTTGCTTTGCCGGTGCAGAATGCTCCTCTGACGGAGCATCAACAAGCGGCAATCGTAGCACTATATCATGCGGTTGCGGAGCGGCCTTTTCCGCTCAATCTGGCTCAAGATCATGTATCTCACCCGGATAACGCCTTGTCCGTCTCTGTTTCCGTTAAGGACAGCTCTGTTCGAGATTCTGCTCCTACTATTCAACCATTCTTGGTCAATACAAACCAGGTATCAGATTATCGTTTGGTTCCATGATAAATGAGGCTTTCATCTAAAGCTTTTGGTTTGATTCATTGCCTTCCCTTTATGTTGTAGTTTTACAAGTGGTTTAATGATCTTGAATCGGCAATGAAGTCAGAGGTTAGTGGCAATTTCTCATTGTAGCATATTTTTCTGCATAGGATGTATGAATAACTGCTTATTTCACCTCATTCTTTTCTTTCCTTAGACAGAGGAGAAATATCAACAGTATGTAAACTCTTTAACAGAGCGCATACAGACGTGTGATGGTTTACTTGGTCAGGTTAGTCTATTTTGACATCTATTGGATTCCTAAGCTGTAATTCTTCCGTTTGGATTTGGATTTTAAAGATGCCTGAGTTCCCTTTTGTGCAGGTGGATGACACTTTACACTTCTTTGATGGACTACAGTTGGAGCATCAAGCAGTAGCTACAAAGACAAAAACTCTTCATGATGCGTGTGACCGGCTGGTGTGTTTTTCTCCCATTTCCTGTACTTTCTTGTTTGATGTTTAACTTGCCTAGAGTGTTGGCTCGATTAAATCTAAATTTCACTTCATAAGTTTACAAATCTTTTGATAGTGTTGCTGCACCCTCTGGAGGTTCAACAAAAAACATGAGCAAATACTGATTGAATTTGAAATACTGGAGGCAGTAACCTTTGTTTAATATAGTTGACTTGTTGTCTCACTTTTCTGCTCTTGTTGCAGGTAATAGAGAAGCAAAGACTGATTGAATTTGCAGAAGCACTTCACAGTAAGCTCAAGTTCTTTGAGGAATTAGAGAATGTAAGGTTTGAATGCAATCTTAACAAGATTTTCAGTTTGTTTTGATTTTTTTTGGTTAGTTGAAGAGACCCACGATAGATAACATTGCTGAAGTAATGGGAAAAGATTTGGAACATTATTTTGATATATAGCAACTAGCAGCTTCCTACTTATAAAAGTCACTCTAGCTTATCCAAACTTCTACAAGGTTAAAAGAAAAACACTACTCTAAATGTTGGATTCTTGAGTTATCTCCAAATTAGGTTGGTCATTCATGTATCTTCTGTGGCAAGATATGTAGTAGCTGCTGGCATACAATATCAATTATGAAAGCATCATCTTCATTAATTATCTATTTATTAGCAAAAATTGTGTGTCAAAGAAATTCTAGAAGGTTTTGTTCATTTAAACTAAGTATAACATCGTTTAAATTAAGTATGGCGTCCTTTGAGGTTTTCTTCTTGCAAGGAGTTCTGAGGTGATGAAGGTTCAATTCTTGTGAAAGAGTATATGTGAAGTTAGTGCTTGATCTAAGGTTATGCTCTTTTGGTTGACCATTGTTTTAAGCTGCATTCTTATTGGAAAGACTTGATTGACAGGATCTTTTTATTTATATCTAGTTGTAAGAAGTTTGGCTTTTAGTTTTTACACTTATTCGGGATGTTTTTATTTATATCTAGTTGTGATTGTTTAGGACTTGGTATATAGCATTAGTCATCTTTAATTTTGAACATCGCTGACATCCCTAACCTTGTTATTTTAGCTGACATGGATTGAGTTATATCATGTAGTGTTTGTTAGCCTCACTTGTTATTGCTGACTGACTTAATCTCAATATCAATAACATCCCTGGCCCTATTTTTTTAACTGAGTATTATTCGTAGCCGTGATCACCTGTAAAATCATATAGTCTAACTGACCATTAATTTTTGAATATTGCTAATGTCACTAACCCTGTTGTGAGCATTTATTGGTAGTTGTGATCATCTGTAAAATGATGTAGTTTTTGTTAGCCTCAACTGGTAATGCTGAACAACTTAATTTGTTAAAAATGTCTTCCTTTCTTGGTTACTTTTGGTCTGTTTCTAATGTTAATATCATTTTGAACAATCTATTTCACTGTCTCTATTTTGTAGGCGTTTTTAGTATAACAGATTCTGAGTATATCATTTTTTTATGTAGTATTTGTTTTCTTTTAGTATCAATCAAGCTTGAAGTAAATTGAATATCATCATTTGAAGTTTATTTGAACCAAATGGCTTCTCCACTTTTCATAAAGAAGGGTTAGAGGGTGAGGTTGTGGGTTGAACCTCTTATGGCTGGATGGGTTGTATTTATCTGTATGTATGGTAAACACATAAACTTTACATACTCTGTTCAGATAGAGCTATTTTACAATCTTGGTTATTTGTTTTATGTAGAGATTACATAAAAGTTATGCTGCATAAAATAGCAATTTGCAATAATGTATTGCACTATGTGCAGATCTCATCCAATTTTTATTCTCCAAATATGAATGTTGGAAATGAGAACTTTCTCCCATTGCTCAAGCGGCTTGATGATTGCATTTTGTAAGTGGATGATTTTCAAAGTAAATATTTTTCAGTAATTCTTTGATTCTGACATTACTCAGTTAAAAACAATGCAAGTTTGTTGGTGGGCCTGAGAATTATTAGTATTTGTAGGTAACGAAAAATGAGAACTCATCATTATTTGTACTCTGTGTATTTTAGGTATGTTGAAAGCAATCCACAATATGCAGAATCCAGTGTTTACTTGCTCAAGTTCCGACAACTTCAGGTACACAAGTGATTCTGATGTTAATATTTTATAAGGTGATTGATTGGGAGAAAACTAACAATTTCCATCCTTTACTATTGTGTGAAACTTCTTCTAGTATGATTTGTTTTGATGTACAATAATCTTGAAATTTTCATGTTTGACAGTCTCGAGCTTTGGGCATGATACGATCTCATGTACTTTCTGTTCTCAAAAGTGCTTTTTCTCAGGTAAAGCAATATGTACTTGAATAATTGTAACACACGCCTGTGCACACACACACACACATATATAGAGATATGTAGGTAGTTTGCAGAGGGCTCAAGACTCAGTGATATAGTCATTTCCTTTGACAGGTCCAGGCAGCAATCAGATCTAGCGGCAGCAGCAAAGCAACTGTTTCTGAAGGTGTTGAGGCATCTGTTATATATGTTCGTTTCAAAGCAGCAGCGAGTGAGGTAACCATTTTCTTTGGGTTCAAAATAAAGCTGCTATTCGAACAGCAGATTTATTACAGATTACCCACTATGGCAGTGAGTGGAGTCATGGCATTAGAAAATGCACAGTTCTTTTTAAATTCTTACTGGGATCTCTCTGATGTGGGAATCAGATGTGTCCTATAACTTGATCTTTTTTCCTGTAGAGGCAACTTAAGACATTATATTTTTGCAGCTTAAGCTAGTGCTAGAGGAAATTGAAAGCAGATCATCTAGGAAAGAATATGTTCAACTTCTTGCTGAATGCCATAGATTATATTGTGAACAACGGCTTTCCTTGGTGAGCTGATGATTGGTTGTTTTGAAAATAATCTTTATTATTTCATTGGTCCGTTGCTTTTAATCTTTTTTATTTTATTTTATTTTTATTTTTTGTTTTCCTGTTTTAATCATATGTTCCTTTGGTCTTATTCTATCCAGGTTAGGGGCATTGTGCATCAACGGATAGCTGAATTTGCGAAGAAAGAGGCATTGCCATCATTAACTAGATCAGGATGCGCATATCTAATGCAGGTAGGGTTGATTATGATAAAATAATAAAAATAGAGGTTGTAGTCAATCCCATATGTCCTTGTTGATTAAAGTGAATACTAAGAATTGCATTTTTCAAATATGGTTCCTTCGCTAATTCTATTATTCACTGGTGTCTCAGGCCTTAAAGTTTAGTGGTTGTACTCAAATCTTGGTTGGACAGAGTTTTTGCATATTTTAGATGGGTGAATGCTTATGAATTTTCTTCAAGGACTGGATTTTTAGTAATGAATCTCATATTTATATTATATTGTTATTTTATTTTCGGTCCATCTATGCAGTTGATTTGACTCTTCTTAAGCTAAAGTTGAAGCAATATTTGGTTTTTGTGACTTCGGGCCGTGTATATGGAATGGACAATTCTCATATGATTTTCTTGTCTGTATGCACTTATTAAGAAATAATAAGAAGACTCATTCACATTTTTTATGGGGGCAAAAGGGAGTAACCTTCATCAAGTCAGATGAACCTGGTTCCCACAAGTTTTCACCCTTTATTCCATAATGAATGCGAGCCCCCATGAAAAGGTGCAGCAAGGTTACCATTGAGTGACAATTAGATTGGAGTTCCTTGCTACACTTCAATATTTTCTTTTTAATTTCTTTGCTTTCTTATTTCTTTCATTTATCAATAACCATACTTGTTCGTTAGACCCCTTTCCTTTTCTTTGGGACACTTTGATTGACACTGATATAAATTGCAGGTCTGTCAGCTTGAGCACCAACTGTTTGATCATTTTTTCCCATCTTCTTCAGAGGATGTTTCAAGTTTGGCTGCATTGATAGATCCTTTGTGAGTTTTCATGCCTGCTTTGTTATAGCCTAATTTTTCTTTCTTTTTTCCCCTTTTCTTTTCCTATCATTTTATTTTCTATTCTATTGAGGTTAACATGAAATGGCCTAGGTTAGTGTTTTTACCTATGCCAAATTGCATAGCAATGAGTGAAAAGTAGTTCCCCCAAGTTCGGCAGAAGAAAAAACTTCACCTTTCTTGTGCCAAAGATGGACAAAACTCTATGGAAAAAAAATTTCCCTTTATAAGATTAGGTTTATGGGGGAAAAGTAGAAGCTTCTTTTGTCAATGTCTGTACAATGTGTACAATAGAATGTAAGGTTCTTCTTCTTCTTCTTTTATTTTATTTTTATTTTTTTAAGAAATCGAGTTATCATTAAAAATGTAAGGCGCTCTCAAGTATTCAGGAAATATACAAGAGAAAACATATAGCTAGAAGAAAAAAGAAGACGAAAATCATGAAAACTTAGGACCAAAGGAGAAATATGAGCAGCTGTCTACAAATAAAGAGTATTGAAGAAAAAAGACTTTAGCTTCTCTATTATCCTCCCGCAATCTTCAAATCCCCTATCATTTATTTTCCTCCAAATACACCATAAAAGACTAGAAGAAGACTAGAAGATACCATCTTCCACGCAGCAGCACTTTGAGTGCTATCATTAGTCCACCAACATGCATACAAGACTCCCAGTCATAGTAGCATAAATCATATTTTCCCCAAAGCCTTCATCACAATGGCAAATGCAAGGGAGATAGAGGGTTCCCTTGTCTTAGGTCATAGGAACTACTAAAAAAACCAGTGGGAGTGTTGTGCACCAAGACCAAAAAATGCTCTGAGGAAATACAATGGGCTATTCATAAACACCATTTCCCCCCAAATCTGCTCATCCTCAATATGTGCAACAGAAAATTCCAATTTTTTTTTTTTTGATAACATAGGAGAATTTTACTTAGATTAATTGCACGTCGTAAATGCATATTGTACAACAATCTTCATCGTTAATCAAACTCTTACGGGTAACTACCCCACCCACCAAAACAGAAAATCCCAATTGACATGATCATAAGCTTTTTCTAAGTCCAATTTGCCTAGAACACCCAACTTCCCAGATTTTATTCTACTATCAAGGCACTTGTGGGCAATAATAACCAGGATCTAGGATCTGCCTACCTTGGATGAAAGCATTCTACGACTTTGAGATAATCTTTCCCAACACTGTCTTTAGCTTGTTTACTAGAATCTTAGTAATAATTTTGTAAATACCACTCACCAGACTAATGGGGTGAAAGTCTTTGGGATCAGTAGCCCTTGGAATCTTCAGGATGAGGGCGATGAAGGTTGCATTCAAACTTCTTTCAAACTTACCTTTAGAATTGAATTCACAAAAGACCATAATGTTTTCTTTTAATACACTCTAGCAAGCTTGGAAGAAAGCCATGGAGAAATTGTTAGGATCCATTGCCTTGTAACCATTCATAGCTTTCACTATCTCCAACACCTCACCTTCCTCGAATTCTCTCTCCAACCAATTAGCTTTAGCCTAACTAATAGAGTCAAAAGAAAGGCCATCCAACAAAGGCCAATTTTTTTTTTTTTTTTTTTGTAATACTGTATATTATTCTTGCTGATCTCCAAATGGTTGGTAGAAATGGAGTCACCAATCAACAAGGAGCCAATGAAGTTCCTTATTCTATTTGAGTTGGCTATCTTATGATAAAATTGTGTACATTTGTCACCCTCACTCAACCATGAAGCCCTATATTTCTTCCTCCAACTCACTTCCTCCAAGAGGGTGGAATGCTCTAACTCATTCAATGCTTCTGCCTTTTTCATTCTCTCCTCATTACCTAAAGGTCCCTTCTTCAATGATATCAAAAGCATATAGCTTTTCTAGAAGGATATTTCTTCCTCCCTACATTGCTAAACAATTCCTCATTCCATTTATTTAAATCAACTTTCCAAGCCTTGAGCTTGTGGGCCACAATGAAGCTTGGAAAGCCATGAAAGTGGGTAGGAGTCCCACCACTTTTTTCACCCTATCCACAAAACCCTCAGACTTAAGCCAAATGTTTTCAAATTTAGAGTACCTAATACCCCTTTGAAAGTCACCACCGTCAAGGAGGACCAGAAAATGATGAGCACAGCTTAGGAAGCCTTCTTTGGGTCACACCAGGAAACTGAGCATCCATTTACACTGTCTTGGTTGTGAAGGATCTTTGATCACTCTCCTATTGGGTCCAGTAGGCAATACCTATGTTCTGTGATACTTGCTGTGTTGGAGTGGACATATGATTGCCATTGTGCAATGATTTGAAAAGCTGTTTCCCTCCCTTTTTCTTTATAAAAGTGTGTGTTATTGCAAGGATACCTTGCTAGTTTTGGTGTACTGTAAAGGTGCAACATCCTTCTGAATCTCAAGATTGTGTTAGAGGGTATGCCTTTATAAGATGATTATGGAGGCTAGTTTGTGCTTCCCTTGTGTTATGCTGTAAGTCAATGCTGTAAGTCAATCCATGTAGAAGCCTCCCCTAGTTAGATATTTTTGGGATTTGTGCTCATTGTGGATGTTTAACTTTAGTTGTTCTATGAGGGGTGATGCCATAAAGGAAAACTCATGTTTTGATTGGGAAGTCTAGAGAAGTTATGGGTAGTTGTTTATTTGGGGAACTCGCCCTTGGAGTTCAATACTAATAAGGGAGACCATCAAGTAATCCTTGTACATTTTAAATTTTGGGTTTTCATGGAAACCAGGAAATAGAGGGTCTATTACCCCCTTTAAAAAAATTTGTTCGCTTCTCAAACGCCGAAAACTCTTATTAAATATCAATTATCCAAACAAATTTTCAAATGTCACTCCCACCCAATACACACATTTCAAAACAATGCACAAAACCCTTTTTAGAAAACACAACACCTTTTTTCATAAGATACTTCTAAAAAATAAAACCGGCCAGGAGCTTTTGGGGGCCTGTGGCGACCACCAAGAAGTTCAGGTGGCCTTTCGGCGGCTGCCCGGAACTCTCAGTGGCCAGCAGTAGTTTCCCGATCCGGTGGCCCACGGTGGCTGCTAGTGCTGTTTGGCACTGACACTGGTGGCTGCACAACCCTAGAGTGTAAATTGCAAGTTTTTATTTTTATTTTGGGGGAATATTCTTCAATTTTTTAGTTTTCAAAAACACTTATCAAAATTTTACCAATCGAATTTTCATTTGTGGACACCATTTGCAAAACTTTTTTCAAATGTGGCCCCCACCAAATGAATTTTTAATTTTTACCTTTTTCAAAACCCAAAGCACTGCTCTAAACTGTACCAAACCGACCCATAATTTTCTAGGTTTGTATGGCAACGCTTTGGAAAACTCTTTTCAAAAGCTTTACCAACCAAACCCACTTCTTTTTTTCTTTTTCTTTTTGGCCTTTCATGTGTTCAAGGGTGATCACCTTTATATATATGTTCTTTCTTCCTAATTTGTCCCTGAGAATTGAAGTGTTAGATAACCTTTGGAAAGTTTTCTGGCATGTAAAATTCTTTTATTTTTTCCCCTTAGAAATTCCATTAATGATTTCTGTACTCTCGAGCTTTTTGTTTGATGTCGAAGGTATTCAATGAAGATTTTGTTTGTTTATTCTTATCATAAGGTTATATGAAATTCTTATGACAATGATAACTGATTCTGCAGGTCTACATATTTGTATGATACACTCCGCCCAAAACTTATTCATGAAACAAATATCGATTTTCTGTGTGAACTTGTTGATATCCTCACAGTTGAAGTTTTGGGAGAACAACTAAATAGGCGGAGTGAATCGTTAGCTGGGCTACGCCCTACATTACAAAGAATTCTAGCGGATGTTCATGAGAGGTTGACTTTTCGTGCTCGAACACATATTAGTGATGAGGTGCTTTTAATTCTTCATTTGTTGTTCATATTAATTCTTCAATGTATACACCTGCCATTTTTAAAAAAAATTCAAAATATTCCTGGTTGACTGGGTTTCAAAGCTTGTTCACTGATTTTGGTGCATTTATTTTCTATTACTATGAAGTAGAAGAAAGTAGATATGCTTCATTTATCCATTTATTTTCTTGTTTTATTTTTTACTATAAGTAGATATACTATAAACCCCTAGGGATAGTTAAATTGGCTGGAACCACGCCTGATGAAGTGGGGGTTACTAGTTTGAATCTCCCATTCTCCCTCCCATCGGGGCCAATTACTTGTAAAAAAAAAAAAAACTTCTACTATGATGTGGTACTAAAAATGAGTAGTCTTTTCATTTAACTGAGTATGAGGATCATGTTAGACCATTGAGATGCCATTTTTTGAGGCTATTGTTGGGGGAACAAATGGAAATGGGAAACTTGATTCCTTTCTGTATGATCATTATGGTAAACTGAAAACTGTTGACCTCTTTGATGTATTTTAGAAAAATACATTTTTCTTTGTTTTCTGCCTGGGAAATTACTGACTCAAGATTGATTACAAAGAGAATCACAATGCTATGCTACTATGTATGAATGAGTTTGCAGACTACATGTCTAGAAACCATAAATGTGCTTGTGGAGGGACCAGAATGATGGTATTAGTTTTCTGAAGTTGCCATGTCACTGGATGATTGTGACTTCCAATTTTTTTTTTTTTTTTTTTTTTTTTTTGTGAAATGCCCAAAAGGCTAAAACCTCTCCAGAGTTGCACCCCCCCCTTCCTTTCCACCCGCCCCCAAAAACAAATGATTGGGGCACTGTGAGGTAGCTGCTATACTAAGATCTTGTTGCTTCTTATGTAGATAGCGAACTATATGCCTTCTGATGAAGACTTGGATTACCCTGCGAAGCTGGAACAATCTATTGAGAATAATTCAGAAACTTCTGCTGTATGTGCGTTACACTGCTTCCTGTTTTAGCTTATACTAAGAAATGTGACTTTAATACTTATGTTGCTTGGTAAAGATTCATTTGTGTAGTTCTGTTGTACTGCATATCAATATGCGACTCCTTACTAATTTGGAGGATCTAATCTAATAATTTTAACTTTCATTTATTTCACACACACACGTCCAACTTGCAGGATTGTTAGACCTACAGATGTGGTTGAAGCGCGCGCACACACACACAGATATATATATATATACTTCATTCACTGAAGTCTAAACTACGGCGTAAGTTGGACACCTGTTGATGTCCAACTTGCAGGATTGTTAGACCTACAGATGTGGTTGAAGCTGATCTGATGTAGGACGATATTTACCTTTATTTTCGGTAAAAATGAAAATAAAGAAAATATCAACAATTATATTGGAGCAACGCTACTTGATCAGAATTTTATCTGTTCTTAGGCAATGAAAGTACAAAATGAAAAATTGTCACGATTTTCGCTGATTATCAATTTTTATATTAGGATTTTATTTTTATTTTATTAGGATTTTATTTCCTTATTAGGGTTAGATTTGCTTTAATTATTTTCATTTTCTTATTAGGATTAGGTTTACTATTATTACTAGGATTATGTTTACTTTCCTACTAAGATTAGATTTACTTTCTCTATTAGGATTAGATTTACTTTGTCTACTAAAAGTAAGTTTACTTTCTCTACAAGTATTTCTCTTCTATAAATAGGCTAGCTTATTATGTAAAATAAAAACTAATTGAATTATTATCAAATCAGAGAATTCTCTTTCAAATACTTTGCTGAGTTTTATCTTTCTTTTAGCCTGCGGACTTGTTTTTATCTTTTTGGGTAGAAGACGAAGACGCTTCTCCTTACAGTATCAAAGACGATGCTATTTGATTAGTTACCTTAGTCTTCCGCTACGTCATGATCATTCTCTCCGTTGGTTGTGGTTTGAGTGGAAATGTGTGTGTACACACACACTTACTTTATTCACTGAAGTCTGAACGACAATGTAAGTTGGACACCTGGTGTCCAACTTGCAGGAATGTTAAGTCTTGCAGATGTGGTTGAAGCTACTCGTTCTCTCTATTGGTTGTGGTCCGAGTGGAGAGATGTGTGCTATGCCACTTGTGGATCATCTATTCACTTTTTAACTCCCTGATATAAAAGCTTAAATCCTTCTTGAATAACATTCTTGCATATTTATTCCTGCTTGTTTATCAAATTTTAGGCTGAGGAAAACCCTGATGTATATAAAACTTGGTATCCACCGCTGGAGAAAACTCTTTCGTGTCTTTCAAAGTTGTACCACCGCTTAGAAGCAGCAGTTTTCACTGGTTTAGCACAGGTATTTTAATCTTTGGATTGTAAATTTTGCTATGCAAGTCATCTTGTGGATTTCATTTCTTGTTTATTTTGTTTAAAATTTGGCTTTTTGGATTTTTTTTTATCAGGAAGCAGTAGAAGTTTGCTCCATATCTATCCAAGTGAGTAGTGAAAGAAACAATTATCTATTCTGTAGAATGCAATACTGGGAAGTCCTTTGTGCGTTAGTGCCATGTAACATACAATATTTATGATGTTATCCATACCAGTTGAAAATCAGGTGGTTCTTAAATTACTGTGTTATCTTTGGAAAGAAGGGATTATTTCCTTCATAGGTTGACCTACTTTTAATGATTTTTTATTCAAGCGGGTCAACAAAAAACCACATTTTGTATAGCAGTTTGCTATGAGTTTTGTAATTTGTGCTTCCTGCTATCTGCTACAGAAAGCAAGCAAACTTATTGTAAAGAGATCATCACCAATGGATGGGCAGCTCTTCCTTATAAAGTATCTGCTTATTTTAAGGGAGCAGGTGATCTCTATTTTCTCTCCTTTTTGTTTCCCTGGTTGTTATTCTATTAGACAATATTATTTAAGGGATTACTGATAACTTGTGGTCTTCCAGATTGCACCTTTTGATATTGAATTTTCAGTTACACATAAGGAACTTGATTTCTCCCATTTGCTGGTAAGTATCTCTGAGGCTAAAGCTCTCCTTTAGTTGAGATCATAATATAGTGTTTTTTGTATCTGCATCTGAATAAATCACATGCTTGAGCACTACATCTGTTAAGCCTTTTTTTTTCTTCCCTGTTTTACCATTTTTGCATTGTGAATAAATTGCATGTTCTTGTGGAATATAATTTAACTTGATGATCTTAGACTTCCATGATTCTTGTCCATTATGCGTGTTGGAGTTATTTGTTAGAGGATTAGTAAACTCAAGTCATTTGGTTCTACTGGGATTGAACCTCAAATCCGGTCTGGACTTTCTTCATTTTGTTTAGCTTCTACAAGTTTTGAGTACTTTTACTTTGTAAAGGTCAAACAGAAATCAAAAAGGCTGTAGCAGGGCGCTGCAATCTATTCTGTTGATTCTTGAATAGATTTTTATGTATTAGAAGGGAAAAAAGTGGTTGAGTTCTTAGCTTAATAGTTTGGTCTCCAGTCCTATTTGGATGCTTTTTTCCAGAGGTAATATACCAGAAAATAATCTCTTAAATTCCCTAAAGTAACATTTACATAGAATAATTAAGCTGAGATGGCATAAAAAGGTTGCAAGTATTAAATAATCATCCTTCAAAGTGTTGTAGGATTATTTTCTGAAATGTGGTGCATTAAAGGTTAAAAAAGAAAAAGAAAAAGAAAAAGAACCTTTTTGATCATAGAGTTCTCTGGGTAATATTTCTTCCACCGTTTAGGTTTGTCATTTGATCAGATTTTTTCCTAATTAGAGAAGTTCTATTACCTTTTACTTCACTGGATTCTTATTTTGGTTTAATTCTACTGTCAGGAACATTTAAGACGTATACTTAGAGGTCAAGCCTCTTTATTTGACTGGTCAAGATCAACTTCGTTGGCAAGGAGTTTGTCTCCCCGAGTTTTGGAAAGTCAAATAGATGCCAAGAAGGTTTGTGATTTTGCCTTGCAACACAATCTTTATATTAGTTGTTTATACAGCATATTTCTTGGTTGTCATTTTGACGGCATGTGGTACTTCCACTCCCATGGTTTGTTTGGAAGGCAAGAGAATAAATTGTGTTCCTGAGAACAAAGGTCATTGAAGTGTACTTCATAATGAAGACATAGAACTTATATTCTTAACTCATTCAATTAAATTTCTATTTATAATTTCATTGATCCTTTGCGATGACTTTTAGCTTTTAATTAATATACTATCACACTTGATGGTGATACTGATTATACTTTCTGCAAAAGCTTTGGTTACTGAAACCTGTTGGTGCCATTAATTTGCGCATCTTTAATTTATCAGTTGGTTACCTATTATGTGCTGTAGATATTGACTATGCTATCACTGACTTATGATTTTATGTGACCATGGTGATTGGTTAGTTTCTCTTTCAATTATGATACCAACTGCTCCAACTAATGCTTTTAGAGAATAACGGAATTTCTGTGGGGCTGATTGTCATTTTTATTTCATGTTTGGTTGATACTGTTATATTTGTTGGAACTATTTCTTTGTGTTGCTATTTTCCTTACTTCCGGGTAACTCTAAAATGTTGCGGGTACTCATTGATTTGCAGGAACTTGAGAAAAGCCTAAAAGCAACTTGTGAGGAGTTCATTATGTCAGTCACTAAGCTAGTTGTGGATCCTATGCTTTCATTTGTTACCAAGGTTTGTCTATTTCCTCATTAGGTATGTTGTTAAGCTGGCTTCAAAATATAATGCTGAAAACTTCACTAGTTAGCAAATTGAGAGACCAGACCCTAGATATTTTGGCTGGTCATTTTTTACACGACATGAGAACCCAACACAAAATTTGCAGATTATGGTTGAAGAGTTTGATCCGTTTAATTAAATGGGTCCGGATAGGGTTGACTTATTAATCTTATACCCATACCTTTACACAACTTGAACCTAACACGCGACACTTAGGGTTGACAATTTTTAACACAATCTATGAACTCGACATGAACTCGATACGAAATTAGCAGGATTGAGTTCAAGGCTCTGACCTGTTTAATTAAATAGGTTGGGCTAGGGTTGACCTATGCCTTGACACGACTTGAAGCGAACACGAATGCCACCCCTACTGAATATTAAGTATGAAGGCAGTTAAAAATCAAAGTGTCTTGTGATATAGGGGAAGGTCCACCTAATGTGCGTGTATCCAAAGAAGTAGAAGTGAGAAAATTTACTTCAAAAAAAAAAAAAAAAAAACTGATGTGACTTGGCTTATTCCCGAGGAAAGACATGAGAAAATTTACATTGTTATGGAATAGAACACCTTGCCCCTCTTCAATTCCAATTTTTTTTTTTTTTTTGGGTACTTCTAAGATGACTTCATAGAAGTCTACAAATTATGCACAAAAGTATCATAAAAACCAGTTCCACTATATGATTTCTAATATTAAGGTGCAAGTTTACTGTCTAACCATTATAATTAGTAAGCATTTCCATGAATTGAGATTAATTAGAAATGCTCTGTTCTCTCTGTTCAAAATTTTGAAATTTTGAACAGGATAAGATTTGCTAGCGGTGGCACGGCTGGTGCTGCACGCTAGGGTTCGGCGTGCTTGTTATGGAACGCAGCTTCTTTTTTAAAGCTAAAACCTTCTGCCTTTCGGCAAAGGTTGGGTGTCCTAACCTTCGTCTGGAGGAAAGGAGAAAAGGATTCGTGGGGTATATTTTCGCGAGCATTCAGTGTTCGTCGTGGTTGGTGGATGCGGTGGAAGCGGCGATTCAAGCTCAGGTGAAGGAAGAAATCGCCAAATCTTACCGTGAGGGTGATAAGGCCACGATGGTCCACCGGGGAGGTAATAAGTCCGGAAGGTTCTTGGAGGTGTCGGTGTTGGCTGAGGGTGGTCGCAAGGGAGTCATTTGGCTTCCGGAGGGACGCTTTGTGAGGGGCTAGCGGCGTTTTGCGGGAGAGCTTCGGCAACTGTTGGCGGCCCAGTTCAAGTTGTCTGGTACAGCGGAGCATGGGGTTCCATCTTTGGTGGGGCTTCTCATGGATGCTCTTTCTTCGGGGGTCAATTCCGGGAGGTCTTTTGTGGATGTCCTTCGATCTACTCTGGGCGTAGAGGCGAGAGCAGTAGACTACAAGGTGAATCGGAGTATGACGGTCTTGGGTTGCATTCTGCCGTGGATTGCTCTGCGTTGGAGTGCTTGCCTACTCTGGCAGTGGCGGCTGGGTCTGTGAGTTCGAGGAAGAAGAAGAAGGGTAAGATCAGTATTAGTGGGTTGTTGAGGCTTCTAGTGCAAATCCAACGTAAGTTGGACCGGGTCCGTGCTGGGGTTGCCTCGAAGCCTAATCGCAGGAGGAAAAGGGTTCGTATTTTGGGCATAACCAATTCTGTTTTGGGTTGCGTTTCCGGATCGGTCTTTGAAACAGGGTCGGGTCAAAACTCGGATCCGGGTCAAAACTCGGATCCAGGTCAAAACTCGGTTCCGGGTTCGGAGCTGGTTCGAATCTAGAATTTGTCTCGAATTCATTGCCTTTGGAGCCTCTTTCTGCTGTTGCATCGCTTTTGGTGCCTTCTCCGGGGCTTCCTCTGGGCTCTGAAGTTGCTTTGGAGCCATTGGCTTGGTCTTCTTTGAGTTTGCAGGTTACGGGTTTGGATTCTGGCGATGGGTCTTCCCTGGCGGAGTTCTCTCTCTCTTCGGTGCGAGTTCTGGGCGAGAATGCTGGGTCTGCCAATGATGGGTCTTCTCAGGGGGCTGCTCTATTGTCGGATCCTGGTTTTTCTGTCCCTTCTGCGAAGGATTTACTGGCGAGCCCTTTGCGCAGGGACTGGGAGGATTATTTTTCTTTGGTGCTTGAAAGCCCGCCTGGGTGCGCCGGTGTTTTTGGAGCTTTCTGATTCGGTGCGTCTTTCTGTTCTCAAAGAGGCTTTCTCTGTTCCTTGGGAGGTGAACTTTTCGGCGAGCCCTCTTTGCAGGAATAAGGAGGTTCCTTTTTCTGGGGGGGAGGAAACTCAGGTTGTTCATCCTTCTTCTCCGGCGAAAGGTTTGATTCATCGTGGGTTTTTTGGTCCTAGAGTTGTCTCTCCCTCTCCGGTGGTGTTGAAGGAGTCATCCTTGTCTTCTAAGGGAAAGGACCCTATTCCGGAAGTCTCTCCCGCTTTGCTGATGGAGGTTCATGTAGGCTCTACTGTCTCGCCTACCTTTGGGGTGGATGAGCTGGGTCTTCATTTCCCTGCTGCGGCCTCTTTGCTCTCGTCTCAGGTCTGCACTTCTCTCTCGACTACCCTTTCCGGTGGGGCGGCTGAGATGGGTAGGAGTCTTAGCCGTCCTTTTTCTCACATGATAGAGAGTGGTACTCCAATTTATTCCTTTGTTTTCACGTCCCAACTGTGGTATTCCCGGAGGGTGAAGGAAAAAGTTGCAAAGCAGCTGCATAAGAACAAGTTCTTGCTTGCCGAGGTTGTGGTTGATACTTTGGTGGAAGGGGAGGAGGGTTATTCCGATAGGGTGCTTGATGTGATGAACCTCGCTCCTGTTGTTGGGTTGTCTTGGGGAGGTGAAGACAAAAAACTTTGGGACCTTTTTTCCGACATTGATAAGAGGGAGCCCGTGGTTGAAGCTTCTGCTCCTATGGTTAAGGGGATGAGGGAGCTCAAAAATCTGGATTGCTCCATCTTTCCGGTGAAGGGCCAGCATTGGCGGGGATTTTTGGGGTTGAAAAATGCTTTTTCCTTTTCCCCTAAGGTGCACTAGGATTCCCCCTAAGGTGCCCTAGGGTTTTTCTTGGGTGTTTGGTTGGGTTCCTTGTATACTTTCTTGTCTTCTTAGAGGTTTTTCTGGGTTTTTGGTTTGTTAGAGTGTTTAGTTGGGTTCCTTTGTATACTTTATTGTGTACTTAAGAGGCGCTTTGCGCTTTTTTGATATATACTACATTACTTATCAAAAAAAAAAAAAAAAAAAAAATTAGTAATAAGTCGAACATCAGACATTTAAATTCTCTCATATATTACCTATAACCTGTTTTCCATTTATTGCTTATGAAAAAGAATATCTCTCATATAGAATGTAAATGTTACCAATTTGTTTTGTAGGTGACAGCTGTGAAATTTGCTCTATCCTCGGGCAATCAGAATCAAAAGCTAGATTCGGTTATGGCCAAACCGCTTAAGGATCAAGCTTTTGCTACTCCAGATAAGGTGGCTGAACTTGTTCAGAAGGTATGTCATGAAGTTTTATTGATTTATGACATCTCAATAAAAAAAAGCTATTTGTTGATTTTAGGTAAGCGAGGAACATTCTCTAAATTGATTTCCCATTTTCTCTTTTCCAATGCAAACTATATTAAACGTGAGAGTGTTGCATGATAAATTCTTTTCAACCATGTACATGCACGTGATAGATCTCGAATGAAAGGATTTGGCCTAACATGTTTCATTTCCAGGGTCATTTTGTTTGGTATCCAAATGGACATTGTCCAAGTCATGTTTAAGATGTTCGAGGCTCACTTGTGTTGACTCTGTATTATTGGAACAGGTAAGCGCTGCTATACAGCAAGAGTTGCCGCCAGTTATGGCAAAGATGAAGCTTTATCTGCAGAACCCATCAACACGAACAATACTTTTCAAACCAATAAAGTAAGTTTATTGATTCATGTTGTCGTTCTTTCCTGGGTTATTTTAAACATCTGTCAACCCTATATATATGCTTTGATTATTTGCTCCCAACCTGAAGTTGATTAGGAATGATGAAATTTTTATTATTTTTTTTAAAAATTATCCTGGAAGGCTATCTGGGAAGATACCCACATATGATTAAATCCTATAATCATTGTAATTGCATTCTTTTTATACATATCTTCGGGTGAATAAAATATGTACCATAAGCATCATTTGACTATTTATTTATTAATCCATGAAATATGACCGTCCAATTTTGTATCTGTGATTCTGTTCAATTGAATTGAACAATTTATCATAATCTAACGCTTTTCCCCCCTTTTATTTGGGTGAATACAGGACAAACATCGTGGAATCCCATGTACAGGTACAATCCATGTTAAAAGCAGAATACTCCCCTGAAGAGATACAAAACATCATCAATATGGTGTCTATACAGGATCTGCAAGCACAACTTGATAATCTCCTGTAAGGTAAACTTGCAATGCCTGTTGAATTACTTAATACCAAATCTTCCATTAATCAGATGATCTTGACATACAGCGGGGCATTAGGTTCGCCACTATGGATTCTTGACGTTGTTGATAGGTTTATAGGAAATTAAAATGTTCATTATCTCCATCAAAATAGTTAACTCCTTATAGCCAATGTTGCTTTTGATAATACTCGCATGATGGAATCTGATTAAATTCGACTGCTTTGAGTCTATTCACATTTTATAAAGATTCAATTTTATGTCAAGGCCTTCAAAATAGTAAATATAATTTTAATAGAAAAGGAAAAACTAATTCTTCTGTTTAACTGGCATACAGTTATGTTGACATACCAATCTACCAATATGAAACTCAATAGGATAAGGGTATGTTTGGTACGATTTGCTGCAAAAATAGCTACTGAAGGACACGCATTTAAATGTATCTGCCTCTTGCCTTTGTGCAATTAGGCATTGTCTATGTATTTCTCTTTAACGGTTATGTTTGATACGCAAAATGGTTATTACATTAGGGAGAAAAAAAAAAAAAGCCAGAATGCTTAATAAAGTAGCCTTGGTATTAAAGTATGTATATACTCGTAACACTTAGAATAGCCATTTTTCACGACTATTCCGAGGTTTTATTTCACATTTTTTCATTTTCAATAAAAGTAATCTTTTTTTTTTATTATTATTATTTTTTTTATAACTGGAATAATCATTTTGGGTGCCAATCGCAACCTAATGGGATTTTTGATTTTTAAAACTAATAGGATTTTTGTCATGTACGAAAAGTCACATAAAATGTTGTCACGTGTACATTCTTGGTATATCAACATCTCTTTAAAAAAATCACAAAAAGGAAAAGGAATGTGATGATTAGAGAAAGTCTCTTTTGAACGTGGTGGTAGGGATTCACCGGTGACTTCCTTCACTCTTGCAAATGTGATTTGCGAAGAACTCTCTTATCTTTGCAACCATCTCCTCCCCATCCAGTGGAGGCAGATGTGAGGATGGAAAAGTGAAGCAAGCCACCCTCCTCCGAGAAGAACTCTCCTATCTTTGCGACCATCTCCTCCCATCCTGTGGAGGCAGTTGTGGCCCTGCGGGGATGGAAAAGTAAAGCAGGCCACTCCCCCATCCAACCTACCTTATGGCAGGTTTAGGGGGAACCCTCCTTGAGAAGGTGGTGGGGCTCCTTGAACCTCCCAAGATGGTGGGTTGTGGGGAACTCCACCCCTAAACCACCCTTGTGACTTATACCCTTTCCCCAACTAACATGGGAGAGGCTATGAATAAGTATAATTGTAATATAAGTAGAAGTATCAAGAAGAACATACCACAAGGAGAATAAAGCCGTTATATGCATTATGCAACCGGTTTTTCAAATGAAAAGAATAAAAAAAAATACCTGTAATTCTTTTTATTTTCTGGGACATACCAAAAAGAAAAGAAAAGCTAGTTTCAACATTTTGAGCAGTACTAAGTAGATACGAATTGAACATACAACTTAGGATAGGGATGGAGTCTGCTTAGGCAGACGCTATCAAAACACTAGTTGCTTGCTTTATTTTTTTTTAAAAATTTAGGGAACCAAACTACTTTTTGTTTCTCTATTCAAATAAGCTCAACAATCACTTCCCTTAGCTTTGTCGTTTTTCTGTAATATTTAAATATTCTTTCAAATAAATGCTGAGAGATAGAGGGAGAAAATGAAAAGTGTAAAACCCTGCTCTAAGTGGTATGATATTGTCCGCTTTGGGCTTTAGCCCGTACGATTTTGTTATTGGATTATCCCAAAAGGCGTCGAATCATTTAGAGATAGCATGCATTATATTAATAAGTACATCTCATTTCTCACACCCAGCAAATATCGGACGCAAAAAAAAAAAAAAAAAAAAACCATTTAAATAATCTGTTCAAATAAATGCCAGAGAGGGAAGAGGGGGAAAAAAATAAAGTTAAAAAAATTAAATAAAGTTTTTCCTCTACTGTAAAAAACAAAGACCCGTTGTTTAATGCTCTTATGGTGAAAGATTGCCCTGATTCAAAAGAAAAAAATGTATTAATTGGTGTCAAGAACCGTGAATGCGGTTGAGCAGAGCCTTTTAAGGGTAAAGTAGAGAATGGCCCATGCAGGTCTCGAACCTGCGACCTTCGCGTTATTAGCACGACGCTCTAACCAACTGAGCTAATAGGCCAGATGCAAAACTTTCTACCGTTTTGTTATAACTCTAAGCAAATATCAATGTAAGCTTTTGTTTTTCGGATTGCCATGTATATGCTTTCAAAAAAAAAAAAAAAAAAAAAAA
>NC_081546.1:12627698-12645895 GCF_901000735.1 Corylus avellana | reverse complement strand
GAGGTGAACTTTTCGGCGAGCCCTCTTTGCAGGAATAAGGAGGTTCCTTTTTCTGGGGGGGAGGAAACTCAGGTTGTTCATCCTTCTTCTCCGGCGAAAGGTTTGATTCATCGTGGGTTCTTTGGTCCGAGAGCTGTCTCTCCCTCTCCGGTGGTGTTGAAGGAGTCATCCTTGTCTTCTAAGGGAAAGGACCCTATTCCGGAAGTCTCTCCCGCTTTGCCGATGGAGGTTCATGTAGGCTCTACTGTCTCGCCTACCTTTGGGGTGGATGAGCTGGGTCTTCATTTCCCTGCTGCGGCCTCTTTGCTCTCGTCTCAGGTCTGCACTTCTCTCTCGACTACCCTTTCCGATGGGGCGGCTGAGATGGGTAGGAGTCTTAGCCGTCCTTTTTCTCACATGATAGAGAGTGGTACTCCAATTTATTCCTCTGTTTTCACGTCCCAACTGTGGTATTCCCGGAGGGTGAAGGAAAAAGTCGCAAAGCAGCTGCATAAGAACAAGTTCTTGCTTGCCGAGGTTGTGGTTGATACTTTGGTGGAAGGGGAGGAGGGTTATTCCGATAGGGTGCTTGATGCGATGAACCTCGCTCCTGTTGTTGGGTTGTCTTGGGGAGGTGAAGACAAAAAACTTTGGGACCTTTTTTCCGACATTGATAAGAGGGAGCCCGTGGTTGAAGCTTCTGCTCCTAAGGTTAAGGGGATGAGGGAGCTCAAAAATCTGGATTGCTCCATCTTTCTGGTGAAGGGCCAGCGTTGGCGGGGATTTTTGGGGTTGAAAAATGCTTTTTCCTTTTCCCCTAAGGTGCACTAGGATTCCCCCTAAGGTGCCCTAGGGTTTTTCTTGGGTGTTTGGTTGGGTTCCTTGTATACTTTCTTGTCTTCTTAGAGGTTTTTTTGGGTTTTTGGTTTGTTAGAGTGTTTGGTTGGGTTCCTTTGTATACTTTATTGTGTACTTAAGAGGCGCTTTGCGCTTTTTTGATATATACTACATTACTTATCAAAAAAAAAAAAAATTAGTAATAAGTCGAACATCAGACATTTAAATTCTCTCATATATTACCTATAACCTGTTTTCCATTTATTGCTTATGAAAAAGAATATCTCTCATATAGAATGTAAATGTTACCAATTTGTTTTGTAGGTGACAGCTGTGAAATTTGCTCTATCCTCGGGCAATCAGAATCAAAAGCTAGATTCGGTTATGGCCAAACCGCTTAAGGATCAAGCTTTTGCTACTCCAGATAAGGTGGCTGAACTTGTTCAGAAGGTATGTCATGAAGTTTTATTGATTTATGACATCTCAATAAAAAAAAGCTATTTGTTGATTTTAGGTAAGCGAGGAACATTCTCTAAATTGATTTCCCATTTTCTCTTTTCCAATGCAAACTATATTAAACGTGAGAGTGTTGCATGATAAATTCTTTTCAACCATGTACATGCACGTGATAGATCTCGAATGAAAGGATTTGGCCTAACATGTTTCATTTCCAGGGTCATTTTGTTTGGTATCCAAATGGACATTGTCCAAGTCATGTTTAAGATGTTCGAGGCTCACTTGTGTTGATTCTGTATTATTGGAACAGGTAAGCGCTGCTATACAGCAAGAGTTGCCGCCAGTTATGGCAAAGATGAAGCTTTATCTGCAGAACCCATCAACACGAACAATACTTTTCAAACCAATAAAGTAAGTTTATTGATTCATGTTGTCGTTCTTTCCTGGGTTATTTTAAACATCTGTCAACCCTATATATATGCTTTGATTATTTGCTCCCAACCTGAAGTTGATTAGGGATGATGAAATTTTTATTATTATTTTTTTAAATTATCCTGGAAGGCTATCTGGGAAGATACCCACATATGATTAAATCCTATAATCATTGTAATTGCATTCTTTTTATACATATCTTCGGGTGAATAAAATATGTACCATAAGCATCATTTGACTATTTATTTATTAATCCATGAAATATGACCGTCCAATTTTGTATCTGTGATTCTGTTCAATTGAATTGAACAATTTATCATAATCTAACGCTTTTCCCCCCTTTTATTTGGGTAAATACAGGACAAACATCGTGGAAGCCCATGTACAGGTACAATCCATGTTAAAAGCAGAATACTCCCCTAAAGAGATACAAAACATCATCAATATGGTGTCTATACAGGATCTGCAAGCACAACTTGATAATCTCCTGTAAGGTAAACTTGCAATGCCTGTTGAATTACTTAATGCCAAATCTTCCATCAATCAGATGATCTTGACATACAGCGGGGCATTAGGTTCGCCACTATGGATTCTTGACGTTGTTGATAGGTTTATAGGAAATTAAAATGTTCATTATCTCCATCAAAATAGTTAACTCCTCCTTATAGCCAATGTTGCTTTTGATAATACTCGCATGATGGAATCTGATTAAATTCGACTGCTTCGAGTCTATTCACATTTTATAAAGATTCAATTTTATGTCAAGGCCTTCAAAATAGTAAATATAATTGTAATAGAAAAGGAAAAACTAATTCTTCTGTTTAACTGGCATACAGTTATGTTGACATACCAATCTACCAATATGAAACTCAATAGGATAAGGGTATCTTTGGTACGATTTGCTGCAAAAATAGCTATTGAGGGACACGCAATCTACCAATATGAAACTCAATAGGATAAGGGTATCTTTGGTACGATTTGCTGCAAAAATAGCTATTGAGGGACACGCATTTAAATGTATCTGCCTCTTGCCTTCGTGCAATTAGGCATTGTCTATGTATTTCTCTTTAACGGTTATGTTTAGTACGCGAAATGGTTATTCCATTAGGAAAAAAAAAAAAAAAAAAGCCAGAATGCTTAATAAAGTAGCCTTGGTATTAAAGTATGTATATACTCTTAATGCTTAGAATAGCCATTTTTTCACGACTATTCTGAGGCTATTTTATTTCACATTTTTTCATTTTTAATAAAAGTTTTTATTTTTATTTTTTATTAATGGAATAATCATTTTGCGTGCCAATTGCAACCTAATGGGATTTTTTATTTTTAAAACTAATAGGATTTTTGTCATGTACGAAAAGTCGCATAGAATGTTGTCACGTGTACATTCTTGGTATATCAATATCTCTTAAAAAAAAATCACAAAAAGGAAAAGGAATAGGAATGTGATGATGAGAGAAAATCTCTTTTGAACGTGGTGGTAGGCATTCACCGGTGACTTCCTTCACTCTTGCAAATGTGGTTTGCGAAGAACTCTCTTATCTTTGCAACCATCTCCTCCCATCCAGTGGAGGCAGATGTGAGGATGGAAAAGTGAAGCAAGCCACCCTCCGAGAAGAACTCTCCTATCTTTGCGACCATCTCCTCCCATCCTGTGGAGGCAGTTGTGGCACAGCGGGGATGGAAAAGTAAAGCAGGCCACTCCCCCATCCGACCTACCTTATGGCAGGTTTAGGGGGAACCCTCCTTGAGAAGGTGGTGGGGCTCCTTGAACCTCCCAAGATGGTGGGTTGTGGGGAACTCCTCCACCCCTAAACCACCTTTGTGACTTATACCCTTTCCCCAACTAACATGGGAGAGGCTATGAATTAGTATAATTGTAATATAAGTAGAAGTATCAAGAAGAACATACCACTAGGAGAATAAAGCCGTTATATGCATTATGCAACCGGTTTTTTAAATGAAAAGAATAAAAAAAAAAATACCAAAACGCTAGTTTCAACATTTTGAGCAGTACTATAGATACGAATTGAACATACAACTTCAGATAGGGTTGGAGTCTGCTTAGGCAGACGCTATCAAAACACTAGTAGTTGCTTGCTTTATTTTTTTTTTAAAATTTAGGGAACCAAACTACTTTTTGTTTCTCTATTCAAATAAGCTCAACAATCACTTCTCTTAGCTTTATCGTTTTTCTGTAATATTTAAATATTCTTTCAAATAAATGCTGGGAGATAGAGAGAGAAAATGAAAAGTGTAACACCCCGCTCTAAGTGGTATGATATTGTCCGCTTTGGGCTTTAGCCCGTACGATTTTGTTATTGGGTTATCCCAAAAAGCGTCGAATCATTTAAAGATAGCATGCATTATATTAATAAGTACATCTCATTTCTCACACCCAGCAAATATCAGACGCAACAAAAAAGAAAAAACCATTTAAATATTCAGTTCAAATAAATGCTAGAGAGGGAAGAGGGGGAAAAAATAAAGTTAAAAAAATTAAATAAAGTTTTTCCTCTACTGTTAAAAAAAGACCCGTTGTTTAATGCTCTTATGGTGAAAGATTGCCCTGATTCAAAAGAAAAAAAATGTATTAATTGGTGTCAAGAACCGTGAATGCCGTTGAGCAGAGCTTTTTAAGGGTAACATAGAGCATGGCCCATACAGGTCTCGAACCTGCGACCTTCGCGTTATTAGCACGACGCTCTAACCAACTGAGCTAATAGGCCAGATGCAAAACTTTCTACCATTTTGTTATAAATCTAAATAAATATCAATGTAAGCTTTTGTTTTTCGGATTGCCATGTATATGCTTTCCAAAAAAAAAAAAACAAAAAAACCTAGGTGTTGGTGTTTTCGGTCATTCACCAATTTCGATTTTTTTTTTTTTTTTGTAAATTTTTAAATAACGGTAGGATTTATTATTATTTTTTTTTCTTTTCTGTCTACATTTTTCATTGTTTTTTTTTTAATTTTTTTTTGAGGAAATATCTCATCTCATTGATTATGAAAAGCTTGCTTAGCAAGCTGTACATTACCATGGATACAAGATGGGTAATCCCTAGTCCATAGTTTCTCCTCCCTAAAGGAGATTGCAAATTTTGTTAACTTATGAGCAGTGCCATTTGCTTCTCTGAATACATGGTTTGCACACCACTTCAGTTACTGCTGAAGATTAATCTTGGCCTCTTGTACCAGCATGCAGTAGCTTCCTCTCAAATTGCCCACATGTTGCAGGGCTTGGACTACCTCCTTCGCATCCCCTTCAATAATGCTTTCCTTCACTCCCAGCTTTCTGCATATCTTCGTTGCATACCAAGCCGCCATGCCCTCTGCTAACGTTGCTTCCATTGCAGTTGGTTTATATGTGCAAAAAGAGGCTAGCATGTCCCCCACATGGTCCCTGAGAATTACCTCCACCCCCGTTGTATTCAGCTCCGTTGAGATTGAGGAATCTCAATTCACTTTCACAACGTTCACTAGTGGTTTCTCCCACTTCTTCTCCCTAAAGGGTGTGTTGAAACTTTGAGACGCGATTCCGTGGCTTTTTCGAAATTGGCAATCTACTCCGATGCTAGCTTCATAATTGCAGCGGGTGCCAGCATTTCTCCCCCGTGAATCACACTGTTTCTTTCAACCAAATCTGGCGGGCAACTGTGATAAATAGCTGAAACGCGGAATCATCCAATTTTTCCATGAGCATTACAAAAATCTCCTTGGAATTGGTGTCGTAGCTTGTACATTTTTGTAACACTTTTGGACCTTCAAGCCAAACATCCTTGGCCGATTGGCAATGCCAGAGGACATGTCCCGCCGTTTCTTCATGCAACACACACAGAGGACAGAGAGGATCAAAGCTAATATGGTACCAGTGCAGGTTTTCTCTTGTGGGAAGGATGTTTTGACAGGCTTTCCATAAACAACTATAGAGCTTTTGTTCCCCTTGCATTCCAAATTGTTTTCCACAGCTCACTATTGGCTTCACCACCGCCTCAGAGATAGTCTCTTGAAGCTTCTGGATGTTCCACCATCTGTTGTCCTAATCAATTAGGCTACTCACCCGTGTGTCACTATGACTGCGACGGAAAGGTACGTGTAACCTGCAAGGAGAAATCGAAGGAATCCATCTATCCTCCCAGATCTTAATAGAGTTTCCATCACCTACCTGCCACATGAGACCCTCTGCAAGAATGCTCTTGACTTTCCAGATGCTACGCCAAGCATATGATGGGTTCCTCCCCGAGGAATGCTTCTCTTCATTCCCAAGACCATCTACTCACCATCTCATGTGAGTGCATCTTGACTTTTTCAAAAAAAAAAAATAATAATAAAATAAAATTAAGACACATAGATGGTGAGTAGATGGTGCAGAGAATGCAAAGGAGCATATCTCGTTCCTCCCCAGACTTGAATCCATAAAAGAGGTCCTCAGAAAATACTTTTCTTGAAAAATCTTTCCAACCAAAGAGTCTGGGTTTTGGACAAGACGCCATCCCACCTTCGCCAAAAGGGCCTGGTTGAACACTTCAAGCTCTCTAAAACCCAAACCCCGCACCTCTTTTGAATTACTGATTTTACCCCAACTCATCCAAGCTGCCCGTGAATAATTATCTTTGTGACCCCACCAAAATTTCATTGTCAAAGAATTTATTCTACGACACAGAGATTTGGGGAATTGGAAAATGCTCATTGTGTATGTGGGGATCGCTTGGATAACTGCTTTTAGAAGAACCTCCTTACCCACTTGTGACAAAAATTTTTCCTTCCATCCTTGAAGTCTATCCCAAATTTGGCTTTGAATGGTTTGAAAAGCTCTTGTCCGAGATCTTCCAATAAGAGCTGGAGTCCCAAATATTTCTCATAACTTTGCGTAGAACTGGTTTCAACCACTTCCAAAGGATGGGCTCGGGTCTCTGGGTGGGTATTCTTGCTAAAGGAAATTAAGGTCTTCCCTCTATTGAGTTGTTGCCCCGAAGCCTGTTCATAAATTTTTAGAACCTCTTGAATTTTGAGCAGTTCTAGGATAGAAGCCTTGCAAAAAAGCAAACTATCATCTGCAAAAAACAGATGACAAGTCGTGTCCCTCCTTTAGAAATAGCTAGGCCTGTGATTTCACTGTTATTTTCAACTCTACTCAACAGAGAGCTTAAACCTTCTGCGCTTATAATAAAGAAGTACGGAGAGAGGGGATCACCCTGCCTAATCCCCCTAGTTGGGGTGATGGTCAGATTTTAGTGAGTATGATCACCATCGTTGGTTATATAGGGGAGTGCTTTCTTTGAATTGTAGTCCATAAAGTCACAGACACCCTCTCATTCATAGCTCTGTATTTGACAGCCCATAAGGGGGTTTGAATTCAAGTTATGTAAATCCTTAATAAGAAGCACTAGAACTTAGAAGCCATGGCAAAACATGAAGCATTCATGTTTCAATTTGGTGTTCTGTATACTGTTACGAGAATTCGTAACTGAATGTGTAATTCGCTTGTCAACCGGAAAAGAATTAACGGTAGGAAATCTAAGGTTCCTAGGCCTCCAAACACTAGGTCTGAGAATTAAATTTGCATGCTTTATTGCACCCCAAACATGGGTTTAAATAGAACTACAATTTAGGTCAAATCCCTCTAAGATTTGTAAAAGTAATACTACCTAGACTAGGAAAATAAAAGAGAATATCCTTGACCTACACGGCAGTGGAGAAAGTCTCCTTATTAAGATAGGACTAAAATACTACTATTAACCTATAGTGGAGTACACCTCCTTATTGGAATAGGACTACAATACTAGGCTTGTAACATTCCTCCCCTGTTGAATATGTCCTTGTCCTCAAGGACAAAATCTGGAAAACGAGCCTTCATGTTGGAAAATTCTTCCCAAGTAGCATCTGCTGGACTGAATCCCTGCCAATGGATGAGGACTTCTCTGTTGTCGGTGTTACCACGGTACTCTAAGACAGCTTGAGGCTGAAGTTGAGGAGACTTGCCATTGTTAACTTCAGGCATAACGGTACTTGTGGACACTTGGCTGCCCACCTTAAGTTTAAGTAACGATACATGGAAAACTGGATGAACCTTGGATTCAGCTGGTAATTCCACCCAATAAGCTACTTCACCAATATGCTCCAACACGCAGTATGGTCAGTAGAACTTGGCCGCTAGCATGTTAGACCACTTCTCCAAGGAATGTTGCCTATAGGGTTGGAGGCGAACATACACTTGATCACCCGGCTGAAAGACACGCTCATGGTGCCCACTATCATAGATCTGTTTCATTCTATTCTAAGCCACTTGCAACTTGAGTCTCACATCTTTGAGCAATTGATCTCTTTCCAATAGATCATGTTCCACTACTTCCACTCTCACAGTCCTTGGGATATAAGAAAGTAATGTGGGAGGGCATCGGCCGTATACCACCTCAAAAGGGATCTTGCCAGTACTAGCATGATAACTAGTATTGTATGTATACTCAACCCAAGATAGTCACTTGACCCAATCCTTGGGTTTGTCACCTGTGAAGCAACAAAGGTACATTTCTAAGGTATGGTTGACTACCTCTGTCTGACCATCCATTTGAGGATGATATGTTGAGCTAAAATTAAACCGAGTACCTTGCAATTGAAAGAGCTCTTGCCAAAACTTGCTGGTGAAAGCAGGATCCCGATCTGACACAATAGATGTTGCTAGTCCATGGAGTCTGAATATGTTATAAAAAAAAAAACTTGGGCCACACTAGTCGTTGAATAGGGATGTTTCAATGGAATGAAATGGGCATACTTAGAGAAACGATCCACCACCACAAAGATCATTGTCTTGCCTTGCGAGTTTGGTAACCCATCCACAAAATCCATAGAAATGTCGGCCCATATGATTGTCAGAATAGGCAGAGGTTGTAGTAAACCTGCCGGTTTGGTGGTCTCACTCTTGTTGCATTGGCAAACGTCACATTCCTGCAAGTATGATTTGATTTGAGAACTCGCCCCTTGCCAATAAAAAACTGCCTTGAGGCGGTGCCACATCTTGCTAAAACCTTAATGTGAGCCACTATAGAACTCATGGATTATAGCCCTTGTGAGAGGAGAGTCAGACCTCAGATATATACGATTCTTGTAGAATATTAGGCCAGATTTATAGCTCCATGGACCCACGGATTCTCCTTGTTGAATTCTTTGGACTAAATCCTGCAGCTCCCTTTTCGTTGCTATTTCTTCTTGAATGGGCTCTAGCCAATGAGGAACGGGGCTTGAGAGGGCCAACACATGGCTAGGCTCTTATCTTCTTGATAAGCTATCGGCAACAGAATTTTCAAGGCCCTTCTTATATTTGATGGTGAAGTCATAGCCCAATAATTTGACCAACCACTTTTGCTAAGCTTCTGTGGTTATTGTTTGATCCAACACATATCTCAAGCTTTTTTGATCTATTCTGATAATAAATTTATTACCAAGCAAATATGGTCTCCATTTCTGGATGGCGGCGATTAGAGCTAACATTTCCCTTTCATATGTAGAACGAGATAGATTTCTTCCCTTTAAATCTTGTCTAAAAAATGCAATGGGCCTTGAGTCTTGCATAAGAACTGCACCAATTCCTAAACCCGATGCATCACACTCCGCTATGAAGGGTTTGTTGAAATCTGGCAAAGTTAATACGGGTCCCGTAGTCATAGCTTGCTTTAAGAAAGAAAAAGCCTTATCTGCTGCTTTCGACCAAACAAATGCATATTTCTTGAGTAGCTGAGTTAATGGGGCAGCGATGGAGCCATAACCCTTAATGAATTTCCTGTAATATCCGGTTAGTCCCAAGAAACCCCTAAGAGCTTTAACAGATGACGGTTTGGGCCATTCTACCATGACTTGAATTTTATTAGGATCCATGGCTACCCCTTGTTGCGAAATTATATGGCCCAAATAACTTGTAGTGCCTTGCCCAAATTGACATTTATCCTCCCGAACAAATAACTGTTGAGCCCCTTAGAATACTCAAAACTTGTCGTAAGTGCACCAGATGCTCCTCTCACGTTTTACTATATATTAAAATGTCATCAAAGAAAACCAAGACATGCCTTCCCAGAAAGTCCCAAAAAATATTGTTCATGAGTGACTGAAAAGTGGATGGTGCGTTTGTTAGACCAAACGGCATCACGAGAAATTCGTAGTGATCGTGGTGAGTTCAAAATGCGGTCTTCTCAATGTCATCCTTTGCCATTCTGATTTGGTGGTAGCCCGATCTGAGATCTAGCTTGGAGAAGATGTGGGCCCCATTAAGTTCGTCAAGGAGTTCGTCAATCACTGGGATGGGAAATTTATCTTTGATTGTTACTTGGTTGAGTGCTCGATAGTCTACACATAGCCTCCATGACCCATCATGTTTTTTTACTAGCAACACTGGCGAGGAATAAGGACTTGTACTTGGCCTGACCACCCCTGACTGTAGCAATCCCATGACAATTTTCTCAATTTCACTTTTCTGGTAATGAGGGTATTTGTACGGCCACATATTAACTGAGTTGCTTCCGGGCTTATGTTGGATATTGTGATCATAAGCCCTATTGGATGGAAGACCCTGTGGCTCCTTAAAGATTTTTGAAAATTCCTTTAATACCAAGCCCAGTTGTGTTATATATATATATATATGATGGGAAGTCTTTAGATATGGGAGAGGAAAGACATATCTAATTTAAGACAGAGTGATGTATCCTATATCCCCCTATCTATTATATGACTTGTAAATAGGTCCAACAATTGGAAAGAGTCAAAAACATCTTGGTTTAGGGTCTTTGGTTCCATTATTACTATTGACAATAGAAAAAAAAAAAAAAAAAAAAAAAACAGTTAAGATTCCCCATCTGGCCAAGAGTGACATAAAACAGGCCCCAAGTAGAAGTGCAAAATTTGCTCCAAGTTGGAGCCTAAAATTGCTTAGCATTTTAGGATTCATGAAGTCAGCTGCAAGAAGATCAACAAGTGCCATGTAAATCAGAATTCCAGCAGATGCTGCTAAGAGACAACCTTGAACAATGAGTGCTGTTGGGCTATTCTTGTTGTAGATGTTTGATATTCCTATGCCAACAGCTACCCCTGTTGGGGTGGTAAGGGAAAAGAACACTACCATAATTGTGACAGTTTGACACTTAAATTTTGCCTGCAAAAAATAAAAATGCCTCCATTGACTTTAAATTTTGAATGCATGGTCAAGCAAAGTTTGATTTTGATTTCAATTTAGAAAGAATATGTGTTAGAATATAAATTAATTGAATAATTCTTATTCTTATAAGCTTAAATTTTTAGGATAAGTGGTAATTTAACATGGTATCAGAGCATATGTCCTGAATTCGACCCTAACTCTACAATCCTATTGGAGTTGGTATGAGCAATTAATTGAAGATAGCAAAGTTATCCTGAATAGCCTACAAAGTTGGATAGTCGAGCATGTGGGGAGGGAGGCAAACGAAGTAGTTAGCCCATCCCCAAGGAAACTCTCACTTGGCCAAACTTTAGACCAAGTATGGATGGGGGATAGTTTTATGTGTATTAAGAACATTGTACTTGCCGAGCAAGATTCCTTGGTTTGATTTTATAAGGATTTTTTTTATAAAAAAAACTATTTAATTAGTTACTGTTATAAAAAAAAAAAAAAGAAGATAAATCTAAGAATTAATTGGGACTACCACATTAACATTTTAAACTAATTATTAAATAAAAATGTAATTTATAGTATTTCTCTATTCTAAAAGTTTTTTGAAGGGTACCTGAGAAATGCATCCACCGAGTCCCATGCCTTCAAAAAACTGATGAAAACTCAATGCTGTGATGAGAGGCTTGATTGTCTTTGGACTTCCAGAAGCACCAAGCGATACCCCAATAATCACCGAATGAACCAGAATACTCAACTCCAAAATCTGTACAATATCTATATATATATTGAGGAAGAAATTAGAGATGTGGATATATATTGTGTTTTATGTGAGTTTCGCATCTTGCTATAACGATGGGTGGTGATTTGTGTTTATGTGTTGGGTTTAAGAGTTAAGACATGTTGAAGCATAGGTATAAGACTATATAAGTTAACCATAATTCGATTAATTTAATTAAACAAGTCAGGTCCCTCAACCTTAATCCGCTAATTTTGTGTGAGGCTTATGTCAGATTCAAGGGTGGTTTAAAAAATTGTTAGCCCCTTATATTGCATGTCGGGTTCGAGTAAAGACGGTATAGGTCAACCATAATCAGACCCATTTAATAAAATGGATAAGACTCCAAGCCTTAACCCTCTAATTTTGTATTGAGTTTTTGTTAAATTTACAAATTGTATTAAAAGTTATCAACCCTAATAAGAATTAGTTTAAATCCCCATTTCCTTGTGTGGACATGTAAAAAAAAAAAAAAAAAACTAGAAAGTGGTCCCTGGCCGTCAGCCTACCCATTTAATTATTTATTTTCGCTTATTATGAATGGTTGGGAATTGGGATAGACTTTGGCTCTCAGAGTACTTACTCTTTTATTTATTTATTTTTGACATGTCCACATAAGAGGAGGGAAAAGAGGGAGGAAGATTCGATCTAGTGACCTTCGTTTTATAAGGCGTACGTGGTTTCTAGTCAATTGAACTACCATTTAAGTTCAATTACTCTTTCATTTGGAGGGGTGCCATGTGAAATTTATTTGTGGAGAATTATAGTCCATTCAACTAAAACAGATATCCAATTAATTTATTTCTGATGGTCTTTAGAAAATTAGAGAGGCACTGCTTGGTAAACACTAAACAATGCAAGCCGGCTATATTATTTTATATACATAAAAAAAAAAATTTATAAATTTTTCATACAAATCGATGAAAATTTCTTCTAGACGTGTTATACAAGGTTCTATATGAATGTTAGAGTTATAAGACTTTTCTATAAAAACTTGTGCTTGAATAAATAATATTGTCCTATTAGAATATTAATTGACAAAACATCTTATTGGTATTACATTAAGACTCTGTTTATTTCGGTGTAAAATAATTTTTAAAAAATATTTTCCGTATTACCTAAGAATTGCACATCTGTTGTTAATTGTGAAGTTTGATTTGGGTCGTTGGGATTGAAAATGATTTCCCGGCAATTGCCAAATGATATGCAGTGGCTATGCCCCAAAAATAATTGTTTGAACTCGAGCCGAGCTTAATTGTCATATTTTTATGTTAATAAGCAGGTATTAAATGCCAAGAAAATTCTCTTGGCGCTTAATTGCTGGCATTGAAATTTAAGTCGGTGAAAATTATTTCTTGGCACGTAAGAGAGCCTTTGGCACATTATTTATGTGCCAGGAAAGAATATTCCTAGTATAAATAATGTGCCAAGAAACTTTCTTTCTTGGCATGTAGTTTATGTGTTAGGAAGAAACTTTCTAGGCATTAGATAAATATGTAGTTTATGTGCAATCCAATTTCTTGGCGTGTAATACTAGGTAGTTTTTTTATAGTTATTTGGCGAACTTGGCGTTTATATATATATATATATATATATGTGTGTGTGTGTGTGTGTGTGAGGGTCTGCAATTGATAGTACATGTATTTTTTTTTTTGGGTTATTAAAGACCTAAGTTATCTCCAGTTTTGTAATAGAATTAAAATTATAGTTGATGGACCTTATTAACTCCTCTCATTGCTTAATTAAAATTAAATTAACAAAATATAATCATTCAAATTCACTCCACATATTCTCTAATTAAAATTAATTTTTTTTTTTTTTTTTTTTTTAAAAAAAAATGAGAATTCAAATTCCCTACAATGCACACAAACTACATAAAACCTAGTCACCATGGATTTGTTTTTTTGTTTTTTTTTTTTTTGAAATAACATAAAGGAATAATTTTGCATTTTTTTTTACGACAAAATGGGTATTTTGCAATTTTCCCATAACTTAGAGAAATACTATTTTAATTAAAAGTTTGGGAGCAACATTGCAAATTGCATGATAATTTGAGGGAGGTTTGAGAAATTTTCCCTAGAAAAAAGAAAAAAAAAAAAAAAATTAGTTTGCTTGTTTGGCTTTGGTGGGACAGAGATGGAGAAAATAAGCTCTTAGAAATCAAGACTGGAGACTAGACATACCTGAGAAATTATGCACTGCCAGATAAGTTGAGGTGAATCCATTCTCTCCAACGCAAATGTAGCACCATGATGATCAGCATGTTCATGATCATTTGCATCCAACGGCTGAGCTTTCCTCAGCTCAGTGTTAGGAAATTAATCCTATTTCCCAAGACCTGTGAGATGCGAAAAATAAAAAGAATGCAGAATAACAAAGATTAGGCAATCAAATCACACACGACACAAAGATTTAAGTGGTTCGGCTTAACAAGCCTACATCCACTGGCGGAGACGACCCGGAGAAAATCACTATCAAAAGATGAGTACAAGAGAGTAACAGGGCGAGAAAACCACTCAAACCCAAAGCCCCTCTTACACCCAATTCTCACTTTACCCAAAAGAGAATAATAACAAAAAGGAAAAAAAACTCTCTCTTTTTCTTGGTGCTCTCACCTTTTCTTTCTCTCAATTGTTTTTGGCACCTCCAAAAACCACCAAGAAGAAAACACCGTGGCAGCCCTTATACCTCCTTCTCTCAAATTCTCTCTTTTCTCCTCCCTTTGCTGCTCACAATTTAGTACACATATGAAGCAATATGGCTTGGCACACTTCACAAGGACGTAGCAAGTCCTTTTATAGTGTCATAAGTCGGTTGTGAAAGACACCAATACAACTAGGAGAAGGAATTCAATTTTGGCAAAAAGAAACAACTCCAAGTCCGTGCAAGATAGGAGTCAAAGTTGACCCAAAAAAGGAAAACCAATTCCAAGGCTTTGTAGGACAATAAACTGATTGGGTCCCACAAGCACATGCTTGATGGCTTTAAGTCACATGCCTTAACATTCTCCACCTTGACTTGAAACCCATCAAGTCTAACAAAACGTGTCTCCTCCGAATGTCTCCGCCTCAGCCCCCAAGGGCAATCACACTCTACAAGTGTCCCTCAAGTCCAAGTGCGTCTTGAACTTGAGCATAGGACTTGATTTATACATTACACCATATCTCCCTAGCAGCCCCGTCGACCATACAGCTTTCTCCGATGATTCTTTCTTCCTGTAGACCCATATGCACCCTTTAGCCTTCTTTCCCTTGGGTAATTCTGCCGATTCCCAAGCTTTACCACTCTGTAGTGACTCCACCTCTTTCGGCATACCATCCTGAACAAACGATGGATCTCCACTACTAGCTGTTAGAGCAAAAGAAACCGTATCCTCAAAGCCATACCTCTCTAGTGCCTTTTGATCACGTTTCTCTTTGCCTCTTGCTAAAAAATAAAACTCTTTCTGGTGTTGTGAGTCTCTTGAAGATTCTCCATCATCACATTCATAAGTGAGTGAACACTGTTTATCAAGCTCCACCTCCATGAATTGTTTCGCTTTCTGCATTGTACTTTCAGAAAGATCATCTAAGTTAACAAACTCAAACTTCTTCGGTTCATGCTCTGTAACTTCAGGTTCTGCACTTGACCTATCCTTGTACATAGCACACTCATTAAAAGTCACATTCTGACTTCTAATGATCTTCCAATTTTGATCATCCCAAAATCAATAACCGAAGGCCTCATCTCCATATCCAATGAAGAAACACTTACTAGATTTACCATCTAGTTTACTCATAGCATCAGACTCAACATGGACATACGAAGCACAACCAAAAACTTTCAGATGTGAAAGATTTACCTCTTTTCGACTCTAGACTTCTTCCTGTAGTCTATGGCTCAAGAGAACGGAAGGCCTCCTATTTATCAGATATGCAGCAGTGCTCACTGCATCAGCCCAGAAAGTCTTTGGTAACCCAGTATGCAATCTCATACTCCTGGCATGCTCATTTAGAGTCTTGTTCATGCACTCAGCCACGCCATTCTGCTGTGGCGTTCCCGGAATAGTTTTCTCCATTCTAATCCCATTCACTGCGCAAAACTGTTTAAACCACTTGTCTTCGTATTCTCCTCCATTGTCTAATCTCAAACGCTTGAGCTTCAAGCCCGTTTTAGTCTCAACCATGGCATTCCATTTCTTAAAAGTCTCAAATACATCAGATTTACTTTTCAAGAAATAAACCCATACCTTCCTGCTTGAGTCATCAATAAATGTGATGTAATATCGTGAGCCTCCAAGAGATGCCACTAGTGCGGGACTCCACCAATCCGTGTGTACCAGCTCCAGCTTTCCATGCTTAGGTGCTTTGCCAACTTCCTCGAAACTCACCTTCTTCTGCTCTCCTAGGATGCCTTCACACAAATCAGACTCAACTGACTTCAACTCCGGTAGTTTCCCCTTTGAGATAAGTACCTTCATCCCTTTCTCTCTCAAATGCCCAAGCCTTAGGTGCCATAGTTTTGAGTTAGCACCCGTATCTGCAACAACAATTGTATCCTTGCTGTTCGTCGTCATATAGAGAGTACCCGTCTTATGACCACGAGCCAAAATCCTAGCTCCCTTGTTGACCTTCCACTTTCCACTGTGGAAATGAATTGAATGCCCTTCCTCATCAAGCTGTCCCACTGAAATCAGATTCTTTTTCAACTTCGGAACATGCCTGACCTTCTATAGCTTCCATACCGAGTCACTATGAACTTTAATGCGAACATCGCCTAAGCCCACAACATCCAGCGCCATTCCGTCAGCCAAATACACCTTCCCGAAATCTCCACCAACATAGTTCTTGAGATCGCTGTCGTATGAAAAGATACTCTGAGTCTAAGACCCAAGAATCAAGGGGACTGTCAATAAAGAGAAGTAGGGCATATATACTTCTTCAATCATTACGTTTGCATAATCATTCTCAGTCTCCTTCCGTAGTTCCCTGCAATTCTTCTTGTAGTGGCCAGTCTTGCCACAATTCCAACACTTAGGTTGTTGTCCGAATCTAGATTTGCTTATCCCTTTTCTGGAATTTGATCTGCCTTGACCAGAGTTTCTGTCTTGTCCCCTGCCCCTGAATCTCGAGGTTTAAAGCAGCACCAGAACAAGAGGCTTCACCCGTATCTCTTCTGCGAACCTCTTCGCTGAGAATCAAATCCCTGACGTCTTCATAGCTCAGTTTACTCTTTCCTACAGAGTTACTCACAGCCACCCTCACTGCTTCCCAACTATTTGGGAAAGATGCTAAGACGATCAACGCGCGAACCTCGTCATCAAAATTAATTTCCACCAAGGACAATTGATTTGTGATGGTGTTGAACTCATTGAGATGATGTGCCACTGAAGCCCCTTTCACCATCTTTAGGTCGAACAATTTCTTCATCAGATGCACCTTGTTGTTAGCCGATGGCTTCTCATACATGCTTGACAAAGCCTTCATTAGACTTGCTGCGGTCTTCTCCTTTACAAAGTTGCATGCAACTGATTTTGACAGTGATAACCTAATAACTGCTAGGGCTTTACGATCAAGCAGAGCCCACTCGCTATCATCCATGTCGTAGGGTTGTTCTTCCAAAAGCGGTTGATGAAGATCCTTCCCATAAAGAATATCTTCAATCTGTACCTTCCAATACCCAAAATCTTTGCCGTCGAATTTCTCGATTCCCATCTTTCCTTCTTCACCTGCCATCACTCCCACTCGAACCAACAGCTCTGATACCAGTTGTTAGGAAATTAATCCTATTTTCCAAGACCTGTGAGATGCGAAATATAAGAAGAATGCGGAATAACAAAGATTAGGGAATCAAATCACACACGACACAAAGATTTAAGTGGTTTGGCTTAACATACCTACATTCACTGGCGGAGACGACCCAGAGAAAATCACTATCAAAAGATGAGTACAAGAGAGTAACAGGGCGAGAAAACCACTCAAACCCAAAGCCCCTTTTACACCCATTTCTCACTTGACCCAAAGGAGAATAATAACAAAAAGGAAAAAAAACTCTCTCTTTTTCTTGGTGCTCTCACCTTTTCTTCTCTCTCAATTGTTTTGGCACCTCCAAAAACCACCAAGAAGAAAACACCGTGGCAGCCCTTGTACCTCCTCTCAAATTCTCTCTTTTCTCCTCCCTTTGGTGCTCACAATTTAGTACACATATGAAGCAATATGGCTTGGCACACTTCACAAGGACATAGCAAGTCCTTTTATAGTGTCATAAGTCGGTTGTGCAAGACACCAATACAACTAGGAGAAGGAATTCAATTTTGGCAAAAAGAAACAACTCCAAGTCCATGCAAGACAAGGAGTCAAAGTTGACCCAAAAAAGGAAAACCAATTCCAAGGCTTTGTAGGACAATAAACCGATTGGGTCCCACAAGCACATGCTTGATGGCTTTAAGTCACAGCCTTAACACTCAGACCTCTTGTGGTACCCTGTAGCAAATGCCTCCATCATCAGAGTCTCAATAGCCAACAACATTGTAACAAAGCCGGCAAATGGAAACTTCCCCCATGGATTTTGACTAAGGCATGGGCTCCTTAAACTCCCATAAGCATC
>NC_081546.1:12591457-12627598 GCF_901000735.1 Corylus avellana | reverse complement strand
TTTAACTACGTTTTAAAAAATCATATTTTGAAATTATAAACTGAAAACGAATGCTAAGTGTGTACGTGGTAATGGGTAGACTAAGATGAAATCTAATGTAAAGCATCATAGATGTAAAATTACGTTAAGTTAATGAGAGACAACAAGATTAGAAGAGTAGGTTAACGATAAAGGCTGGGTCAATATTTTCTTTATATTTGGTTCATCTCATCTTACAATCAAATATTAGTTTTATAGACTTATATGGACCCCATATAAGCCAATGGTGAACTCCACAAATCTAATGGTTAATCTATTGAATTTGTAGGAGAGTATAGATAAAATATAGAAAACTTATTCATCCGTAACATTTTATTATATATGCTTGCCTGCCAATCTGCCAAATTCAGATTGGCACCCACAAGCAATCAGGAGCAACTTACAAGGGCTTGTGATAAGTGATAACGTGGGGTTTTCTCCTCCATTGAGTTTTTGCTGGGATGCATAGTTCAACAATTATGTCCCCTTTCATATATATGTATATATAACGAATAATCCACAATAATAAAAAAAGAACATCTTGCTGTAATTATTTAATAAATTTATTCCACCGAATAATATCTTTTATGGATTTACTGTGTTCATCCTTTCTATTAATTTCTTTGTGAAATTATTACAGAAATGGGGTTGTGTGGTTAAAATCTATATATGTAAATTGTCTTTTTGCGCAAATGCATGAACCATCAAATGAATTAAGCTCACAAGTTGGCTTGTCCAGTCTTGACGGTTTTGATTGTACATGAAGATGCCAGAACAAAGAGGAGTTAAAAGATGAGTTAAAGTGACCCGATCGGCAATTCAGTAGAGATTACTCTGATACTTAAGTCAGTAAAATAGATTAAAAAGTGATGTTGTGGCATCTCACATTGCCTGGGTGTGGAGATGGGGATGTATTTAAATGTATACTTACTACGTAATGACCCAAATAATTATCTAAGCTTAGGTAGTTTAGTTAGGAGGTTAATTTGGGCTTTGGGTCACTAAGGACAATAGAAGTGTAATTTGGACTTTTGGACCAGACGTACACCAGGGTTAGTGGATAGACGATCCTGTTTGTAGTACGGACGTAAGTGGGGGGGACCACCGTACGTACGCTCTGCAAATAGTACACGGACATACATGGGACCACATGGACGTACGCTACTTTTTGGAATACCCTTTGGATAATACCTGGACATACGAGGTAGCCTTTGGACCGTCGTATAAATAGTACCGGACGTACGCTAGGGTTGGCGGACATCCGCTGCTTTCCTGGAGAGTTGGTAGAGCCCCTCAACTATAAATACTCATGAATTCCCATTTTCTCTCAAGCCCCCAGGCTGCGAAAATCCATCCTTGTGTGTATGTTATAAGGTTTTGTGAGTTTTGGTGCTAACGGTGAGGAGATTCTTGAAGTTTTGCTTCAAGGAGGTAACATTGCTTTACCTAGTTTGTTTTTCCGTTGTTATGCTGCCCTAATGTTGTCTTGTGTTGTTAGTTGTAGCTTTAGCTTTAGTTATGCTTTAAATCTTGTTTAGAATAGCGTTGTTTTGACTTAGCATGATTGCGTTTGCATGGAAGTTTCATTTTGAGTTAGGAGACCTTAGGAAGCCCTTTGACAGCCTTAGAATTTGGTTTTGGAGAATAGGAGGACGAATGGACAAAATGAGGTTCTCCCTAAAAAACCTCGAGGCGGACGTACGGTCTCGCGACCGGACATATGGTCCGAAGTATCACAGCGGACGTATGGTCCCGAGCCTAGACGTATGGTCCAGAGTGTGACATGGGACTTTATTTTAACTAGCCGTCCAATAGATCCTATTTTTTTTGTTTTAGAGTTGTTTTGATAGAAATAGGACTAATAGAAGGTTTTCCACAAATTTGGGAAACCTGGATCATTTGGAATAGTTGGAGACGTTATACGACTTAGGTGAGTTTTATCTCACATAATGCTCGTTGTTATTTTCCTTGCACTACCCAACTATTTTGTGTATAAAAAACATGCAAGTTTGCTACTCTCACAATTTGTACTTGCTGCACATGAACTCTATCATTTTGGAGAAAAATGTTGTGCTGAATATGTTAAGATAGTGAGACTTGTAAAAGCATGCATGTAAAATACAGACAAGATAATTTTGCATCGTATGACATGGTACACCAGTACGTGCGGGATAACGGCTATGGGCTTACTATATATGTTAACTTTATGGTCAAATGTGTGTGTGTTATATTGGTCTTGGATCTAATGGTTGTTTTTTAGTTGGCGCAACTTTAATGGGCGGTCATTGCAGGACGGACATCATTAGTGGTGTGGGCCACCCGAGGTTAGACTTGGTCGTGCCGCTAGTGTTATATACGGTGGCGTACAATATCTGGGGCACCGGTGTTGTATTATAGGTCCCTCGGGACAACACCAACCCTGTTGAGAACAGGTAATATCTTGGGTAGACCATACTATTGAACTATGACTGTCACTCTATATCATATGTATGTATTATATATCTATATCACACCCATGTAAAACTGTCGTGACGGAACCATTGCTTTACTAAAAATTAGAGTTCATCACGGAATTGGCATGGGCATTATTTGCGTTAATATTCATTAAGTCTTACACTTACCCCCCTTTTTATTTATGCTTTCCCCTATCATTAGGAATATCTGCGCGGTTTAGCTATCCTAGAAGAGGATGCCATCGGAGTAGACTTGGGTAATTGCACAGGATTTAATTTAGGTCATTTTTAAGGACATGGACCCGGTATGGTTGAAGTCTATGTGGCATGATGGAGGAACTGCCCGTGCTGATATGATAGAGATCTTGATCTCTTTAACGCTTCTTAAGCTTAGTGTTTGATCTGTATGATCTTTTGTTAGAACAATGTTATGATGGTATGTTGGGTTGTAATTCCTATTTTGATGACAGTATGATGACTGGCACATTTGATGGTTATCTATATATTATGAGGTTTTATATTTACTTTAGTGCATGTTGTGTGGATGATAAATTTACTGCTCTCTATTTCCTATAGATTTTGAAAGTCTTCCACTGAGATTTTCTCGTTTCGACGAGAAAGGTTGAAATCTCTATGTCTTGTCCCGCAAGGGATAGGGCTGAGAGACGAACCATGGGGTCAATTACTAGTTAATTTATTTACCCATCAAGGTCGTTACAATTGGTATCAGAGCTTTGTGCTCTTAAAAGACTATAGGATAAAGAAAAAGAGAACTTAGGCCATGATCACACCAGAGTTTAGGTTAGATAGGTTGGTAGGACTTGGCCTCTAGATTTGGTCACTCGGTTCTAGACGAGTCGGTTCTAACTCTGCCTTTTGTTGCAGAGAATGCTGCCCCGAAGGAACCCTGCAACCCTGCAACTGGACCTAACGCACTAGAACTTGGAAGCCCTGAAGGGAATGTTCACCCCGAGCCTATGGACATCCTAGTTTGCGGTGCAGCACCCCGAGTAATCAAGTGATGGACACGATTGGCTAGCTAGTGTTAGCCTTAGATCGCGATAGGGTTGCAAGGCAGCCAGTTGAAAGGACTAGATGCTCTTTTAATGACTTCTATAGTCATCACTCAGAGAGTTTCGGTGGAAGAGGTGATCACATCAGCGCTGAGAATTCGCTGAATGATGCGGAAGAGTTGTTAGCTACAATTGGGTGTACTAATGAGCAGAAGGTGGCTTATACTGCTTATAAGCTAACGGGGGAGGCCAAGTGCTGGTGGCAGGACAAGAAGGCGGTGCTTGCTGCCGATTTGGGATCAGAGACTGTCATTACTTGGGACATTTTTAAGCACGAGTTCAATCGGCACTTCTTTCCTTGGGTAGTGCAGGAGACGAAGGCACGAGAGTTTCTAGAGTTGGTTCTGGGTAGAATGTCGGTGATTGAGTATGCCGCGAAGTTTTTGCAACTGTCGTGCTTCGGCATGTACCTCATCCCGAATGAGAAAAAGATGGCGAAGAAGTTTGAACGAGATCTGAACTCTTGCATTCAGATTATGATGAGTTGCTTTGACATCTGATATTTCTCTCAGTTGGTCGATCAGGCTTCAATTTACGAAGAGAGCCTGAAGGAGAATGCAGCTGAGTACGTAGATTATAAGAGGAGGGCTCAAGGACCTAGTACTTTGGCAGGAGGAGCCGAGCCATCTAATAGGATGGCAGTGGGGAGTTTTCTACCGTAGAGGTCATAAGGACACACCTCTGGTAATCCTCCAGTTCCGCTGCATAAGAGTCACATATCGGAGCTGTGTAGGAAGTGTAACCGAGTTCACTAGGGACCGTGTAGAATGGTAACCGGGCCGTGCTATCGGTGCGGCCTGTTCGGTCACTTCAGTAAGGACTATGTGGGCAAGGGAGGAGCCCAGAAACCTTTGGCGCCAGCTTGAGTTTACGCACTTGTTTCAGGAGAATCGCAAGGAGGATCAGAAGTAGTGACAGGTACTGTCCCTATACTTGGATTTGAAGCTTCAGTTTTGTTTGATTCAGGGGCTACCCACTCTTTTGTTTCTATTATGCTCATAAGATTGTCTAGACTTGTAGTACGAACTTTGGAACCTAGTCTAGCTGTAATTGGCCCCATTGGGAAAACTTTGGTCTGTAAGCATGTAGTTTGCAGATGCCCTGTCATAATCTATGGAAGAGTACTTCCCTCAAACTTAGTTGTTCTCCCTATGATTAGTTACAACGTTATTCTCAAAATGGATTGGCTAGCAAAGCATTTGTCGATTATCGACTGTGCTTGGTAGCAAGTTACGTTTAGGCCGTGGGAAGAAGGAGAAGTGATGTACATTAAATCGCGAGTGAGGTCTTTACCTCCGACGATTTCGGCCGTTCAGGCCCGAAAGCTTATTCTCGGAGGAGGACAAGCTTTTTTGGTGTTTGTCATTGCCCCAGTTAAGGAAGAGAAGAGGGATCTGCAAGACATTCCTATGGTGCCAGATTATCCAAATGTCTTTTCAACAGACTATTCTGGGTTGCCACCACAGAGGAAGGTGGAGTTTGAAATTGAGTGCGTGCCAGGCACTAATCCTATATCGAAGGCATCGTATAGGATGGCGCCTTTAGAATTGAAAGAGCTAAAGGAACATCTCCAAGAGCTTCTGGATAAAGGATTTATCCGCCCTAGTTCATCAGCGTGGGGAACACCAGTGTTGTTTGTGAAGAAGAAGGATGGGTCAATGAGGATGTGCATCGACTACCGCGAGTTGAACAAGGTGATGATCAAGAACAGATACCCTTTGCCAAGGATTGACGATCTGTTGGATTAGTTGCAAGGAGCACGCGTGTTTTCTAAGATCGATTTGCGCTCAGGCTATCACCAAGTGAGGGTGAAGGAAGAGGACATTCCTAAGATGGCCTTCAAGACTTGTTATGGACATTTTGAATTCTTAGTTATGTCTTTCGGACTAACTAATGGCCAGCTGTCTTCATGGACACGATGAACAGAGTCTTTCATAACTATCTAGATCAGTTCACTGTGGTCTTTATTGACGACATTCTGGTCTACTCGAAAACGCCGGAGGAGCATCTACGGAAAGCATTAGAAAGGCTTTGAAGGGAGCAGCTCTATGCTAAACTCGAGAAGTGCAAGTTTTGGCTGGATAGCGTGTCTTTCCTTGGACACATGATTTCCAGAGAGGGTGTAGCGGTTGACCTGGAGAAGGTAAAGGCGGTAGTGGAGTGGACTAGGCCAATCAGCGTGTTCGAGATCCGATGTTTTTTAAGACTTGCTGGTTACTACCGACACTTCATTAAGGGTTTCTCGAAGCAATCAACACCACTTACTGCTCTAACTAAGAAGAACGCTCACTACGTTTGGACGAACGAGTGTGAGAAGAGTTTTCAGGAGCTGAAGAAGCGCCTGATAACTGCTCCTGGTGTTGGCATTACCTATGGGATCTGGCAATTTCGTAGTGTATAGCGATGCCTCTAAGAAGGGTTTAGGGTGCGTGCTTATGCAGAAAGGCAATGTTATTGCGTACTCTTCACATCAGCTGAAGACTTACGAGTAGAACTATCCTACACATGACTTGGAGTTGGCAGCAGTTGTGTTTGTGATGTGGTGTTTTTGTGACCAAAAATATCAATAATAAAATTACCACTCGCAATAGAACGAATCTCGTAGGATAGGACTATATTGAGGGTGTCGAACCTCAAGGACTGCAGGAGTTTAATTATCAAAATCAAAAGATCAAAATTAACTTAATTAAAAGAGAGTGAATTGGTTGTGAGAATTTAAAGTGCATAAAATAAACGGAAATAAAAGGGAGTAAATCTATGAAAGAGAGAGTAGGGTATTGACTTCACCACGATCCGCACATCAATGGTTAACCATAATTAACTCTAGTAATTCATTCTATGCATGTTATAATTTTAACAAGAAAATAATCTCATACAATCAATGGAATAGCATAACCCATCTTCGGTTGGCACGGACCGTCTACCTAAATTACACTAAACTAAGGTGTAGTACGATCCGTCTTCCCTAGGTATGGTCTATCTAACCCTATTGATTGCATGCCAATTAAATACCATTGTATAACCATCATTCTTATGATCACAGAAAATAAGAATGATTTGAGTTCAATAATAGTAAAATAATTTCTAAGACAAGATAAGAATTCTACTAATATTGATTTGGAATTTAAAGAACAACTGCATTTAATATGAAGAACAGAAATCAACTGTAGCAATCCTCAGGGTTATACAATCAACATGCATAAATTGAAAGACTAGAAATTAAATACAATCAAACCATTGTGCTTGGAAAGGGCTACATCAATACCCCACAATTGGGTTTAGCTGCTCATGATCTCCTAAGCTCCACAGACTATTTTACTGAATTTTTGCTCTAGAAGCGGTGTGTCTTTTCTCAATGCTTAGAGGCCTATTTATAGGGCTTAGGAGAGTCCTAGAAGCCCTAGTAATCCTATAAATTTCGGAGATTTAAGTCCAAGTCCAATTAGGATAAAGAAAACCTAAGTCCAAATCGGAATAGGATTCGCCCAGAATTGCGTTCCTATCTTGCGGGGAGATTTTGGCAATGCGGCACTCCGAATTAGGAAAATGATATTTCACAATGATTTGTAGACATTTGAGTTAGCTTTCCAGTGCCGCTTGAATCACCTCAATCGGATATTTGAGCTGAAACTTATGGCCAAAATACCGAGACATATGCAGAATCCAAAATTGAATCCAATCCGATTTTCACTCCAATTTGAGAAATTCCGAATTAATCCCTTCCTTTATTTGATTAAACTTAACCACAACATATAAGTCCTCTGTTATGATTGGCTACGCTTAATCATCTCAACGTGTGCTTTTAAGCCCAAAATCAATGGAATTAATTGCATCTTTATTTATAACCTGAAAACACAAACAAAACAAAAATCAAACAAATAACAATGCTAAGGAATTAACATATGCAAATTAAGGGGCTTGAATGTGCAACATTCGGCGCTTATCACACCCCCCAACTTACATATTGCTAGTCCCTTAGCAATATATAACAGAAAATAAACTGAAAAACATAAAAGATAAGTCCAGCTTTCGTGGGACGTACGGTTGCATTTAGCATATGCAACAAGTCTTTTAAACCCCTAGGCATTCCCTAGAGGACGAGTGAAGTCTCGTGAGGGTTTTCCAGGAATGATACCCACAAACATTGTCATCATTATGTCATTCAAAAGGATAAAGCATCACAAAAATAATGGTTCTCATTCATTAACAAGTTTAAAATTATAAACTTCATCTTCAAAATTCCAAGGAATTTACAAGTCAAATCACTTACAAATGGCAGATTGAGATACATAAATTTCAATTAGTGCAAAGTGAACTAATACATAATCATGAGGCTTCAAAATAATTCCAGTATGAATGAATCAACATCTCAGAATTTATTGGACTTCATATGAAATGAAACAACCAAGGCATACATTTTTTTTTTTTTTCTTTTTTCTTGTTGTAGGCTTTGCAATGCTTAGCTCCCTTAAGCTTTCTAGTTGACCCATGTATCGAGTGTTAGGCCAATGTCTCCCAAACCAAATGGCTTTAGGGCACTAGGTGTAAAGACACCCCTAAGGACTTACTAACTCGAGTCAAAAAGGCTACGAAGCTAAGCTAGCCATTTTATTAATCAACCCAAAAAAATTTCACTTTTTGACGCGAACACTCACTGCTTAATGAGGCAAGAGGTCCGGTTACTCAGTGAAAAATTCAAACTTGAATTTTTATTTTTATTTTTTATTTTTTATTTTATTTTATACATATATATCATGCCAAAGTTATTCATCCAATATGTCACCCAACAGAATTCAAGACATTGAAAACAAACATAATTGGTCTCAAAATTCATACCTCACAGACATGTGCTAGTGTGCTCAAGATAGATTTAAATTGAAACAAGAAGCATCTCATGTTGCCAAAAGTAAGTAACAAGACTTAAAATCCCTAAGTCATATGATCATGTGTTCATAACTTTAAGCCTATCAATGAAATTTAAACCAAAATCAAAGCTCAACCATATGCTTAAGAATGACATAACAACAAAAATGGACCGTGTTTTGTTTTTCCATACCCCCAAACTTGAATCATACATTGTCCCCAATGTATGTATAGAACTAAAGAATAAGATCAAGAGTACAGAAATACCTGAATGAGCAGATGTGGGCATATCATACCCCCAAACTTGTATGCAAAAACACATGTCCTGAAAAACAAAGTGATACTCCAACCAAATACCAATCAAGTGCACACATTGTTGTAAAAAGATAAACAAAGAATGAAGCAACAATGGATAAAATAAACCTAGATGGAGATCATATGCCCTGGTGGAATGAGGAGTCGAGCGCACAGGGCCTGCACTCGATCTTATGAAACTGACTCATCTAGTCAAAATATATGGAATCCGCCAAGTCAACGGAATCCACATCCTTGATTCGCACAATATTCTCGGACCCTTAAGTTTAAATTTGAAGCACCAATCTTTTCTTCTCTTGGACCAAAGAGAATAAATTTTACCCACAAATGGGTAATTCGAAACGTCAGCATATCGAGGTAGATCCTTCTGAGTATTTCCAAACAATTTCTCATCCGAAAAGGAATCATGAATTGGAATAAAATGGGGAGAATACTTGGGGAGTTTTTCTACCTCGATGGTCTCTTTTTCCTCGTCTAACTGCCCTAACAGACTACCCACCTGGCCTCTTGGTAAGTCATAAGAAATAATGACCGGGATAGTGTCATCTGTCCCTAAAAATGAAGATTTCAGATTACCTTGAATAGGGGCTCGAGGCTCATATGGCATCTCAGGAATAGGAGGTGATGGTGAAGAAGCCTCAGTGCTCGCTTCCTTGCTTTTTTTCCCGATGTAGATCCTGTGGGACCTCAATTTGCTCCTCCTTTGGCTCCTCCTTCCTTTCTTCCACGTGGTTTCCGACCACCTCTCCACTCCTCAATGTGGTGATAGCTTGCTCATGACACAAAGTACTCTCTTCCTCCATGTAGTTTTCATCAGGAATGGCCACCGGGTGACTTTGAAGCTCTTCTTCTTCCATCCTATTGAGGTGGTTGATGATTTGTTCAACATGAGCTTCCATCCTGGCGTCTATCTCGGCGAAGAATTGAGGAGTATAAAGTTCCTGTTGAGATTTCACCGTCTGCTTTATCTCACCCGTTAGCTCACTTATCATTTTTAGTATCCGAGCCTCAAAATTAGAATCTGAGGGAGGTGGTGCGGCCTGGTATTGTTGTTGTGATGGCCAGTAGATGGGAGATGGCTCTTCTTGATATTCTTGAAAGTCAGAACCCATCGGAGGAGGTGGTTCGGTTTGGTATATCTATTGTGGACTTGCTTGATATGGAGGAGAATAGAATTGACCATTGAATTGAGGATATGCCTGATGGTACAGTTCATGACGTTGTGGAGCATAATTCCCAGGAGCTTGAGTTTGCCATGAAAGATTAGACTAGTTGCTCCACACCGGGCTATAGGAATCAGAATAATGGCCATTCCCCGGTCTAGAGAACGGTCTGTTCATATGCTCATAAAAATTATTAGAAAATTGTCCCTCTGTAGGACAATCTCTAATATGATGATAAGGACTATAGCAATATGAACATGGTCCATGGGGTGTTGGAATGCCTCCCCACATGAACTAAACTAATATAATTAACATAAAATAACAACAGAAAAATAAAAATAAAAACTCACAAACGGCCTTTAGGTGCCCTGGAAATTTGGAAGCCGACTGCTGCTAATGCGCTAGATCGCATGGCAGAGTACGCTCGAGCGTACTGCCGCAGATGGGTGTGAGCATAGGAGTGGAGGGATCGAGCGCAAAAGGTGGAGTGCGTACGTGCGCTCGATCGCACGCGACCTACGCTCGATCGCAGTCATAGTGAAGGCAGCTACGAACCTGTTTGCAAATTCTAAAATAAAACAAAAACAAAACACAAACAGAATTAAAATTAGCAGAAAAATGAATTATTAAGCTAAAATCAATCCTTAAATTGTGACAATAAAACCGTTAAGCAGTCCCCGGCAACGGCGCCAAAAATTGATGATGTGGTGTTTTTGGGACAAAAAATATCAATAATAAAATTACCACTCGCAATAGAACGAATCTCGTAGGATAGGACTATATTGAGGGTGTCGAACCTCAAGGACTGCAGGGGTTTAATTATCAAAATCAAAAGATCAAAATTAACTTAATTAAAAGAGAGTGAATTGGTTGTGAGAATTTAAAGTGCATAAAATAAACGGAAATAAAAGGGAGTAAATCTATGAAAGAGAGAGTAGGGTATTGACTTCACCACGATCCGCACATCAATGGTTAACCATAATTAACTCTAGTAATTCATTCTATGCATGTTATAATTTTAACAAGAAAATAATCTCATACAATCAATGGAATAGCATAACCCATCTTCGGTTGGCACGGACCGTCTACCTAAATTACACTAAACTAAGGTGTAGTACGATCCGTCTTCCCTAGGTATGGTCTATCTAACCCTATTGATTGCATGCCAATTAAATACCATTGTATAACCATCATTCTTATGATCACAGAAAATAAGAATGATTTGAGTTCAATAATAGTAAAATAATTTCTAAGACAAGATAAGAATTTTACTAATATTGATTTGGAATTTAAAGAACAACTGCATTTAATATGAAGAACAGAAATCAACTGTAGCAATCCTCAGGGTTATACAATCAACATGCATAAATTGAAAGACTAGAAATTAAATACAATCAAACCATTGTGCTTGGAAAGGGCTACATCAATACCCCACAATTGGGTTTAGCTGCTCATGATCTCCTAAGCTCCACAAACTATTTTACTGAATTTTTGCTCTAGAAGCGGTGTGTCTTTTCTCAATGCTTAGAGGCCTATTTATAGGGCTTAGGAGACTCCTAGAAGCCCTAGTAATCCTATAAATTTCGGAGATTTAAGTCCAAGTCCAATTAGGATAAAGAAAACCTAAGTCCAAATCGGAATAGGATTCGCCCAGAATTGCGTTCCTATCTTGCGGGGCGATTTTGGCAATGCGGCGCTCCGAATTAGGAAAATGATATTTCACAATGATTTGTAGACATTTGAGTTAGCTTTCCAGTGCCGCTTGAATCACCTCAATCGGATATTTTATCTGAAACTTATGGCCAAAATACCGAGACATATGCAGAATCCAAAATTGAATCCAATCCGATTTTCACTCCAATTTGAGAAATTCCGAATTAATCCCTTCCTTTATTTGATTAAACTTAACCACAACATATAAGTCCTCTGTTATGATTGGCTACGCTTAATCATCTCAACGTGTGCTTTTAAGCCCAAAATCAATGGAATTAATTGCATCTTTATTTATAACCTGAAAACACAAAAACAAAACAAAAATCAAACAAATAACAATGCTAAGGAATTAACATATGCAAATTAAGGGGCTTGAATGTGCAACATTCGGACCCTGAGTGCGCCAAGATCAAATAGTTGCTTGAAGAAGGAAAGGCAAGGGAGTTTTGTCGCAAGGATGATGGGTTGCTCACCCATTTTAAGCAAGTGTGTGTACTAGAGAGCGGGGGATTGAGGAAGGAGATAATGAGCAAGGCTTATCGTTCCCCGTACACTATACATCCTGGTGGTACTAAGATGTACTGGGACGTGAAAGGATCATATTGGTGGAACAATATGAAGCGAGATATTGCAAGGTTTGTGGAGGAGTGCTCAACCTATCAACAAGTGAAAGCGGAGCATCAAAGACCAGCAAGAACGCTCAAGCCCTTGCTTTTACCGAAGTGGAAGTGGAATGAGATCGCTATGGATTTTATTTTGGGGTTACCCAAGACACCCACTAGAGAAGATTCCATTTGGGTAGTAGTCGATCTCTCATAAAGAGTGCTCAATTCATTCCCATGACGGTTAAGGATTCGATGGATAAGTTGGCCAGACTATATGTTCAGAATATAGTCCGCTTGCATGGAGTGCCATCAGCGATTGTTTCGGATAGAGATTCTCACTTTACTTCAGCGTTTTGGTAAAGTCTGCAAAAGGAGATGGGGACGGAGTTGAAGTTTAGTATCGCCTTCCATCCACAGACAGATGGGTAGTTGGAGTGGACTAACCAAATTCTATAAGACATGTTGCGAGCTTTCGCATTGGATTTCAAAGGTAGTTGGGTCCAGCACCTACCTTTGATAGAGTTCGCCTTCAACAACAGCTACATGCGACTATTGGGATGCCGCCTTACAAAGCACTTTATGGACGTAAGTGCCAATTGCCCTTGTATTAGGACAACGTCAATGAAAGGCAAACGTTGGGGCTGGAGTTGATTTAGGACACTCGTGAGAAGGTACTCATCACTAGGGAAAAGATGAGTGCAGCTCAGAGTCGGCAAAAGAGTTATGCTGATAACTGAGGGCGACCATTGGAATTCAATGTAGAGGATCATGTATTCCTCAAGATATCACCCATGAGGGGAGTGATGCGATTTGGAAAGAAGGGGAAGCTCAGTCCTTGATTTATTGGACCATTTGAGATCACCCAGAGGATCGGGAGATTGGCGTATAGACTCGCCTTACCCCTAGATTTGGTCGGAACGCATGACGTTTTCCATTTGTCGATGTTAAGGAAGTACATCGCTAATCCTGATGCGTTCGTGGAATATGAGCCGTTGGGAATCCAGGAGGGATTGACCTACGTCAAAGAACCAGTGAAGATCGTGGATAAGAAGCAGGAAGTGCTACATACCAAGACAATCCCTATCGTTAAGGTACTGTGGCATAACGATGGTGTCGAGGAAGCATCATGGGAGGCAGAGCAAGACATGTAGAGTCGTTATCCGCATTTGTTTGAATGATTGTGTATAACTCTTTTCTTCAAAGATTATACTTGGACAGTATGCCTATTTTCTTTTTGGGTAATGGAATAGTTGACTAAGAAGGAGTTGCTTTTCTCTACAGGATTATGGCACCTATACCGATCGACCCAGACTGCATATGGAGTAGTCCTTCTGTGAGCTAATAGACTTAGGAGTTGAGATTGATGAGGATTGGTACAGTATTGGCAACATTGAGTATGACGCGCTTGATGATTTACGAGGTGATCTTTTGCAGTCGTTTGAGGATGACGTAGTGCTAGTTAATGGATGGGAGGAGATAGCCCAAGAACTTGCTGAGCATGATTCCAATGACTCTACAGACGGAAGGTAACATTCTACTCCTCTTTTAAGTGTTGTTCTTTTGGTATTTTTGTCTAGAAATTTCAAGGATGAAATTTTTATAAGGAGGGGAGAATGTAGTGATCCAAATAATTAACTAAGCTTAGGTAACTTAGTTAGGGGGTTAATTTGGGCTTTGGGTCACTAAGGACACTAGAAGGGTAATTTGGGCTTTTGGAGAGGTATGCTAGGGTTAGCGGACGTACGCTCTTGTTTGCAGTGCGGGCATATACGGGGGGGGGGGGACCACTGTACGTACGCTATGCAAATAGTACACGGACGTATGCGGGACCACACGAATGTAAGCTACTTTTTGGAATAGCCTTTGGATAATACCTGGATGTACGAGGCAACCTTTGGACTGCTGTGTAAATAGTGCCGAACATACGCTAGGGTTGGCGGACATCCGCTGCTTTTCTAGAGAGTTAGAAGAGCCCCTCAGCTATAAATACCCCCTACCCCTCTTGAATTCTCACGTTCTCTCAAGCCCCCAGGCTAAGAAAATCCATCCTTGTGTGTGTGTTGTGAGGTTTTGTGAGCTTTGGTGCTAACGGTGAGGAGATTCTTGAAGTTTCGCTTGAAGGAGGTAACGTCGCTTTACCTAGTTTGTTTTTACGTTGTTATGCTACCCTAATGTTGTCTTATGTTGTTAGTTGTAGCTTTAGCTTTAGTTATGCATTAAATATTGTTTAGAATAATGTTGTTTTGACTTAGCATAATCGCGTTTGCATGGAGGTTTCATTTTGAGTTAGGAGACCTTAGGAAGCCCTTTGATAGCCTTAGAATTTGGTTTTGGAGAATAGGAGGACGAGTGGACAAAATGAGGTTCTCCCTAAAAACCTCGAAGCGGACGTACGGTCTCGCAACCGGACGTACGGTCCGAAGTATCACAGCGGACTTACGGTCCTGAGCCCAGATGTACGGACCAGAGTGTGACATGGGACTTTATTTTAACCAGCCATTCGATAGCTGCTATTTTCTTGTTTTAGAGTTGTTTTGATAAAAATAGGACTAATAGAAGGTTTTCCACAAATTTGGGAAACCCGGATCATTTGGAATAGTCGGAGACGTTATACAACTCAGGTGAGTTTTAACTCACATAATGGTTGTTGTTATTTTCCATGCACTGCACGACTATTTTGTGTACCAAAAACATTCATGTTTGCAACTCTCACAATCTATACTTGCTGCCCATGAACTTTAGCATTTTTGAGAAAAACGTTGTGCCAAATATGTTTAGAAAGTGAGACTTATAAAAGCATGCATGTAACATACAGATAAGATAATTTTGCATCGTATGACATGATACACGAGTATGTGTGGGATAATAGCCATAGACTTACTATATATGTTAACTTTATGGTCAAATGTGTGTGTGTTCTATGGGCCTTAGATCCAATGGTTGTTTTGTGGCCAGTGCAGCCTTAATGGATGGTCATTACAGGATGGACATCATTAGCAGTGTGGGCCACCCGAGGTCGGACTCAGTCGTGCCGCTAGTATTATGTATTGTAGCATACAATATCCGGGGCACCAGTATTGTATTATAGGTCCCTCGGGACAGTGCCAACCCTACTAGGAAGGGGTAATATCTCGGGTATACCATACTATTGAACTATGATTGTCACTCCATATTATATGCATATATTATATATCTATATCACACCCATGTAAAACTGTCATAATGGAACCATTGCTTTACTAGAAATTAAAGTTCATCACTAAACTGGCATGGACATTATTTGCGTTAATATTCACTAAGTCTTAGACTTACCCCCCCTTCTTATTTATGTTTTCCCCTATTATTGTTATCTTAGGACTAGGAGTCTTGGGGTTATAAATAGATGTTTAGAGCCTTGAGAATGCAGTTTTGATTATTTATTTGGTTTTCTCAATAAGAATACTCAAAGTTGAGTTTCTTCATTATTTTTCCTTAAATCATAGATAGCCTTTATTGTTTTGAGAAGATTTATTTGATTCTGGTGATAGTCTCATAATCTTAGGAATATTTATCCCTTCTACTTGTTGTTTTCTTGTTCACCACTATACTGTGCTGCATCACACATGCATTTTCTTTTGTCATATCTCTCTAGTTACGAATTTTCCCCAAGGGATGAGCAGCTGAGTACCATAAAATGTGGGCTCAGACAATGAATTTGGATTTTGTTTTCTTTTGTTTAGTGCATCCACATGGGTGTGATTCTATCATTTCATTTCATGCACTATAGGAATGGTGATAAAAACTTATTGTCAGGGAGTGTGACTTTTAGTCTTTTAATTACTACACCTATGTCCCTTATCAGCCAACGGGATGTGAGTTAGGAATAACTTCCACATATTTTGTTCAGCAAGGAAAACTAAAAACAAAAAGAGAGAAAATACCCCTTACTAGACATATAAAAACAAGTAACAAGTAATGATTCCATTATGCTATGTCTTTAATTATTGTAAAAGTGTACTTGGTAATCATTTTAATGAATTATTTCAAAATATTTTGGACTAAGTAAGACATTAATGGATTCTTTTACAACTTAGATTTGTTCACTTTAACTATAATTGAATGTAATATTTGTGGTTTTCTCTTATTTTGTAGTTGATATTGAACTACGTACGTGTATTTATTATCATAACCATTATGAGATAAATGAACTTTCGGTTCAATTTGGATAATGTTGTTGTAGAACAAAATCGATGATTTTAAGTGGTTATGTACCCACCAATTGTGAGATTAATCATGATAAATTATTGGGATTTAGTGGTTCAATGTGGATAATGTTGTTGTACACGAAAAAAATATGATTTTGAGTGGTTACATACTTGTCCAATATGAGACTAACCATGATAAATTATTAGGTTATTTTGCTTTATCATGCATAAGAGTTTATTGTGTGTTGCAGGCTTTAGCATGAATTTTAGATAAAAATTATGGATAAGATTGTATTCTGTATTGCGGATTTTAGTATGTGTAAGATGAACATCTTATCATTTGGGGGAATGATGACCTTATGAGAGAATGTTTTTTTGTTTTTGTTTTGTTTTTTTGGTTTTACATGGACATTAAATCTTGTTGTGATGTCCTCAGCTTTGGACAATCATGGTCTGTCTCTTTAATTATCTGCCATCATAACCCTAACGGGCACTAATTATGAATACTAGTATGAATTTCTCAATATCACTTAGTGGTTATAAGTATGGATTTGGTTACGAAGGTTGACACCTATTATATTTGCTGATGAAAATCTAATGGGGAGAAATCTCAATCTTTGAGCTCCTTTGGACCATGTGGATATACTTTTTTCTTTTAGAATTGGAAAGGTTTTTATATGGTTTTGTTGCAGTTGGACATGTATAATCTATCACGATGTGATTCCTATTTTAACTCACTACTCTTCTAGTGCTTTTGTTGTGAATAGTATTGTTGGTTTCAAAGAGAATTAGTGTATTATCCTCTATGTTGTGGCACAAATTGTTGGGTTACTTTTCTATACAAAGAGTGGAAATGTTGATTAAAGATAGTATCTTTGTCAACCTATTTTATGTTTCAGATACTTGTGTTGATTGTGTTAAAGGGAGAAGAAGAAAGATTAACAGAAGTGATGATATTTTGGAACTGATAAATACTGACATATGTGGTCATCCCATCACTCTAGCAGCTCTACCTTTATTGATGATTGTTCATTTATGGCTTCATTGATCTCATTTGTAAAAGGTTGGAGTCATTGAAGTTTTAAAATTTTTAAGAATAACTTCACTTAGGATCTCTGAATTACCAAATTTCAAAAACTCTCAATTTCACCCCCCTAAACTCCCCCCCCACGCCGTCAATTTTTTTTTTTTGTTATTAATTTGAAATTTGAAATTAAGGATAAATTTTGAATTTTATAAAAGTTGTATAGAGGTATAGAGGTCATTTTATCACTTTTAACACCAAAAAATTGATGGAGGGGGGTAGATTGCATTAAATTGATAGTTCGGGAACTGAAATTGGTTATATTGTGCTATTTTATTTTCTTTTTGTGTTTTCAGCGTTTTTGTAGGTCATGGAATAAAAGAATGCATTTCCAAAAAAGTTCCAAGCTTACAGCGCAAATTGGGAACACCAAGAAGATATGGTTAAGCTTAACTAATCATAATCAAGGACCTATATGATGTGGTTAAGTTTAATCAAATAAATGAAATGATTAAATCGGAATTCCTTTAATTGGAGTCAAAATCGGATTGGATTCAAATTTGGATTCTGTACATGTCTCAGTATTTTGACCATAACTTTCAGCTCAAATATTCAATTGGAGAGGTTCTAGCGGCATTGAAAAGATAACTCAAACTTTTACAAATTATTGTGAAATAGCATTTTCCTAATTCGGACTTATGCTATGCCAAAATTGTCCCGCAATAAAAGAACGCAAATCTGGATGAATCCTATTTCGATTTGTACTAGGACTACTTCCTAATTGGACTAGGAGGCTAAACTCCGAATTTCCTAGGATTACTAGGGCTTCTAGGACTTTCCTAAGCCCTATAAATAGATCTCTAAGCCTCATTATTTGATAGATAATCTTGGGGAGATGAATTACAGGCTACTTCAAGGAGTCGTTTTCGGTTTCTTCTTTCCTTTTTCTTCTTTAGTTTTATTTTAATTATGTGTAACTAAACTCCTTAGTAGAGCTAGATTGAAGCCCCAATTATGTTTCTTTAATATATCAATATTGGCGCCTTTGTGATAATCATATTGTGATGCTTAACTTGATTAATTCCTGTTTTATTGAATTCCTCATATGTATGTGATTGACTATTATATGCATGTGGTATGGATTAGTTATTTAAGTCAATTTGGATGATCGAGTCATGAGCTTAATAAAGTGACAAAAGAATCTCCTCACGGGGTCTTGGGTTAATCAACATGGAAAACCGGGAGTATATAACCATGCCCTAGGCTACATGTGTTTGTTGATTTTCATAGATTTATGCTTTCTTAAAGAACAACTTAGTATACACACATGCTAAATCCTTTAAGAAAGAAAAAAGTTAGAGTATACACCCATGCCTAATTCATTGCTTAGGGAAATCTACAGCTTAAGATGTATACACCCATGCCCTTAGGTTGGCAAACATTAGGTATTCATAATATGATTAGAACATTGATATATTGTTATATTATTTGAGCATGATTAGTGGTGGATATCAAAGCCCTACCTGTTATCTTTATCAAATCAAAAATCAATCTTTTCTCTTGTTTTAAATTGCGGAATTAATTTTTATCAAACTTTACCAATCCTCGTGGGAATGATCTCATACTTGCACCCTATACTACTATTTTGATCTTGTGCACTTGCGAGTTAAACGTACCAATTATTATCTATTAATGTAGGTAGTATTTGGTACAACAAATTTTTTGGTGCCGTTATCGAGGATTTTTTAATTTTGTTTAGAATTATTTTCCTTAGTTAATTTTATTTTTGTTTTAATTTTTTTATCTCTAGTTTTACAGTTTATGTTCTGTTCTTCGGAGGTGCGCTCGAGTGCCCATTCCAGGGCGATTGAGCACACCTCATAGTGCGATCTATCGCACATTTGGATAGCAGCACTGAAATTGTGTTAATTACAGATATGATTTATTTGTTTTCATGCAGGGTCGTTCGAGTCTGCATCTTTGTAAGTTTTTATTTTTAATTCTGTTTTTATTTTCCTTTTGATTTTAACGTCTTTTTGTTATTTTATTTTCACATGTGTGGGGAAACATTCTGTCACCCCATGAACCATGTTCATATTGCCATGACCCTTATCACCATGTTAGAGATTGTTGTTGTGCAAATTTTAATACTCGCAAATGCACGAATCGTTTGCAATATAATGGATTGCAAGTACGAGGTCGAACCCACAGAGAATTGTATTTTTGAAAAAGCAATTTAAATCTAAACTAATTAAATCCTAACCTAGTTCCAAAAAAAATTTGAATTTTGAGTTTTGAAAATTAAAAGATAAACATAAACTAAATAAAATAAAACAAAAGGTAAAAACTAAGGTTTAAGAATCCACACTCACCGAATCATAGCAACATACTCCAATGTTCATCAATATTTATCCGAAGTTCTCACAATTTAAATCTTATGTATGTTTTACTATGCTTAAAAGAATTAATCAAAACCATCCCATGTATCCATTCATTGACCAAATCACAAAAGGAATCCAAATTCAATTGAAACACCAGATGTATCCGTAGAACAAATCACAAGGGATATCCAATTTTTATGAGTTAAAAACCAAGCAATCAATAATATGAAATTATCTCAAATCATCACATGTATCCTTGAATCACAAGAGATATCCAAGAATCACTCCACACATTGATTAGAAGTAAAACAATTAAAATATAAAACTCAATAAAATCGGATAAATAAAGACTTACATAAAAGTGATGTCGTTCTTCATCGGTGGGGCTTCATCCCCAACTTTAGTTGGGAATTTAGTTCCACATAAAAATAAAATAAAACCTAAACCTAAACCTAAAGAAAAACTAAACTAAAGAGAAAAGCTGTAGAATTTTGCTCTCTAGACTTCTATATCCTTTCTTGAATGCAAAGAAGTCTATTTATAGGCTTAGGAAAGTTCTAGAAGCCCTATTAAACCTAGATAATTCGGAGGCCTGTCTCCCAGTCAAAATAGAAGTCTGAAATCGGATAGGATTCGTCTAGATTTGTGTCCTTTACTTGCGGGGCGGTTCTGGCATAGTAACCTTCCGAATTAGGAAAATCTTATTTCACAACAAATTGTAGTATTTTGTATTAGCTTTCCAATGCCGCTTGAATCACTTCAATCCGATATTTGAGCAGAACGTTATGATCAAAATACTGAGACATGTACAAAATTTGAATTTGAATCTGATCCGAAATCTTATCCAGTCTAATCTTTTATCCAATTTAATCTGATTTAACCTTTTTCTTGGATTTGGTTAAACTTAATCACGTCATCTAGGTCTTCTCAAAAAATATGTTTTCTTCCAAACTTTGCATTTTTCCATTTAAAGCTGTAGTTTTTCTTTAATGACCTACAAAACACTAAAAACACAAAACTAACACAAAATATTAAATAACGACATGGCTAAAGGATTAACTAATGCAAATAAAGGGGTCCAAATATGCAACAGTTGGCACTTATCAATTGTCCTTTGACAAAACAATTTTCTAACTATTCTTATGGGAATACGAACACATCATTCTTTAGGCCGGGGAACGACAGCTATTCTGATTCCTATAACCCGTCATGGAGCCAACAATCTGGCAAGCTCAAGCTCCTGGAAATGATGCTCCACAATTTCATGAGCTGCACCATCAATCACATCCGCAGTTCTATGATCATTGATATTCCTCTCAGCCATCTCCCGTCAATTGGCCTCAACAATACCAAGAAAAACCACCTCTTCTAAAGAGTTCTGACTTAGAAGAAGCGATGTCAGCTTTAGAAGAAACGATGTCAGCTTTTCTTAACCAAAGTAAGGTCAATAATCAACTGCTACAACCCATCGACACCAAAATAGAAGCTCAAGAAGAGGAGTGTTATCCCATCTGATGGCCGCTACAACAACAATACCAAGAAGAACCACCTCCCCTAAAGAGCTCTGCCTTAGAAGAAGCGATGTCAGCTTTTCTTAGCCAAGTGGAGCAAAGTAAACGATCATTTGAAAGGATGGAGGGCCACCTCAAACAAAAAGCTAATATCCTCAAAGAAGAAGAAGAAAAGTGCCAAAGTTAGTCGGTAATCACTCCTAATGGACACTACATGGAGGAAGAGAATATTTGCTATCATGAAGAGGAGTCATCTCCCATAAATCGGTCTCAACAATACCAAGAAGAAGAGTGTCAAAGTTAGTTGGTGGCTAATCCTAATGGACACTACATGGAGGATGAGTGCACTTACTATCATGAGCAAGCGATCACTACATTGAGGACCAAAGAAGTGATTTAAAATCAAGTGGAAGAGAGGAAGGATGAGAAAACTGAAGTTCCACAAGAACCACATTGGGAAAAAGAAGAGAGCACTGAGACTTCTTCAACATTAGCTCCTATTCCCGAATTACCAAGAGTCCAAGTGAGAAGTCTGCTGGAGTTATGTGATGAGCAAATTGAGGACATCAAGGTAGAAAAACTCCCTGAGTATTCTTCTTATTTTATTCAAGTTCATGATTCCCTTCCGGATGAGAAACTATTTGAGAAGACTTAGAATGGTCTACCCCGATCTATAGACAATTGGAATCACCCTGCAATACGAAGAAGTCATTCTCTTTGGTGCAAGAGAAGAAAAGACTGGTGCTTCAAGTTTAAAAGGGGACAACAGTCTGGCTGAAGACATTAAACTTAGCGCTCATGGGAGGCACCCCATAGCATATCCTTTTTATTTTCTATTTGCTTTTCATTTTATTTTGCTGTTGTTTATTTTTAGTTTCTTTTTGTTTTCCATTGTTATTTTAGTATTTTGTTTTTCAAGAACAAGTGTGCTTGTATTCAAGTCTGGGGGTGTGCTATGAGCCATGCTATTCTAGACAGTTTCGTCCATCTCCCAGGTAAGATCTTTCCATGTTATACACACATTGGGGACAATGTGTAATTTAAGTTTGGGGGGTATGGGGGACGTTTACACACACTTTGTCCCATATATATATAGGAAAAAAAAATGCATGTTCATGTTTGTCTTACAATTTTGGTTGATTTGAAAAAATTGTGATTTGATTTTCATTGGCGAGCGTAAAATTTTGAACACATGATTTGATAATTCAGTTTTTAAGTTTGGTTACTTACTTTGGACAATTGAGAATTCACATGTTTAATCTGATCTGGCACAAGCACATTAGCACATAATTTGTGGGGTATGACATGAGAGTCTGATGTGTATGTTTCTATGTCTTGGGTGAAACTGGATAACTGTTGGATGGATACTTTGGCATATTATATATATATAATAAAAAGAAAAAAAAAATGACTGTGGGTAACATTCCTGGAAACCCTCACAAGACTTCACTCTTCCTCTGGAGAATGTCTAGAGGTTTAAAAGGCTTGTTGCATAAGCTAAAGCAATCGTACATCCCACGAAAGATGGATTTATCTTTTTGCTTTTCATTTAGTTTTTAGTTTCATATTGCTAAGGGACTAGCAATATGTAAGTTTGAGGGTGTGATAAGTGTCAAAATATTCATATTTTAGCCCGTAGTTTACAATTGTTAATTTCTTAGTCTTGTTATATTATGCTATTTTGTTTCCTTTTTGAGTTTTCTGTATTTTTGTAGGTCATGGATGAAAAGAAAGTGTTTCCGAAAAAGTTCCAAGCTTAAAGGGCAAATTGGGAAGACCTAGAAGATATGGTTAAGCTTAACCAATCATAATAGAGAACCTATATGATATGGTTAAGTTTAATCAAATAAAGAAAATGATTAAATCCGAATTTCTCTAATTGGAGTCAAAATCGGATTGGATTCAAATTTGGATTCCGCACTTGTCTTGGTGTTTTCACCATAACTTTCAGCTCAAGTATCTGATTGAAATGAATTTAGTAGCATTGGAAAGATAACTCACAATTCTACAAATCATTGTGAAATACCATTTTCCTAATTCAGACTTATGCTATGCCAAAATCATCCCCCAATAAAAGAACACAAATCTGGACTAATCCTATTCTGATTTGTACTAGGAATACTTCCGAATTGGACTAGGAGGCTGGACTTTGAATTTCCTAGGATTACTAGGGCTTCTATGACTCTCCTAAGCCCTATAAATAGACCTCTAAGCCTCACTATTTGATAGACAATCTTGGGGAGAGGAATTGGAGGCTACTTCAAGGAGTCATTTTCAGTTTCTTCTTTCCATTTTCTTCTTTAATTTTATTTTAATTATGTGTAACGGAACTCCTTAGTAGGGCTAGATTGAAGCCTTAATTATGTTTCTTTAATATATCAATATTGGCGCCTTTGTGATAATCATATTGTGATGCTTAACTTGACTAATTCCTGTTTTATTGAATTCCTCATATGTGTGTGATTGGCTATTATATGCATGTAGTATGGATTAGTTATTTAAGTCAATTTGGATGATCGAGTCCTGGGCTTAATAGAGTGACAAAAGAATCTCCTCACGAGTTCTTGGGTTAATCAACATGGAAAATCGGGAGTAAACACCCTTGTCCTAGGCTACATGTGTTTGTTGATTTTCATAGATTTATTCTTTCTTAAAGAACAACTTAGTATACACCGATGCTAAATCCTTTAAGAAAGAAAAGAGTTAGAGTATACACCCATGCCTAATTTGTTGCTTAGGCAAATCTATAGCTTAAGGAGTATACACTCATGTTCTTAGGTTGGCAAACATTAAGTATTCATAATATGATTGGAACATTGACATGTTGTTATATTATTTGAGCATGATTAGTGGTAGATATCAAAGCCCTACCTTTTATCTTTATCAAATCAAAAATCAATCTTTTCTCTTGTTTTAAATTGCGGAATTAATTTTTTATCAAAATTTACCAACCCTCGTGGGAATGATGTTGTACTTGCACCCTATACTACTGTTTTGATCTTGTGCACTTGCAAGTTAAACGTACCAATTATAATCTATTAATTTAGGTAGTATTTGTCACAACAGCCCACGCTACTAATGACATACGTCCAATAGTGACCCGCCCATTAGGGCTGCGCCTGTCACAAAATAACCATTGGATCCAAGGCCCATATATCACATTTACAAACAGTTTGACCATAGAATCAAGTCTATACAGTAAGTCCATGGCCATTATATCGCATGTATCAGTGTACCATGTTATACAATGCACCTTATTAACCAATTATTAAAGCAGTTACCAAGTTGTACAAAATATAGGCATGGTTTGGGGGTGTTTGATAAGTGTCAAATATTGCATATTTGGACCCCTTTATTTACATTAGTTAATCCCTTAGCTGTGTCGTTATGTAATGTTTTGTGTTAGTTTTGTGTTTTTAGTGTTTTGTAGGTTGTTGAAGAAAAACTGCAACTTTAAAGGGAAAAATGCAAAGTTTGGAAGAAATCACACTTTGAGAAGACCTAGATGATGTGGTTAAGTTCAACCCAATCAAGGAAAGGATTAAATCGAAATTTTTCTAATTGGAGTCAAAATCAGATTGGATTCAAATTTAGATTCTGCATACGTCTCAGTATTTTGACCATAACTTTCCGCTCAAATATCGGATTGAGGTGATTCTAGCGGCATTGGAAAGCTAACTCAAAACACTACAATCCAATAAGCACCATGAGAACAGTGTGCCCCCAACAGATCCTAATCTGCCCAGTGGCATGGAAGTAAATACTGAAGCTCCTGCCAGCATCGTTGTCCCTCTTGAGACATATGAAGAACCCAAAGCTTCATCTCCTGAATGTTTCAAAGTGCCATCTTATGTCAAGAAACTCAAGGATTTATGCACACAAGAGCGAAAATCTAGGAACCACTTTTCTAAGAAGATCTGTCGAAGCAAGCAATTCTACATAAGATGGCGAAATATCCTTTCAGATGGGTATGAAGTTTTGAAGAAGAAGGGGTGGAAAGGATTGGTTAGACATTCGCATGATCGGGGGAAGCGCGGTAAAGTTTTTCCTCCAGTTTATTTTCTGCACTTCACTCCACACATTCTTTCTTTCCTTTTCATTACATGTTTTTATTTGTTTTTGTTTCTAACAGTAATTAATCTTTTGGTGTTTGTTTCTATAAAATATATATATATATATATTATTGTTGTTCGTTTTGTAGACTGGTGTTTTGTTGTTTAAGTTTGGGGGATGCCTTGGCCTTGTTCATACTTAGATTTCCTTACTCCTGGTAATGTATTTCTATACTACACATTGAGGGCAATGTGTAATTCAAGTTTGGGGGTATGAAAAACACTTTGTTTGTTTATTTTTGTTCTTATTTGTTTTTATTTGTTTATTTTTCTTTGTCTTTTTGTGCTAAAAAATTTGAAAAAAAAAAATAATAAAAAAATTGTGATATGTTGTTGTCGAGTTTGAGTTAAGCTGTGACTGTGGTTTACATTTCATTCGATTGCTTAAAGGGTTGAACATCATCATTATGTCACTTGGAGTCTGAGTCCTTTGACTTATTTTTGGGTAAAAAAGATTTCATTTGTTTTAAGATAAATTTTTATGAGCACATTAGCATGCTTTCTGTGAGGTATGATGTTTGAGCTTAAGCTTGTTCGTTTTGAGATTTGTTGGATGACCTATTGATGAATAACCTTGGCTTGCAAGATATATATATAAAGTGAAGAAAGATCGTGTTGAGTTTTCTGCTGAGTAACCGGACCTTTTCCCTCATTAAGCATTGAGTGTTTGTGTCAAAATGTGTGAAGTTTAGTGTTGATTTAAGATATGGCTAGTCTGGCTTCGTAGCCTTTTTGACTCAAGTTAATAAGCCCTTAGGGATGTTCTACATCTAGTGTCCTAAAGCCACCTAGCTTGGGAGTCATTGGCCTAACACTTGTTATATGGGTCAATTATTAAGCTTAAGGGAGTTAGACATTCCAGAACCTGTAAAAAAAAAAAAAAAAAAAAAAAAAAGGAAAAATGCATATCTTGCCTTTGTTATTTCATATGTTAGGGATTCTTACAAATTTTGTGGAACTTGTTTTGAGTTTAAACTGAAAGATTCATGATTGTAGGCTAATTACACTTTACACTTTTCAGAACATACGAGGTCTCAATTGTCCATTTATGAGTGAGTTGATTCTGGATTTCCTTTCGATTGAAATGATGGTGTTTGTCTTTTTAAGCTTGCTCATGAATAAGAACCATGGTTTGTGTGAAACTTCTTTCTTGTTAACAACATAGTGCTACAATGTTTGTGAGTATCACTCCTGTTAAGCACTCACGAGACTTCACTCGTCCACTAGGGATGCCTAGGGGTTTAAAAGGCATGTTGTATATGCTAAATGCAATCGTCTCTCCCACGGAAGAGGATTTATGTTTCTTGCTTTCATTTTATTTTTCGATTTGTTTTGCTAAGGGATTAGCAGAATGTAAGTTTGCAGGTGTTTGATAAGTGCCAAATATTGCATATTTGGACCCCTTTATTTACATTAGTTAATCTTTTAGCTGTGTCGTTATTTAATATTTTGTGTTACTTTTGTGTTTTTAGTGTTTTGTAGGTTGTTAAAAAAAAACACTAAAGGGAAAAATGCAAAGTTTGGAAGAAATCACACTTTGAGAAGACCTAGATGATGTGGTTAAGTTCAACCCAATCAAGAAAAGGATTAAATCGAAATTTATCTAATTGGAGTCAAAATCAGATTTGATTCAAATTCAGATTATGCACATGGCTCAGTATTTTGACCATAACTTTCCACTCAAATATTGTATTGAGGTGATTCTAGCGGTATTGGAAAGCTAACTCAAAATACTACAATTTATTATGAAATAGGATTTTCCTATTTCGGACGTTTACTATACCAAAATTGTCCCGTAATAAAATGATACAAATCTGGATAAATCCTATTCCGATTTCAGACTTCTATTTGGACTGGAAGACAGACCTCCGAATTATCTAGGTTTACTAGAGCTTCTAGGAATTCCCTAAGCATATAAAGAGACATCTTTGCATTCAAGAAAGGATATAGAATTCCAGAGACAAAAATTCACAGCTTCTCTCTTTAGTTTAGTTTTTGTTATGTTTAGGTTTAGGTTTAGATTTTATTTTTATATGGAGCTAAATTTTCAACTGAGGTTAGGGATGAAGCCTCATCAATGAAGGGCAACATTATGTTCATGTAAGTCAATGCTATTCAATTTTATTGAGTTTTTATATTTCAATTGTTTTACTTCTAATCAATGTGTGAGATAATTCTTTCATATCTTTTGTGATTCAATGATACATCTGATGATTTGAGATAATTTCATATGATTGATTGGTTGGTTTTTAACTTATAAAAAATTGGATATCCCTTGTGATTTATTTTACGGATACATCTGATGTTTAGATTTAATTTGGATATCTTGTTGTGATTTACAGATACACTTGATGATTTAAATTAAATTGGATTTCTTTTGTGATTTCTGTGAAAGAATGGATACATGGGATGATTTTGATTAATTCTTTTGAAGAAAAAGTAAAACATACCTAAGATTTTATTGTGAGAACTTTGGATAATATTGATGAACATGAGATGTGTTGTAATGATTTGGTGAGTGTGGATTTCACAACCTTAATCTTTATCTTTTGTTTCATTTTATTTAGTTTATGTTTATCCTTTAATTTTCAAAACTCAAAATTAAAGCTTTTTTGGGACTAGGTTAGGATAAAATTAGTTTAGATATAAGTTGTTCTTTCAAAAATATAATTCTCTGTGGGATCGACCTCGCACTTGCAATCCATTAACTACAATTGAGTCGTGCACTTGTGAGTTAATATAAATTGACACAACATTGGGCTTATTTCCTTTTTGTATGGAGGTGTTGTTTTGAGATAGTAGGTCCTAGATATCCTTTTGGTAGCTTTAGAACCAGTTTGGGGAGGATAGGAGGATGGTTGAACCAAATGAGGTTCTACCTAAAACTCTCTGAGCAGACGTATGGCCATGAGCCCGGACGTACAGTCAGGAGTGTTCTAGGGAACACCACTTTATCCAGTCGTCCGATAGCCTCTGTTTTGATGTTCTAAGTTTGTTTTAGTTGGGTTAGAACTGATAATAGGTCTTTTCTCAGTATTAGAGGTTATGGAGCCTCAAGGGAATTTTATGAAGAAGCCTTACGGCACAGGTGAGTGTAAACTCACATGGATGCTTGTTGTTACTTTTCCTGCATTGCACGTCTATTTTATATATATCAAACATGCATATTTTACAACTCTCATTAAATACATTTTGGAACTACTGTGAACTCTCTTTTGCGAAAACTTGTGTTGGTTAATAAGATAATGATAAGGCTTGTAAAATTATGCATGTAAAAGACTGATAAGATTAATTGCATCGTATGACATGGTACACCGGTACGTGCGGTATAACGGCCATGGGCTTTCTATACAGGTTAACTTTATGGTCAAATGTGTGTGTGGACTTTAGATCAAATGGTTTCGTGACCAAGACGCAGCCATTCCCAATGGATGGTCACTATAGGACGGACATCGTTAGCGGTGTGGACCACCCGAGGTCAGACTCGGTCGTGCTACTAGTGTTATGTACGGTAGCCATGCAATATCTGGGGCACCGATGTTGTACTACAAGTCCCTTGAGACAACGTCAACCCCTGCTGAGAAGGGGTAATATCTCGGGTAGACCATATGGTTGAACTATTAATGTTACTCTATATCATATGCATATATTATATTATATCTATATCATATTCATGATAAACTGTTATCTCATAATGTTGCATGTGTTTTATAAACAACTAAGTTCACCATTTAATGACGAGTACGTCATGTGCATTTATACTTACTAAGTCGTCGAACTTAGCCTTGTATTAGATAGTTTAGCAGAAGATTGATATCGCAAAGCATCCGGTTATCTTGGAGGATTTGACTCGAGAGATGCTTAAGGACTTACTGCAAGCTTAGGCGGATACTCACGGTAACTAGTACTTTTGAGTTATACTATAGACTTTGGAGATTGATGTATGCTTGCATATTAAGGTACAACATAGATCCCTTGCAATGATGATGTGTATAGTATGCTTTCAGTTACGTTAATGTTCCTTGGTAAATGCTCTGGTTTTGATGATTAATGTTTATAGAATTTTAATACTTTCCGCTGCATACTATCCTCCGTTTTTGAGGAGTTGAGGTCTCTGATTCTTGGTCGGAGTGAAATAAGGCTAGGAGACAAACTAATAAGTTAATTACCATTTAATTAATTCTCAGGGCGTTATAGTTTGACACTAGACAAGATTTTGCCTCATTGTTTGCATCCTTGAGCCACCACCTTATCCCCTTTCCCATGCCTCTTTGATAATCGTAGAGCAATCTTCATCAATCAGCCAATTGGCCTTAAATTGAAGTTTTTTTTACAATAAATATGGGTCTCATTTGTATCTTCTGTTCGCAAAAACAAAGGTTTGTGATCCGAGGACCTAATTGCTAGAACTTGTACTTTCGAGTTTTTATACACTTCACACTAGGCTCTGTTAACGACAACTCGATCAAGTTGCTCCTTAGTGAAGGTCCCATCCTGGCAGCAATTGTTCCATGTAAATTTTGACCCCTTATACCCCAAATCACTAAGATAGCAGTCTTCAAGCATCATGCGTAATTGATCCATCTGGCTTTCTCTTCTTAAGGCAGCGCCATACTTTCTGTTTGCTCCAGGATTTCATTAAAGTCCACAATGCAAATTGTTGTGAGTTTTAAAGTACTTGCAAATGCACGAGTCGTTTGCAATATAGCCTTAGCAAGTGCGAGGTCGAATCCACAGGGAATTGTATTCGTATAAATAAACTTCTATCATAATCAATCTTACTTTAACCTAGTTCCAAAAGGTTTTTTATTTTTGAAAATAAACAAACATAAACTAAATAAAATAAAAATAATCACAAGATAAAAATATTGAAGTTGTGGAATCCACACCCACCAATTCGGAACAACACATTCATGTTCGTCAATAAAATCTTAAGTTCTCACAAATACAAACCTATGTATGTCTTGATATGCTTCACAAATCAATCAAAAGATCTAATGTATCCATCCATTGTATGAAATCACAAAAGATATCCAGATTTAACCAAATCATCAATTGTATCCGTCGGACAAAAAACAAATAGATATCCAATTTTATTTTAATAAAGATCCAAGCAAACAATTATATGAAATTCTCCTAAAACATCACATGTATCCGAGAATCACAATAGATATCCAAAAGTAATTTCAATAAATTAAAGCAAGACAATTGAAACTTTAAAAACCCATAAAATCATAATAATATTGACTTATAAAAGTGTTGTCGTTCTTCGTCGACAGGGTTCATCCTCAACCTTAGTTGAGAATTTAGCTCCACATGATTATTGAAAATAAATCTAAACCTAAGGAAAGCTAAACTAAAATGGAGAAAAACTGTGGAGAATTTTTGTGTCCCTCTAAGGATGATGTGGCTCTTAAAATTACTATTGGACTTATGATTGATCATTATTGGATTTTAATCAAATGGTGATTTTAAAAGCTACCTCATTTTTAGAGGGACACAAAAGTGACACAAGAGGGACTTCTAGAATTACTCTCATACTTACACCTCTAAATTTTAAAAAGTAATATTATGACATTTCAAATTATCATTGCGTGTTAAATTATACAATTTTACATTTTTATCCCCAAAATATTCTTCAATTTATTTAATCATTTGAAAAAAATTAAAATTATTAAAAAACGAATAACATCAAAAGGGGTGGCTTTTTTCATACTAGCCTCCTAAGTATTTTCTTTTTACAAATGGTTATTTTATTTATTTTTTAATTTTTATTTATTAATAACTTAAAGGTATTTTGTGGAAAAAAATGCAAAAAATGTCTAACTTGACACGTGATGGTAGTATGTAAGGCCTTGATATTACTTTTTAAAGTGTGGAGACATAATTACAAATTGAGTGATAGTTCAAAGGATTAAAGTATAAGTACATTTTCCCCAAATTAATATATAATGAGCTACAAGAGTGAAGCCGCATAATTGTATGAGCAGCAGCCAATCTATATATATATATATATGACTCCATTAATGGTCACACCTCTCACAAATGTTTATGATGCTTCTTCTATACATGCTGGATGGAGGTCATAGTCACATACATCACAAGAGAAGGCCCAAAATCTGCCTCTTACTTTGCAAGAGTCACATTGGTATGCTTTGGCCATGTCTAGCTTCAGCAAGTGTTCATGCTTTATATCCTTCACTTGCCTTGGCAATGCATCTCCTTCCTTTCTCAATGCTGCTTCCAGCTCTCCCACCTTCGACTTTGTAAAGGGGAAAGCCTTGGCCCCATACGAGCAGATGATGGCCCTCCCATTTGTGCCAACCATTTTCCCATCTGCCCCAATGAGGACCAAAGATGGAATCCCTTTGATATTGAAGATCCTGCAAAGGTCGTTTCTTGTTTTGTCTGAATATGGTATGGCCAGCCACGGCATGCTTTCCAGGCTCAGATTGAATTCTTTGAGGTCTCGATCTGTTGAGATGAAGATGATTTCGAAGTCTTGCTCTTTGGAAGCAATTTGATGATGATCATTGTATGCTTCTAAAAGCTGTGCAGCGAAGGTATGGCAAGGTGGGCACCAATGTGCTCCGAAGTAAAGGCCTATGGTCTTTCCAACAAGTTCTGATACCAACACCTGCAAAGAGCCAAGCTCAAACATGTCAGCGTCACAGAAAAGAACATGCCAAAAGAAAGTAGCAGATACAGAGTGGCTGGCCAGCAGTGGTGCGTGGAGTCCATCGGCACGTGGCTGCCTAAACCAACTATCGGCAACCATAATGGTGTAGATCGGAACTCGTAAAACTTGTTGGTATATTGCCTATACCAAAAAAAGGTCGAAAAGCCTCCGAATTGTAAGAAAAACTGTGCGGCAGCGGTGCGTGATTCACACATAGGAACACTTGGGCGGTGCGGGGCTACTTGAACTAACTATTGGCAACAGTAATGGTGTGAATCGGAACTTATAGAACTTGTTGGTATAATGCCTATACCTAAACAAGGTCGAAAAGCCTCCGAATTGTAAGAAAAACCGTGCGGCAGCGGTGGGTGATTCACACATAGGAACACTTGGGCTGCTCGTGGCTACTATCAGCTACCGTAACGATGTAAATCGGAACTTGTAGAATTTGTTGGTATAATGCTTATACCAAAAACAGGTCGAAAAGCCGCCGGATTTTGAGAAAAAACTGTGTGGCGAAGGTTTCCTAAGACTAGACAATATCTCAAAAAAGTGGCTATGATATCCTGTTAAAATAACTAGAGAATAGAAACTTGAATTGAATACTGTATTTATGTGTGTTGTAACTGTGTACATGAAGGGCCTATTTATAGTAGATTAAGGCCAACTAAAATAAAAATACAATCAAAGAATTAGCCGAAAACATTACATGATAAAATCAATCTATACATACAAGGAAATTTAATCAACTTATACAAGGAAGAGAATTAGATCACCTTTGTACCATCCTTAGAGATGACATAATCTCGTCCATTGTGTGCCAAAAGATCTTGTAATTTTCCTCCTTCAAGCATCCCTGCATCAGAAGCCTTCAACTCCTCTCTTCTGCTCTTAGTGAAAGGAAATGCTTCAGGGCCATAGTCCTCAATCAACCTAATCAAGTCCTCTTCTATTGATATTTGATCATCTGAAGTCAAAGGAATCAGTGATGGCATATGCTTCACATGGTACCTATTGCTAAGTCTTCTATTCAAATTCACATCAAATGGAACTGCAAGCCATGGCATGTGTTTGAAGTGTTCCCTGAATTCATTTTCGTTGTGATCAAAGGAAATCAACAGAATCTCTATCTTTTCACTTCTTCTTCTCAGCGTTTCATAAAGTTCCACCAGTTTGGGGATAGAGTTTCTGCAGGCTCTGCACCAGTTTGCTGAGAAAAACAGGCAAGTTGTCTTCCCATCACAAGCTGATAAAGGTACCTATTTTCAACACCAAAAATTTATTTAAAATATACCCTTCTGCTAAGATTTGAAATTTCTAGTAGAAAAATGAAAAAAAAAAAAAAAGAAAAAAAAAAAAAAGAAAAAAAAAAAGGGGAATTGGATTACCTTTCCCTCACCAGATAAAAGGAACTGAACCCCTTCTGCTGCTAAGATTGTTATAATATCACTGCTGTTGATACATTTGGCTTCAAAATCAGGCCCTGACATTGGAACCACAAGCAAAAACTGCTGCTCTTCTTTCAAGAAGCTTTTCTGATCAACCCTAATAGAACAGAAATCTATTATTAATAGTCATGGAATGAAGCATCTTGTAATGCTCACAAAAGATCACTTGGAATCTTTACTTTTATTCTTTGTCTTTGTTCTCTGATGAATAATTGGAGGAGGAGGTGCTTCAGACAGTTTGCCAACTTCTTTTTGGGCTGCAAATTGAGCCTATGATGCAACTATATCACATGTGGTTGGGATAAGATAGAACAAACGAAAGCATATTCTGTCTTGAGCATTTGGTTGTGGGATGTCTCATTCGAAGTGAAACATCCATGATTTAGCGGCACAAAAGTCAGTCGGCATAAAAATGTAATTATTGTAGAAAAAAAGAAACGAAATTATTTTCTACACTTATAGAGTGAAAATACTTCTTATTTCTTAAGAAGAAAAGAAATTAAAAAAAAATTAAATACCGTCTTTGTTCTTTAAATAGTAAAACCAAAATAAAACAATAACCATTGATATGCCATTGAATCAAAATTTAATAATTTATTATAAATTCAATAATAATTTTAAAAATAACATTAATTTTGGAAGGATACAAACAAACAAAAACAATCTTCCCTTTATCATCATACTGTAACATCTAACCTTAATTATACCAACCTAATTAAATAAATGACATGATGTAAATTAATTTCTGATGACGTTGGCATGAAAATATTTGCACGTGGCATGTAGTGCATAATTAATTGTGTAACTGCATAGCTTTCATAAAAACCTTGTCATATGCATTTTTATTTTGGGTGATGCTAAACATCACACCCGCGTGCGGGGTGATTTATTATTTTAAAATAATAAAATAATAATATTTTATTATTTTATTATTTTAATTATTAAAAATAAAAATAAAATAAAAAAGAAACCTGGCGTGCATGAACAGTCATGCATGCCGACGTTCTTAGAATCATGACATTTTATTTTCATTATGAAAGGTGCTAGCATGATTATGTTTATAAAATATGTTTTCGTTGAAAATATTTTTCCGTCCAGAAATTACTATTTTTATTTTTTATTTTTTTTTTATTTTCAGTCAATTATATTAAACCTATAAAAATAAATTTTTATTCGCAACATAAAAAATTTAATATAATTTTTTTAAAAAAATTAACCTAAAAATTTGAGTTCCTGGTCCAGCGTCGGCCCTATGGAGGTCCACGATAATCCGACGGCGGTCTGGTGAACTATTGTGATTTGATAATAAGAAACTCAAATTTAAAAAATGATTTACAGTTTTAGAAAAGGAAAATCATTTTACGAAATTAAAAAAAAAATAAAAAAATAAAAAATAAAAAATCATCAAATTGAAAATATTTTCAGTTGACAATTATTTTTCACCACACCAAACACCAAAACATAATTTTTAAGCAATTATTTTACGCAAAAAAAAAAAAGAAAGAAAGAAAGGATTATTAGATTATTTTAGTCTCTAATCCTAATTTGTTTTGGAAAAGAAAAAATCTTAGACCCTTATAAACCCCTCTAGCAGCCATGTACCCCCTCATAGATCACGTGCCTTTCATTCTCAAAATTTCACAATTTTAGAATAAATAAAAAAAATCACAATTTTCTCAAGAACATAGGCCCCAGTACCAATCGGCCCATTGGTTTTATTCCTCTACATCACACGGCCAAGGCAGCAACTTAGCAACAAGTTTTTCATCAAAATTTTCATCTCCCATTCGAAACTTTGCTCAGCACTCCAAAATTTATTTATACTAAAATTTTAGTTTTCATGAAAATGTATTTGGTTTCAAGTTTAAACAAATTATCTATTATATATTAGCTATAAATAAGCTAAGCTTAAATGAGTCAGGGTTGAATAAATACTATTTATCTATTAGCGATAAATGAGTCAAACTTAAATAAATTATCTAGGTTGGTAATAAGCATGAACTCGGCTTGATTACATTGGTAAGTCCGTGTGCGAATTTTTAAATTTTGGTTATATTTTGGCATGGGGGTAAAGTATATTTTATCTTAAAAACATTGTTTCACATAATACATGTTACATACACATAAACTGGGAATTGTTTTGGAATAATAAAGAGTAATGTTATTTAGTAGATTCTCATACGATAGTCATACAACTATAATGATGTGGCAGTAAAAATCAACTTTTAGATCAATAAGGGCTTGTAAAATAAAAATCAATAGCTGATATTTACTGTCACATCATTATAATTTTATGGCAGTTATATGAAAGTCGACTAAGAGCCTGTTTGGAATTGCATTTGAGAAATAGAGCTTTTAAGTCAAAAAAAAATTTTGACAAAAGCTTCATTTTTAAACTTTTCCCAAATGTATTTTGGCCATTTTAGGCTTTTTAGACCCTTAAAAGTGCTTTCAATTTTATTTACTAAATGGGTATTTTTTTATTAAACGGACATTTTGAGTGTTAAACGCGCTTTAAAATATTGGATCACATGAAGATAAGCATGAAGTTAGAATTTCAAATGAAGATAAAGTCTTGAATGAAGATAAAGCTACAGAT